>NW_027249192.1:122500-517488 GCF_030848795.1 Temnothorax nylanderi | reverse complement strand
GGGAGAGAGAGAGAGAGAGAGAGAGAGAGGGAGAGGAGAGAGAGAGAGAGAGAGAGAGAGAGAGAGAGAGAGAGAGAGAGAGAGGAGAGAGAGGAGAGAGAGAGAGAAAGAGAGAGAGAGAGAGAGAGAGAGAGAGAGAGGAGAGGAGAGAGAGAGAGAGAGAGAGAGAGAGAGAGAGAGATTGATTGATTGATTGCTTTTTATTATGCCATAGTCGAAAGACTTTAGGCAAGTGATGAATAATACAAAAAATATAAAAATATAAAAGACAGAAGTTGATGTGAGTTTGACAGAAGCATGCTCTCTCTCATAAGACGAGCAACCAATGATCCTGCATAAAAACATTTGACAGGGTGTAGAGTACGGTGCAATAAAATATAACCAATTTCAATAATATACACTATAAAAACCAAGAACTAGCGCAACTTAACTAATAATAAGTACAATGAAAATAGAATATGATAAGAAGCAAGTAATTCTAAGCGAACTAAATAGTGTATATAAAACCAAGAACTAAAGCGCATCGCAATCTACAAACTAATAACAAGGTAAGAAAGCACTAAGCCCTGTAGCAAAAACTGAAAACTGATGTTATCTAATTCCATGCGCAAGCAAGTCGATATGTCCACAAAGGGAATTAGCGTTAAATTTGAGCAATACGGATAAGAAAATTTACATGTTGCATTATGCCGAACGATAAACGAGCTTAACAAGATCAGTATCGGAATCAATATGGATAACAGGTTCACCATCGGAATATTTAACACATATCTGGCCGTTCGTTACGCAGACATACTTATAGGACCTCTCCTTAGCAATACTCTTAGCCCGTTGTAATATATCATATGTGCTCTTGGATAACAACTCATTGACATAAATGTTACAATCTGAGTTACCACCGCATACGTCTTTTCGTTTAAGTACACCCTTTGCTCGCTTTTTGGAAATAACAAGATCGCGAACGGCACTCGAGGCCAAGGTGACAATGATCGAGCTAGAAGATGCAGCAACTGTGGAAGTCACTGACAGCGCTTTCTTAACAGCTCTAACGCCGAGAATATGGCATGATAAGTCCGGGACTTCTAATGCCTCAAGCACATTCTTGGCGAGCTCAGATGGAGCAACGGATAATGCCGATGGTAGACCAGATATGATCAACTCATTTCCACCATGAGTTCTCTGAAAAGACTGAGCAGATTTCAAGTCTCGGTTTTCACGAATAAGTTTCGCATTTTCTTGCTCCAATTTAGCTATGCGTTGACAATTCTGAGCGACAGTGTCAGTAAGACGATTTAAGTGATGGATAAACGCAGACAGCTGCGCGTCTGACTTTTCCATGAAAGCGGAAAGCTTCGCATCTGACCTTTCCATGAAAGCAGAAAACCTTGCATCTGACCTATCCATGAAATCAGAAAACTTCGCATCAGATTTTTCCATCCGCTCAATCAATCGACGCAAAAGATTATTGGTAGAGTCATGTGTAGTGTCATGCACAGTGTCATGCGTAGTGGAATGCGTACGTGCACCGCCGAGTGAGGCATCAACAATGTTAGATACTTTATCACAATAATCTGAGGAAAGTACACGGCGATCCTCACTCGGAGTAACCGGCATATTTAAAAATTGTAATTTACAACAAGCACCAGCAGACTTCGTACCGACGTAAGCTTTGACACAACCCGGATGAAATGCTCTATGACACTCAGCACATGAAGCAAATTTACCAGCAATCTGCTTAGTACACCTAACACACGTACGCTGCATGTGCTATCTACAATCGCTTAATCACTTAAAAGTAGAGTTCTGTAGTATCGATCCGCGATCAGAGTGTTCCGAATAGATCACAAGAAGAGAGAGAGAGAGAGAGAGAGAGAGAGAGAGAGAGAGAGAGGGAGAGAGAGAGAGAGAGAGAGAGAGAGAGAGAGAGAGAGAGAGAGAGAGAGAGAGAGAGAGAGAGAGAGAGAGAGAGAGAGAGAGAGAGAGGGAGAGGGAGAGGGAGAGAGGGAGAGAAGGAGAGAGGGAGAGGGAGAGAGGGAGAGAAGGAGAGAGGGAGAGAGGGAGAGAGGGAGAGAGGGAGAGAGGGAGAGAGGGAGAGAGAGAAAGAGGGGGGAGAGGGGGAGGAGCGATAGGGAGAGGAGGGATAGAGGGAGAGAGGGAGAGAGAGAGAGAGAGAGAGAGACTATTTGCGTGTCTTATTACATATGTCTTCCGGGGCGAAGCCCGGGTAACCAGCTAGTCCTTTACATAGGTCGTTCGATGACAAACGCATACGCAAGCGTAAACCAATTTAATTCTCGTTCATAAGATCACCTTCATAAGGCCTCATGCAGGTTTTCAGTCACTAAATTCCCTTACAGTATAAAATCTTCTGATCACCAAAGTGGACTTACAGACGATAACTGTGCGAGTATTGCCAAATTTTCCCGCTCTCAAAGGTATAACCATTTTCAGATTCGCCTTCAGCCTGCTGCTGTCTTCAGTTTTTCTTATAGTCTAAACATTAGGAAAGACTGACACAAGTGTGTTTGTGGGTTTACCAATAAAATTCTGGTTGGTCTTGACCTGAGACAAATCATATTCTTTTTTTTAAGCCTTTACCACTAAAAAACGTGGTTTTTTACGGTTTTTTGAGGTTATCTTTGAAATCCTCTGGGCGACCCCTATTTTTTATTGCAGATTCGTGTTCAGCGGGTCAAAATACATAGGAGTAATGTGGTCTCAACCCCAGAGCAATATACTTCTTTTTTTTTGTGGGCCTGTGTTATCGATCCTGCTGCTAACGTCAGACTTTTGCGCGAGGAAGTGCACATAGCGAAAACCCGTGCCTTCATCTTTAAACACTAAAAGGTATCTGTATCCTCCCACTGACATCACATTGACACTCCCACTGACAGACATCTGCGTGAAGTCTCTCGCCCGGCTGACATTCGCGCTCTTTCACTGGCGGATGGGAAACTCGATGCATCTTTCCTACAGCGCAGTCTCCACAAAAGAACTTTTCTTCGTCTGAGAAAGATACACCGTCCACAACGTTTTTCTTTACCATGTTTTTTTACTACGCTCACGTTCAAGTGCCCGAGTCTTTGGTGCCATCTGCGAAGTGACGCTACTGTCGCACTGTTCGCCGCCACTTCATCTTTCAGACGAAACCCCAGTCGATACTGGTTCAGACTGTCTTTGACACCGATCACTGCGATTTTTCCATCCGGATATGGCAACTCACAACCGCGCTCCCTTTCAACCATCACGAAGCCTCGTGACGTTGCTGTTCCGGTGGAGAAGAGGTTTGGCCCGAGACCAGGCACATACTGCACATTCTCTAATACACACGCTTCCCAGCTGCGCGCCATTCCACATCGACGCACTTATCGTACCATATCCACGAATTGGGAGCTTCTCATTACTCGCGACTCTAACGTACTTTCCCGAAGAGTTTTCATTCAGTTCGCTAAACCATTCTTTTCGGCTTGTCATGTGTTGCGACGCACCAGAGTCAACAATCCACACGTCCTTCAACGCGACATCTCGAATTTCACTCGGCGTCACTACAAAGGCAACCGGCTGTTTCTTGTCCGTGTTTTCCTTCTTCTGTTTTTGTGGACACTCACGATGCCAGTGTCCTGTTTCGCCACAGTTATGGCACTCTGTAGACCTTTTTTGCTCGGCGATTGAAATTCGGTTGTCCTTAGAAAACGACCTTGGCCTTTGACCAGCTCTCTGTGCGGCAAACGCTGTGTCATCTGCGCCACTGGTTTTATTTAACTGGTCTTCCTCTTGTCGTAGACGTGACAGCAGATTGTCCAGATCGCGGCCTTCCTTGATGTTGTACCACACCGTCTTGAAGTTTTGGAAACGCGGCAGCAGGCTACTGATGATTCTTGACATTTTCATGTTGTCTGAGAGTTTCTCTCCCTGATCCTCAATCTCCGAAGCGAGTTTCATGACTTTGGATACGTAGGTCGTAACTGACTCGTCCTCGGCCATTTTTAACGCAAAGTATTCTTCGTAGAGTGTCATAACACTCACTTCACTTCTCTTGGCATAGATTGCGCCGAGTTTATCGTATATTTGCTTTGCCGTTGAACACGTCAGGACGTTTTGCGCTTCATTGCTTTCGAGGGACGAGATTAGTAAAGACATTGCTTTGCCATCGTTGATGTCAAACGCATCTTGCTGTGCCGCTGTCGCACCGGCCGGCACGACCTCCGTCACATATCTCGTCAGTCCCTTTCCACGCAGAGCAGCGTCTACTTGGAATTTCCACAGCTTGTAGTTGCTGCCGTTCAACTTGTGCACAAACGAAACTTGCGTCGGCTCACTCATCTTTGGTCTAAGCTTAGACAACAACTGCGCTCTCGACTGTCTTCACACGCGTGTACCACCCGTTATACGTTTGCGGCCGAACTCACAATCGGCAGTTGAACGATACCGCTGTACACGTGCACACCGAGCTGTCCGTTACGCTCGATCACGTGCACACACGACCGCACAGCAGTGACGGTATTCCTCGAGTCGCGACAAACTCACACACTCAGATATTCGCGAAACGCTCAAAAATGCACTCCACACCTCGCACAGCGTGCTGGGCCCATAACCTGTTGGGATTTGGGCAGGTGGATGAATTCGCGAAGATATACTGACAGGTTTATTGTAGCAAAAGGATATGAGTGTTACACGTGTCGGACCACGAACTTGAGAGAGCGAGCAACGCAGTGCTCGTAATCGCTGAACTTGATGGTCTCTAGAGTCACTGACTAGGGATTTTTGCAAAGTTTCAGTCCTCACGCGTATGTACTGCACACATGAGTATATACGGCGCATTTTTCAACAGTTATTTTGACAGAGACCCGATGTACTGGACGCACTAAGGTATGCTTTCCTGGATTTAAAACGCTCCACAGTAACAACATCCTCGGCAGTGGTGGAGTTTCGATTTCCGTTAGATCACATATCTCATTTGATTTGATAAAGATTGCTGGAGCCCTACCAGCGGAATACGATGTAATTGGAATTAGAACCTCGAATCTTATCAACAACGTTAACACCATTGCTGTATACAGGCACCCAAGGGCTGGGATCGTTCCTACGGGACTTTAATCCTGTTTTTAATTCCGTTAACGGTAACTTGAACGACACGCTAATATACTTGGCGATTTTAATGCCTACAACACTGCATGGAACTGCGAAATCGCAAATAAGAATGGAGAGATATTGCATGATTTGATGGCTAATAAGGGTTTTTCATGTGTGAACGTTGATACTAAGTCTCGTGTTAGTTACAGCGGACAGAGGGACTCCAATATTGACCTCCTGTTTACTGCTGGCGATATGGTGGGGAATATAGAGTATTCTCAGTTGGAGGAATCGTATGATAGTGACCACGTTCCTATTTGCTTCTCTCTTGATAATAATACCCAGGTATACAGAAAGCTTTCTAACAAGACATCTACCAAGAGGACGGATTGGTCGCGATATCAGGAGCTCATTAGGGAGAATTTGCAACCGCTCCTGTCCGACTTGCCCCGCTTCGGGCAGGATTTTGCATCGTATTATCAATCCTTCACTGATGTCCTCAGGGCAGCGGTACGTCGGGCTTCTGGTGTCCGTGGGGACGGTCCGCCTGTGATAAACCCTGGCTCACATAAATTTACGAGCCTCTCCTACGTGTGGAGTACTATGCGGATACTGAAGAATTCTCGTAAAAGGGTAGAGTGGAATAAGTGGCAAACCAAAGACAGAGAAGCGGAAATTAGAAAAACTATAGATAGTCTTGCCCCTCCATTTGTGGGCACTAACCCCTTTTTGGGGTAGATTATAATAATGCGGATAAGGAACTCGATGCTCCATTTACGCGCCCCGAACTGGATAAAGCGCTAGAAATGATTCGGGGGGACTCTGCCCCGGGTATGGATGGGATGGAGTAAAAGATGTTGAGACTTCTCCCGGAGGATGGTAGGTCCTGCCTCTTGGAATTGTTCAACATTGTGTGGGCTACAGGAACCCTCCCCGCGGATTGGCTGTGCTATCAGGTCATTTTTATTGACAAGGTTATTCGGGAAAAAGTGCGTCCTATTTCTTTATCTTTATGCGTTGGAAAACTAATGGAACGTATGATAAACGAAAGACTAATCTGGTGGGCCGAGCGGGAAAGTAAATTTAGCTTGTCCCAGAATGGGTTCAGAAGAGGTAGATCTTGTGCTGACAATTTGGCGAGAATCACATCGGACATCCGGGCTGCTCTGAGCGCGAGAGAGTATACGTTGGCCGCCTTCCTCGACGTCTCTTCGGCATACGACAGTGTGGAGTTCCATATGATGCTGGACAGGTTGGTGCCGCTTGGCTGTCCTGCCGGTATTTCCAAATTCATTCGCAATTGGCTATACCGGAGAAGAGCTCGATTTATTGGCAACTCAAGTGAGTTCAAAGATCGGTCTGTATTCAGGGGCCTCCCGCAGGACGCCGTGCTTAGTCCGGCGTTGTACTCTCTATTCACCCAGATGCTGCGAGACGCTCTCCCTGAAGGGATTGAAATGATGGAGTTCGCTGATGATATTGGCTTGTATGTGTCGGGCCGGGACCGACGACGCAACCGTAATCTTCTCGAGCAGGCGGTTAATGCCATCGCAGATACATTGAGGCAGATTGGCCTGGATTTGGAGCCTAGGAAGACCGTCCTGGTCGAGTTCAACAGAGCTGGATTTGTCGATAAGGAGCTGAGCATCAAGGTACAAGGATGCGACGTGTTCAATTGTGAAGGCGCCAAATTTCTGGGCATTTGGCTGGATAACAGCCTCAATTTTCACCGCCAGGTCCAGGAGGTCAGGGGCAAGGTTGACCGGGCCAACTCAATCATGAGATACCTGTGTAGGGTCTCAAAAGGCATGGAGGTCAACACGGCCTTGATGCTCTACAAGAGCCTAGTGCGTTCCGTCATTGACTATGGCATCTTTACATATTTCCTCAGGGACGAGACGTTCCGGATCAAGCTGGAGAAAACCCAATATATGGGAATCCGAACGGCTCTGGGCTATAGAAACAGCACACCCAACAACGTCATTGTGGCGGAAGCCAAAGTCATGCTACTAAGAGATAGAGCTATAATGCTTGGTAGGAACTTCGTAACTAAAGCCATTGCCCACAACAATAATGGGCTATGCCTAAAATTGGAACGTACTCTGGACCGTGAAAATTTCTGTCGTTTTCGTCAACCAACGTACAGACTTTCCATGCTTTCGGAAATCTGGGGGAAGTTGAGGTTTAGGACGAATGTTGGATCCGGTGGACAGCACGAGGTCTTCCGGGGCTCGTACGGCGCTCATTCTTTTCGACCATGTGTGGACCTGGCGATTGGAGCGACGAGGAGGCAGGTGCGGTTCCCAGATGAGTTACTTATCCATAAAATTGCTGAGAGATATGAGTTATCCGTTTCTCCGGAAATTATATACACAGATGGATCATATGATGAGTCCCAACGGTCTACGGGTGCCAGCGTCGTTATTTCGGATCAAGAAGAAGCATACAAAATAAGCCTGCCGGGCTTATGTTCTTCCTATACCGCGGAGGTCTTCGCCATTAAATCGGCACTGCAAATTATGATTAGACAACAAGAGAATAGGAATAAGGAAATTGTCATCCTGTCCGACTGTAAATCAGCGCTGCAATCCATTCACAACAATCATATTAATGTATATAAGAACCGTTATGTTGTGGAGGCTAGACGGTACATATACGAGCTTGAGACTGTCTTTGACAAGAGGGTTATTCTTGTTTGGATTCCTTCACACGTGGGTATTGCGGGAAACGAGATTGCAGATGATTTGGCTAAGGAGGCTTCATCGGAGGAGTCTGACCCCATGATAGAGGACCAGTCGGTGACTACAGGATGCACGACAAGAGGGAAGCGTGGGTATCTACTCAGAGATCGATTATGCAAGATTCTGCGCACAAGGGAGCCTTCTATTTCCAACATTTCTATGACGACCTTCCGAAGCCGTGGTTTCACAAGATTAATGCTGAGAAATATTTTGTGACTGTTTTTAATAGACTAAGAGCCAACCATTTTAATCTGGGGTCTTCACTGAAGAGGAAGGGATACATTGATGATGAGCGATGTGATTGCGGCTATGAGAGGGAGGATTTATATCACGTTCTACTCCGGTGTCGGAAATTTGATGACTATAGGATTGATATGGACAATGAGTTGAGGGAGGCGAAATATGTGGGTGATGTTGATTTGATTCGTATTATTAAGGATAAACAGTGGGACATTTTATATATTATTTTTAAATTTTTTAAGAAAATCGACAAAGTTATATGAGCGAGGTGTTCTCGAAAAACGGGTAAAACGATTGCTCATTGATGATGTTGAGAGGCGGTTGTGATTTAAGGATCGATTCGCGTGTTCGAGAGTGCAATATGGCGCAGGATCGATAGTTCGCGTGTTCGAGAGTACAATATGGCGCAGATGTTGCATCGTGGATGTATACCAGTGTGCCGTGGATATATCACGAGTTTTTGTGAACGCGTATGTCATCGCGGTGATATAGTGACATTATTTGACTGGATCTACATCGCTTGTGTCAATCACCTTCAGGTACAAGACACCTAATTTCCTCACCCGAGAAAGCTAACCAATAACCCCCCCCCCCTGTCTCGCGTCAAGTACGCGCGGAGCGATACCGACTTGACCGTGACTCTTTACGCGACGCGACGATTAATATTTTTTCTGATTCAAGGTAATTGTTTTATTTATTTACATGTAATTATCCTATTATTATACGACGCGAAGCGAGACCGCACCGTGACTCTTTTACGCGACTAAGTGCATGTGACAGGAATTATAATAATAGTTTACGTTTACGTGAGTATTACTTCTGTAGTAACTTATACGAACGATATCGTCGTAGTTACTATAAAATCTCCCGTTTATGCGGAGGAATTATCGTATCGTTCGTAAGTATCTACAGAATTAAGTAACGCTCGCGTAAACGTAGTATAGGTTAGATTACCGGTTTCTTACAAAATTTTACATAAAACGCGAGATTCACTTATGTATGCAAGTTTAACGCCTATTGAGTTAATATGAAATAATTTTCCTAAATGGAAAAATAACACGATGTTATATATGCGGTTTGGCGTGAATATATATCGCGACAATAGCCGAGGTGATCGAAGAAGTTCTGTATAATGTCCCGATTCAACGGCCCTTATTGTGGTTGATGGGTTTTTCGGTAATAAACTCGAACGCAGACAATATCAGGCACACAATATTTATTTTGTACACGACGTGATAAACGTGCAAGCAAGAAGGGCGGGGAAGGCACCGTACCGTAACTCAAGTAGAGCCAACCTACAAGGTTTGCCAATATAAGAATCTGGTAATTTTAGGTAGATGGCGATACATAACATAAGAGAGTTAAGTTGATTTACTTTAACACTTCCCCGTAAACTTAACTGACAAACAAAAGAAAAGAAGGGATACTAAACGAATTAGATTTGTAGATTAAATACAAAGTCCAATTTTAGAACATATAGCTTTAAACTTAATAGGACTTAAAGGTTTTGTAAACATATCTCCTAGTTGATTCTCAGAACGCACGAACTCAACATTAATATCACCCTTTTGATAAAGTTCCCGAACAAAGTAATAACGAACTTCAATTTGTTTGGATCTTTTGTGGAATTCGTAGTTCTTTACAAGTTTGATTGCACTTGCGTTATCGACGAATAGAATAGGTATATTTTTGGTTCCACCAATTTCAGCCGACAACCTTTTAAGCCACACTAATTCTTTTGCACCCTCGCTTGCAGCAACAAATTCGGCCTCAGTAGTCGAAAGAGAAACCGATTTCTACAACTGAGAAGTCCATGATACTGCTGTACCATTAATTAGTGAGACGAAGCCATTCGTTGATCGTCGTGTTTTGGTGTCTCCTGCGAAATCAGCGTCGGAATACGCATACAATCCATCACCAGTAGAAGTGTAGAGAAGACCCAGATCAGAAGTACCGCGAAGGTACCGGAAGATGCGTTTAACGGAGACCCAGTCGGATGCAGTAGGTTCAGCCATTGATCGAGCAACCTTCGAGACTAAATATGCCAAGTCTGGACGAGAAGCGCAGGCCAAATACAATAAAGATCCCACTGCTGAACGATATGGAATGGAATCGTCAAGAGCACCATCGAGCGATTTGTCTAATTGTTGATTGTCAGCAGGTGTCTTTATCGAATTGCAGTCAGCCATGCCGAAACGTTGCAGAATCTTCTCAACGTATGCTCGTTGTGAAACGAAGAATCCAGACTTACGTTGCTCGATTTGCATTCCCAAGAACGAGTCGAGAGAACCTATCGTGATTTTGAACTCTGAAGTTAGCGATTCCAAAAACGAGTCGATTGTGTCTTGCGTCGACCCCGCGATAAGACCATCATCAACGTAGACTACGACTATCAATATTTCTGCTCCGTTTTGTCGAATGTAGATACAGGGATCTGCCGTTGACCGTGTGAATCCATTCTTCTCCATAAACGAGTGGAATTTGTCGTTCCAGCAACGGGGCGATTGTTTTAAACCGTATATCGATTTCTTCACACGACAGACACGACCGGACCCATCTTCAAACTCTTGTGGTTGAGTCATGTAGATCTCGGCATCAATTTCACCGTATAAAAATGCAGTTCTCACATCGAATTGGCCAAGGAAGAGATTTTCTTTAGCTGCAGTCGCGATGACGGCCCGAATTGAGTCGTAACGAGCAACCGGACTGAAAGTCTCATCGTAATCAAGTCCCGCACGTTGAAATACGCCGCGAATGACTAGACGAGCACGGTACCGATCAATTGATCCGTCTGGTTTGTATTTCACGCGAAGTACCCAACGATTGTCGATAGCGCGCTTACCCGGCGGCAATGGCACCAGGTCCCACGTGTCATTTTCGTCGAAAGCGTTCATTTCTTCTTTCATCGCGCTCAACCACTTGTCCGAATTGCGACTCTTCATGGCGTCGCTAAAGTTGGTTGGCTCGAGATCCGCGAGAACAGCTTCTGTCAAGCATGCCATGGCACTGTTCACTTGGGAACAATGAGCTTGATAACCCATTTCGTAGTCATCAAACCTTGCGGGCGGACGGACTGTACGTGCGGAGCGTCGAACCTGGTCCTGAATTCTATCTTCTTCTTCGGATGAATCGTCGGCGGTATTATAGGAGCTCGAATTGCTGGTTTCCTGGGGGTCACCGGTAGATGCCTCAGTCTTAATATCTTCAACAATGTTATGAGCTTCCCCGTCTTGATTAGTCTCCTCACACTGATCTTCACATTCGAGGTAGACTTTGTTGTTTGTTGTGCATATTTTCTCTGGACAAAAGTCAACATCGCGCGACTTCACAATACGATGCTTTGACGGTACCGATACCTTGTATCCGTCTTTGTCGTTAACGTAACCCACGAAGTAACCGAGATCTGCTTTGTCGTCAAATTTGGAGCGAAACTTCTTTGGAATGTTCACGTAACACTTTGATCCGAAAATTCGCAAGTAATCAAAACTGTTAAATGTTTTGCCGGTCCACAACTCGAGCGGCGCCTTACCGTGAACACTTGACTTTCCTGTGCGGTTGATCAGAAATACTGCCGTGTCACAGGCATGAGCCCAAAATGATTTTGATAGCTCACTGACCGAAAGCACCGAACGAGCCAGTTCAACAACGTGTCGGTTTGATTGTTCCACGACGCCATTTTGTTCAGGCGTATATGGACACGAAGGACGAAACTCGATGCCGCGCTTTTGTAATAATGTCAACACTTTAGCACAGTCGAATTCAGTACCGCAGTCCGAACGGAAAGTTTTCACTTTATGTCCTGCGGTATCACACTCATTTAGAAACGTTTCTAGGTGCGTAGCTACTTCTAATTTTTCTTTCATGAAAAATATACGAACGTAGCGAGAAAAGTCATCTTTGAAGGCCACGTAGTACCGAAAACCGTTGAACGAATCGACCGACATCGGACCATTTACGTCGGCATTAATCAACTCGCCGACGCCTTGCGGACGATCTCGACGCGGATGAAACGGTTTGCGATGTGATTTACCGAGGACGCAACCATCACAGAAGGACGCGGCGTCAGAACACTTAACCGGTATACCTACACGGGATAGTACATCGCGCACATAACGTTTATCTTGATGGCCTAATCGTTTGTGCCATCCTTGCAGTATTTCTTCGGTTGAAGCTAGTTTCCATGGGCGAATCCGGAGCACGAACGCGCATATTCATGACGTACACAGGACCGACGAGTTCACCGGTCGCGACGAGTTCACCATTGTATCGAATTTTCACACCATCGAAATCGAACGTAATGTCATTTCCGTACTTAACAGCTTGTCGAATGGAGAAAAGTTGATGGCGAGCCTCAGGTACATACCAGACGTCATTCATTGAAGCAGGCGACCACCTATCACCTATGCACATCTCGACGTTAATCCTACCGGACCCGTAAGCCAGAATATAATCATTGCCGGCTGTCTGGATGCGTTGCGGGATCGGAAACTTTTCGAACGTGACAAAGTGTTGCTTGTTCGCCGACATATGATGCGTTGTACCGGAGTCTGAAATCCAGGACTCAGCAGGGACGAAGTCTGCGTTGACTGCCAGGCCAGTGGCGAAGAACGTACCTGGTTTGCTATCCTTTTTCGAATCGGCTTCGGAATTATTTTTGCTGGAGTCGGCTTTGGTTGCAGTTTTCTGCTCTGCTTGCAGGCGTTTCTGACAATTGGCGATGATATGTCCGACTTTCTTGCAGTATAGACATGAACGTTTTTCTTTCTTATGTTCTGTCGAAGATGAATCTAATGTTGATTTATTTTGCTTCTTCTTCTGTGAATCCTTTAATTTAGATTTTGCGTAGAAAGCGCCAGACATCTGCGATGTTCCATACGACGCGACCGAACTTTCAATCGAACGCAAATTTTCAATCAGTAGCTTCGTCGTTTGCTCACCTTCCGGAACGCGATACCAGGTTGAACGATAATATTGATACTCAGGGCCGAGCGTTTTGAAAATACGATGGTGAAGCAGCGATAACGGAAGTGTGGCATTCGGATTACCTTTATGTAATTCATTGAGAATGTCGTCGAATACATTAGCTAACCTAGATGTATGTTTTGTAACGGAAGTAGCGTCATCCTTTGACATCTCGAAGAAGCTGTCGAGTAATGTGTATAACCTTTGCAGAGATGACTGTTCAAATACTGACACCAACGTATCCCAAATTTCCTTTGCGTTAGTTTTCTTGCGGACGTGAATGGCAGCTTCTTCGTCGAGCGTTGTACCGATTATTCGAGCTGCGCGTGCATTGTCTCGTTGCCAGCGTCGGTACATTTCCGACGGTTCCTCGGTGCCCTGTGGCCCATCCGGACACGGTCGCGTGCCATCGACGATCGAATAAAGACACTGTTCTTTCAAACATAGTTCAATTTGCCATTTCCATGTTTCCCACTGTTCATCACTTGCTAGCTTTCGGATGCTTGCCACAACGCGATTGCTATCGTCGACGTGTTGTTGCACGGGGTCGGACATATTTGTTCCTGTATCTAAATGCCGATTTGCGCGTTATCACCGAAAAACGAACGCGAATACAATTTCAACGCGCAGTGGTAACGTCCTGGGCCCATAACCTATTGTGGTTGATGGGTTTTTCGGTAATAAACTCGAACGCAGACAATATCAGGCACACAATATTTATTTTGTACACGACGTGATAAACGTGCAAGCAAGAAGGGCGGGGAAGGCACCGTACCGTAACTCAAGTAGAGCCAACCTACAAGGTTTGCCAATATAAGAATCTGGTAATTTTAGGTAGATGGCGATACATAACATAAGAGAGTTAAGTTGATTTACTTTAACAGCCCCTGTCCCTGGTTGAGAGTGTTAATAATGACATTAATATCTCTCACACTGTCAAGCCAAATTGGCTCTTCGTTCAGCTTCCGACTCATTCATCATTTCTCCTTTTGCAAAATTTGGAAGACAGCATGGTGTATTGGTTGGTATAACAATGAATTGCTGCCAGTTCCAGATGTATTGAACAGTAAGTAATATAATCTTAACACGTTGAATAAAAAAAAAATCAGGATATTCTGATTATACAATACATTTTTACTTTGTAGAGGATGATTACGTGGCTGTATATTGGAGCGACAAATGGATTAGAGGATGCATTGAACGTCCAGATTCATCGGCAGAAGCGTAGTACGATTACACGATCACGGTGGTTACTGGCAGTTTAGTAATTCGTAATGTAGGCCATTGATATATAATTATTTGAGCCTACCCTTCCAAGCCATCAAAATCTTTTTAGCAAATATTCAGCCAAAGAACGTTATATATACTATTTTTCCAGATTATACATCTCTACTCAAAATTATTTATCTTTAGATATGTAATTATACTTTGATGTTACTCCTTTGCAGGTAAATGGTCGACAGAAGCTTACAATGTGGTACAAAATTGTTTCTCAAAGGGAGTTGCTGCTCAAGCTCAGATTGAAGGTCGCATTCAAACTGATATTTATGCAAATATTTATTTTATGATACAAAATTATGGGGTAAGTAGTTATTATTATCCAATCTTCGAGAATCTCTTTGCAGATGCGCAAATTAATTGAAATTAATTGATTTTTTTAAAGCTAATTTCCCTTACTGAAGAACTAGTAATGAACGGACATGCTGAACAAGTAGCATGGGACCAGATGAAGCCAGAAACACTTGAATCCATCTGTACATAAGAGTTGTCAAGAAACTCTACAATTTTCACGCATAATCCGCGATTCTTAGTCAGTATGGACTAGAATTTAATACAATCGCCATTGATGATCCCCTTTAATCGCGTCAAAATTGATTATTTCGCTTTTTGACTTTGTTCTTTACTCATGTTGTAAAATAGTTTTCCGATTGTGTAGAATATTTATATTCAGAAAGAAAGAAATTTATAAAGATTGCTATATTGATCGTAGAGTAGAGAAAACAATGGCTGCGTTCGCTTTGGACGCTTTCGTGCTGAAAGCATCACTCCATCTTTTTTCAACATGTAATGAGCAATAAAGATAGACTGATGCTTTCAGCACGAAAGCCCCAAAGCGAACGCAGCCAATAACTTAACATTTTACAAAGTAGTGTCACATTTAAACTAGAACATTGTATCGAATAACTCAGACGAATTAGGAAATTCGTTTCTACGTGACTCATCTATTTCTGATTGGGGACAATTCGAGAACTCATTGAAATAATTTAATTTCTTTTCACATTTAAATTTAGGTCACCGTAGATTAAACTTGTTACTTTAGAAGTTATTGTTAAATGGCGTATTTTATTTAACGTCCCGTGTTATCTTTTCAAATTATTTAAAGGTTTTTCAGTAACTTTCCTTATGAAAAAGTAGTACTGGTTTTAATACTGGAAAAAGTATTGGTGAAAGTACTGGAGACATAAGTACTCAAAGTACTACTAAATTCGACCATACTGACTTTGTCAGTACTCCTTCCCAGTACTCATCCAATACTCATTCAGTACTCCCTTCAGTACTTCCTCTAGTACTCCCTCCAATACTTTCTCCAGTACTCCCCCCAGTACTCCCTCCAGTACTCTTTTAGTACTTATCGAATACTCATGGGATACTAACGTGTGGTACAGGCGCAGTACTTGCGCAATACTATCCAAGTAGAACAAAAAGTCAAGATGATATCAAAATAACGTCATATTCATAGTTCAGTGTGTTAATTTAGTATTTTATTAATTTAGTATTTCCAAGATACGGTACGAAAAAGTAGTACTAGCAATCAGTACTCAGTACTGAGTGATCAGTACTCGTAGTATTGACAGTATTAGTATGTTAATACTCATGAATATTGCAGAATGGTCAGTACTGTGCCTATTAGTTCTTACAGTACTGGCAGTACTATCATGATAGTACTCCGAATATTAATCTGATAAAGTACTGACCACTTCAATACTTTGAAGTACTAATGAGTATTATTGCTTGTAGTACTGCCAGTACTGTAAGCACTGACAGACACAATACTGACCATTCTGCAGTATTCATGAGTATTAACATACTAATACTCTCAATACTACGAGTACTGATCACTCAGTACTGAGTACTGATTGCTAGTACTACTTTTTCGTAAGGGTTGTATTTCGCATTTCACTGTCGTGGCATAAAATTATTTTATGTTTCAAAAGATGGAGACTAAGCTTTCGGATTAATCCAGATGTACGCATATACATATACTGTATATATTTGATTAATTGTTTACTTAGATATCGATGATTCTTGCGCGATATGCTAACACATTTTTTTCTATGCAAGATTTCAATGCAGTAGAAACCAGTTAACTGAGAAAAACAGTCTATAAATGATTCGTAACTCGTGCAATTGCGCTCAACTGGAAACGTTTGGCAGTTATGAAATGTTAATATTTAATATTGTTGTTAAACATAATATAAAAATATTTTTCTATAAAATGTATACAAGTAAGGTTACAATCATTAAATTGTTCACAGTGCTCACGTACATAACTTTGTCGCGCGCTGCGATTAACTCAATTTATTATAATTTATTATAATTTTTTAACAAAGCGAAAATATAGCGATAATATGGCGCAATGAACATCGTTACGTAATATAGCTTTGATTATATGTAACATTAACATAATTATTTTTTAAGGTAATTATGAAGGAGTGCTTTCTTACCGATTTGGCTAAAACTTCACAATTTTGTATATTTTGGTGCGTACAACATAAATATGTAAGAGAGAGAAAGAGAGAGCGAAAGAGAGGGAGAAGGAGAGGAGGAGAAAGAGGAAGAGAGAGAAAGAGAGAGTTAAAACTGTTGCTCTTAATTTTAGGAAAAATGTTATTAAGCACTAAAATTGATTGTTGCGTAGTCTGTTATTATACCAATATGATGTAGACGCACATGATCATGCATTGTTTAAAGATAAAGCAGAATAAGGACAGAGATTGTGTATTCGTCGATATCAGATTCAAATATAGTTTGAGCAAGCGAGTATAGAGGGCAACCATGTTAGCGAGCGCTACCAATTCACATGTGATGTAACACTGCGCGCGCGGCGCAGACCGCGTGGCAGCCCGGGTATTGCGACCGGTCGAGAATGTATCAATGCGCATGCGGGAGCGGGCGTGTCCGTTCGTGCAGCGCAGCGAGCGTTCACTCTCGTTTCGTACGTCCACCGCGACGGATCGTTTGTTGAGTTAGCTATTGCGTCATAAAGAGTTGTTGTTTCTATTGGTAAATTCCGTATATTCAGAAGTAATAGATTGAAGCATCAATATCTGTACGACGAGGACGACACGCTTTTGAAAGGCTGTATTACATTCAGCATCGAGAATCAACCATTCTACTGAACGAGGAACAGAAAGAGAGAGAGACGGTAAACGACGACGCAGCTTCTACTGGAACGTTCTGGAAAGCTCTGGCGAGATTGGTAACATGACCAATATTTTCACTCGAGAGAAGGCCCTTTCGATCTTGATCGAGGCCGTAAATCATGAGACTGTATTCACTGTCGTCGACAGTACTCAGATAATATGAGAGCACGACGAGAGAATCATTCATCTCTTACAAAGACGATGAGATAAATCTTCTGGATCCATTAGACTTTGTTGAAAATACTGAGCTCAGTAATTATAATTCTAAACTATTTCTTTGGTAAAATGGCGATTGTCGATAAAGTTCCTTCAATATTCTATTTGATTCATTAAATGTAACGATAATACTTTTCATTAACAACATTATGTTAATCCTTACATACTTGAGTGTGATCAAATCAATCGTTTCTTTTTGTAAACAAGCGTTTCATTAATTGTTTAACACGATTCAAGGACAAATCTGTTCTTTGCGTTTCTTTAACATTATTACGAGCGTTTTCTTTATAACGAAGATAAGAGATAAGTTCATATAAATTCGTGCGAGCGTTTCATCAGCGATTACTTTAAGGTATGATTTAGATATAATGATTTGAGCGATATTTGCTTTCTTTAAGAACGGACTTAACGTGTCACTGTTAATGAACACTGCTATACATTGCATATATTCCATTGTTCATTGAGATTGAGAATAATAATTATCATATTATTATCTCTTGTATTACTGGTTAACTTGAGAAACTGAGTAGTGTTGTTTTCTAAAAGATTATATATCAGAGACCAATTGAGTTGGCACATTAAGTCTATTCGTCTTATTTCTTATATTATTTCTATGTTCTTAACAGATATTGTGTTCATTATACATGTTTGATAATTAAGATCCTTTTCTGGATAAAAGTAAAACGATTAGCTTCCTGAAAATCTGCAAGACATCAAAATCAGATAATTCGAGATACGTATCATCTTCAACTCAGTGTTGTAAACAACACGAAAATCATTCTCTTGAAATAAGTGTTACTAAGAGACAGACACGTAACAAAATATCACGGAAAGGATCTTTACGACTAATTACTTTTTCTTTGCATTATATAAGAAACAGCTTACGTTATTGTATTCTATTTATTTGAACGATATATGTTCTTCCATTGGTATATACTTCATTGCGAATACACAGTCTCTGAGCAGTCCACTATTTAGTATCGTGTTAGTTCCCTCATCAAATCATTAGACCTGGCTTCTGCGCGAGCTGGTACATTAAACATGCATAGTGACGTAAAAGTACATGGAATTACAGCACTAGTACAGTATAACAGCAACCTTTCATAATAGTCTGATGCCTTTAATTGTGTGCTATTGTATTATTTGACTTTGTATTTATATAGACTTTTCAGTATATACCAATTGTTTTCTGCTTTAAAAAAGCATTAACACTATTTCTATTATCTTTCTTAACCATATAGTTAAATAATAGAAATAGAGTTTATGCTTTTTTTAAAGCAGAAAATAATTGGTATATTGAAAAGTCTATATAAATACAAAGTATAATAAATACAAAGGTTGCCGTTATACTGTATTATTACTGTAATTTCATGTATTTTTACGTTACATACGCATTATCATGTGCGTCTACATCATATCAGTATGACAGACATTCTAACCACGCAACTATCAATTTTAGTACTTAATAACTTTTTTCCTAATTGAGAGCGACAATTTTAACTTATAGATTCATGTTTTACGCACCAAAATACACAAAATTAAAATTTTAGCCAATTCGGTGAGGAAGCCCCTCTCCTTCATAATTACCTTTTTTAAACCACATTTAACTGCAATAATTAAATTATTTATATTTAACCAATTAATAATTTTTAAAATATAAGTAATTTATCTGAGACTATTTATTTATTATTGAAAAAATTAATAATTATTTTCCACTAATTATTAATTTTCAAATAGATAGTAATTTATTTTTTATAAACCATCTATTAATTACACAGGACCACAAAAAATTTTTTTTGAAAAGCAACTGGGATCAGAGTAGGTGTTTCTTATAGATTTTGGGTCACTGAATCCGAATTCGTAAAACGTTTTGCTCCATCACGTCTAGATTTTTAGATAATCGAGAAAAATAGCGGGAAATCTGTGAAAATTGAAATAAACATTTAAAGAAAGAGCAAAAGTATAACATCAAAGAAAGAGAAAAAGTATAACATCAAAATGCGGTCGCAGAACTGATTTAAATATATTTTGGTAAGTTAAATAAAGTGCAAAAAAGGAGGATGTTAAAAAAGGGACGAATTTCGCCCAAAAAGGTGTAAGTAAAAGAAATAGTGTTTTTTGTAGATCTTGATCTCCTGAATACGATAAAGCTAATAAAAAGTTCGTGGTGCTTGGGGAACACCTTGAAAATTGAGCATAAACGTGGTGTATTTACAGAAATTCGGATGAGATATATGCTATATCATAAAATGTACTGGTGAAAGATTTGTTGGGGAGAGGGAAAAGGGGGAAGAAAGAGTGTTTTGTGTGCGTGTGTGTGTGCATGTGTGCGTGCGCGAGTGCGGGTGCGTGTGTGGGTACGGGTGTGTGCGGGTGTGCGCGTGTGTTTGCGCGTGTGTGCGGGTGTGTGCACACTCGCACACACGCGCACGCGCGCACACACCCGTACCCGCACACGCACCCTCACCCGCACCCGCACCCGCACCCGCACCCGCACCCGCGCACATACACACACACACGCACACGCACCCGCACCCGCGCACGCACACACGCACACACACGCGCACAAATACACCCGCACCCGCGCACACACGCGCACACCCGCACTCGCACCCGCGCACATACACACACACACACGTACACGCGCCCGCACCCGCGCACGCACACACGCACACACACACACGCACGCACCCGCGCACATACACACACACACACGTACCCGCGCACACACGCGCACACCCGCACCCGCGCGCGCGCGCACACGCACACACACACACACACGCACACAAAACACTCTTTCTTCCCCCTTTTCTCTCCCCAACAAATCTTTCACTAGTACATTTTATGATATAGCATATATCATCCGAATTTCTGTAAATACACCACGTTTATGCTCAATTTTCAAGGTGTTCCCCAAGCACCACGAACTTTTTATTAGCTTTATCGTATTCAGGAGATCAAGATCTACAAAAAACACTATTTCTTTTACTTACACCTTTTTGGGCGAAATTCGTCCCTTTTTTAACATCCTTCTTTCTTGCACTTTATTTAACTTACCAAATTTTTTTAAATCAGTTCTGCGACCGCATTTTGATGTTATACTTTTTCTCTTTCTTTGATGTTATACTTTTGCTCTTTCTTTAAATGTTTATTTCAATTTTCACAGATTTTCCGCTATTTTTCTCGATTATCTAAAAATCTAGACGTGATGGAGCAAAACGGTTTACGAATTCGGATTCAGTGACCCAAAATCTATAAGAAACACCTACTCTGATCCCAGTTGCTTTTCAAAAAAAATTTTTTGTGGTCTTGTGTTATTTTAATAATAAAGAATTTATTTTTACTAATTACCAGTTTACAAAAGAAATTAATTCATTTTTACCTAATTACTAACTTTCACAAACTAGAAATTTTTCTCTGACAAATTACCAATTTTTTAAGTAATCTACACTTTTCACAAAAATTAAAGGAACACTATATAAATTTATCTTTAAAAATAGGCAAAATTCAAGCAGCTGTAACTTTGTTAAAAATAAACGAAATTTAAATTTAAAAAAAGGATTTTAAAGCTCAAAATTTCTACTTTCGAAAGGTTACTATTATTTTTTAATTTCTGTGAGTTTGGTAATTTTTACATATAGAAACCTACGAGCTGGACAAAATAGAAAATTTTCCTCTCACTTTGTGGGCCTGTCACGTGCACAAAAAAAATTTGCGAAAATTTTCGACTTCCTAACGTAAAAGCTTGAAGTTTTCCTTGCAAAATCTTTTTTTAAAAATGTTTCTACGATTTTTTGTTACTGAGTTATCGCGGATTGAATAAGAAATGAGCATTTTGACTTTGATTGCTTATAACTACCGCAATCGTATCGCAATTAAGAAAACAGATTCTTAAAGCTGAAACTTTGCTCTATTGAACGGTATAATTCCCAAATTTGTTTAAATAACATGTAGACATGATACAAATGGATGAAAATAATGTAAAAATTAGCGATTTTTCCCTTTTCCATTTTGACCCAGAAAACAATTGTGCAGAACAACAACACAAAATTCTTTACGTTTTTTTGTACTTTTAAGTACCCTGCATTTAATAAAATTTGCCAAATAACTATGAGATTTTTTTCATGATGGCCACTATGGTTTTATGGAGCAAACCGTACAAAAGATTGTAAAATTGCTTAAGGGGATCCTGCAGTGACAGGCGAACTTCCTCGATGTCGATAATGTCAACCTTTCTAATTTTGTTTTCCCTATATCTGTCTTTGTCTAACGAAATGACATCCGTCCTTGTTCGATTGCTCGCCATCTCTCGCAAGATCCGGCAACTACTGTTGCTGCTCTTCTTGTCATTCTGCATCCGTATTTGCATTACTAAAATAAACTTTCGATTGATCTTTTTTTGTACGCATTGAATCTTACTTCTACTTGCACGATATTATTCCTACATGTTTTTCCAAGGGAGGATGATAAACATTATGTATGTATAAACTGCAGAATTTTTGTTTTAAGCAAATATTGTCGTCAGGTGACAGCTGTATGTGCCTAAATAAGTAATATGTTTAATTTTTTGGTGTTTTTGATATAAAATCGCGTTTGTTACCCTAGATTTTTGTGCGGACTTTAATTCTATAAAAGATTTTTGCAATTCTATAAAGCCAATTAATAAAAGATCCATCTAAAAACGATAATGTCGGTAAATCATACGGCAGCAGGATCCCCTTAAGGGGTTGCTGCAGCCGTATGATTTACCGACATTATTGTTTTTAGATGGATCTTTTAATTGGCTTTATAGAATTGCAAAAATCTTTTACAGAATTAAAGTCTGCACAAAAATCTAAGGTAACAAACGCGATTTTATATCAAAAACACCAAAAAATTAAAAATATTACTTATTGGGGCACATACAGCTGTCACCTGACGACAATATTTGCTTAAAACAAAAATTCTGCAGTTTATGTCGGTAAATCATACGGCAGCAGGATCCCCTTAAGGGGTTGCTGCTGCCGTATGATTTACCGACATTATTGTTTTTAGATGGATCTTTTAATTGGCTTTATAGAATTGCAAAAATCTTTTACAGAATTAAAGTCTGCACAAAAATCTAAGGTAACAAACGCGATTTTATATCAAAAACACCAAAAAATTAAAAATATTACTTATTGGGGCACATACAGCTGTCACCTGACGACAATATTTGCTTAAAACAAAAATTCTGCAGTTTATACATACATAATGTTTATCATCCTCCCTTGGGAAAACATGTAGTAATAATATCGTGCAAGTAGAAGTAAGATTCAATGCGTACAAAAAAAGATCCATCGAAAGTTTATTTTAGTAATGCAAATACGGATGCAGAATGACAAGAAGAGCAGCAACAGTAGTTGCCGGATCTTGCGAGAGATGGCGAGCAATCGAACAAGGACAGATGTCATTTCGTTAGACAAAGACAGATATAGGGAAAACAAAATTAGAAAGGTTGACATTATTGACATCGAGGAAGTTCGCCTGTCACTGCAGGATTCCCTTAAGGAAGGTACGCAAAATTGAGTTTTGGGATCTGTTAGGAGAACGAATAATTCTTACGTATTTTGAGTCGTAGAATTCGAAAATGGCCATAAAAATTCTATAGTGGAGAAAACATGGAAAATAAAGGAAAATACGGAAAAAAATGAAATCATTTAAACTCCCAGACATAATTTTTTTACGTTTTCTTACATATTTTGAGTCTTCCCACATAGCTGGCTCTAGATTCTGTGACTCAAAATACGTAAGAAAACGTAAGAAAACGTAAGAAAATTAAGAAAATTACATCTGGCGATTTAAACAATTTTATATATTTTTCCCATTTTCTTTCACTTCAACGTTTCCTCGCTACAAACGTAATTTTTATTATCATATTCGGATTCTACGATTCAAAATAAGTAAGAAAACGTAAAAAAATTACGTCTGGGAATTTAACGATTTCATGTTTTTCCGCATTTTCCATGTTTTCTCCGCTATAGACATAATTTTTATGGCCATTTTCGGATTCTACGACTCAAAATACGTAAGAATACGTAAGATTTATTCGTTCCCCTAACAGTTCCCAAAACTCAATTTTGCGTACCCTCCTTAAGCAATTTTACAATCTTTTGTACGTTTTGCTTCATAAAACCATAGTGGCTACCATGAAAAAAATCTCATAGCTATTTGGCAAATTTTTGTTAAATGCAGGGTACTTAAAAGTACAAAAAAACGTAAAGAATTTTGTGTTGTTGTTCTGCACAATTGTTTTCTGGGTCAAAATGGAAAAGGGAAAAATCGCTAATTTTTACATTATTTTCATCCATTTGTATCATGTCTACATGTTATTTAAACAAATTTGGCAATTATACCGTTCAATAGAGCAAAGTTTCAGCTTTAAGAATCTGTTTATTTAATTGCGATACGATTGCGATAGTTATAAGCAATCAAAGTCAAAATGCTCATTTCTTATTCAATCCGCGATAACTCAGTAACAAAAAATCGTAGAAACATTTTTAAAAAAATATTTTTCAAGGAAAACTTCAAGCTTTTACGTTAGGAAGTCGAAAATTTTCGCAGATTTTTTTTATGCACGTGACAGGCCCACAAAGTAAGAGGAAAATTTTCTATTTTGTCCAGCTCGTAGTTTTCTATATGTAAAAATTACCAAACTCACAGAAATTAAAAAATAATAGTAACCTTTCGAAAGTAGAGATTTTATCTTTAAAATCCTTTCCTTAAATTTAAATTTTGTTTATTTTTAACAAAGTTACAGCTACTTGAATTTTGCCTATTTTTAAAGAAAAATTTAGTGTTTCTTTAATTTTTGTGAGAAGTGTATTATATATATGTAGACCCTGATTTACATCATATCTTTTCAAACAGATGAATACTTTTAATTACTTATTATTTGATTAATATCGTTGAAATAACAATTGTTTATATTGAATAAAAATATACTCCGGATAATTGACAAAAAAATTCAATGTAATTGTTTTTTTTGTAGCATTACACAGAGAAAATGTTTAAATTGCTTATACAGATATAATTGGACCTTGCTTTGCATTAATGTGTTCACCGAATAGGAAAATTTATTAAGATAACAAATTGATGTAAATCAGGGTCTAATTTATAGAGCAAAAATTAAATGGAAAAACGCGAATTCTAAGACTTCTTTCGTCGAGAGGTATCCTTTTCCATGACTCGACATCCTTAGGGTTGCACAGATCTTATTTTTTCATCAATTACTACCAATTTAGGGGGCGGCAACAAAAATCTATTTTCTAACGACCACCCTAATATATATATATATGTTCTTGATTTAAAATATTTTAGTATTAAACTGTGTATATATAATTTAATGTAGTTATAATATTTCAAGGATTGTGCAAAAAGAAGTAAGTTTATCATGCTCGCTTTTTCGACTTGCGAAATGTGTAGTAAACATGGCGATTTTTCTCTCACAATCTCGAATGTTTCATATAGACGTTTCGTAATGCTCGATTCTGAAATATTTAGCTCTGGAGATTTCCTCTTTTAATTATGAAGTGCCGAGGTTAAAGACCATGATAATGTTTCGTAAACAATTGCTCAATTCGTCGCAGGGGGTTCTCTCGTAAATAAATTAAGCAACATGTAGCGTCTATGTATTGCGTTTCGAGCACTTTTTGATAAAATGCATTATTAAATGCAATGTAGCGATAAATCATAATTGCTATGAGTGAGTGAGTGAGTGAGTGTGAGAGAGAGAGAGAGAGAGAGAGAGAGAGAGAGAGAGACAGAGAGAGAGAGAGACAGAGAGAGAGAGAGACAGAGAGAGAGAGAGAGAGAGAGAGAGAGAGAGAGAGAGAGAGAGAGAGAGAGAGAGAGAGAGAGAGAGAGAGAGAGAGAGAGAGAGAGAGAGAGAGAGAGAGAGAGAGAGAGAGAGAGAGAGAGAGAGATTAAATGGCTTTTACATAAAAACAAATATAAAAGTAAAGAAAAGAAAGAAAAGAATATTGGGTCATAGAAAGTTAAAAAAAAATAAAAAGTTGAGAAAAGAAATATTAAAATGTAAAATTACGATAAGAAAGTGTAATCATTAGAATTTGAACTCTCTTTTCTTACGAAATCGGTATCGATGCATACATCATGCCAACGGTATAACTTTCATGCAATCTTATGCTGATAAGCATATCGTGTAGGCCATACGAGCGAGCCTCCAGACACGTCAAGGCACGCGAGTGCGCGCGCGTGTACTTGTTTCTGTTATGTGTGATTTCGTCATTCGCAAGTTTATAATTCGACAGCGTATACGCGAGACTGGAATATTATATTGTATCGGCGTATATTCCCGAGGAATTTTTAAATCTTTTACGATATTAAGATATAACCAAAAATACAATAGCATTTAAAATAGAATACTTATTTACAAATAATAATGCACATTAAATATATATTAAGTAAATACCAAATGTCTGTAAATATATTATATTAAATAAATATTAATTATTAATTCTTTTCTTCGAGTAATCGTTCGACAATCATAGGCGACCCCTTTGCATTTATCTGTAAATTATTAATTAAAATATAATAATTTATGTGTATAAATACGGTTAAATTATTAAAGAACTCTTTAAAAGTGTATATATAAAAGTAATAAAAATATTTGTATTATATAAATAGTACATATACAAATTTATATATAAATTTATACATTGTACAAATCAAAAAGATTGAATAGATCTATAATCTCTTAATGTTTCATCGATCATAAGGTTACTGGTTGGCACTTGGATTTATGAACGTAACCTCGATAGAGTCCGCTCCTGACTTTGGTCCGTAGTCCATGTACTGTCTGGCTGCGATAATTTATAAATTCGATATTTTCCGTGATAATATAGTGAGTGAGCAAGCGAGCGAGCGAGAGAGAGGAAGAGAGAGAGAGAGAGAGAGAGAGAGAGAGAGAGAGAGATTTATATAATAATGATAAAAAATAGTAAATTGTACTCCTTCAATTTCCATTGATTTGAATGTATTTAATGTTTTATGTATATATTTATGTGTAAGATTATTAAAAAATATATGTAATTTTAATTGCATATGTAATTAAAATTGCGTGTAAATATAATTATATATTTAATTATATAAGAAACATTTGTATGTATTTTAATTATGTAATTTTATACCAATTTATTTTTTAGTTTTTATGTAAAAAGTATGGATATTATACTTACTTTATAATAAAATATTTTTTAGTCAACTATCCTATTTTTTAATTTGTAAGATTAATCATTTTCTTTACGTAGTTTTATGTATAATTCTCTTTTTAATTTTTTATTAGTGTGTGTGAAAACATAAAATATTTTTATGAAATATAAAATAGTGATTAACAATAGAAAAGTATATTTCATTTTTATTCTTTTTATCATATCATAATGTCCCTTCATAACATCCCTCTTTGCATAACATCCCTCTCTCCTATGCTTTCAGCAATCTTAATACAAGTTGAAGAAATATAGACACGTCAGATATAGCTAAATTATTTTCTACAAAATAAACACGTTATCATATAAAATCATTTTATTTCTCATTTTAACAGATTTTTCAACAGATTTTCAAGTGCAACAATTTTAGTTACGTATAGTAAGATAGAGGGACTATTTTAATATATTACTTCAATTATTTTTTATATGCTATTTTAGAAAAAATGTATATTACATGTGCTGCGCGCGCACTTTACATAACTGCAATACGAAGAATCCCATCAATTACACTGTATACAATAAAAAATCACTTTTTTTCGAGCACAAGAACGAACCTTGCGGCATTCGATAATTTTTTAGACGTATAGAAAACGATCCCGTTTGCCAAATTGTTCTATTTTCTGTTACGTCACAATTTTGAGATATTTGCAGTTAAAGTTGCAATAATGAGCTATTTTAATGTATTTTGGCATATTATAACTACGATACGTGACGTATCGGAGAAGTTTAATCACAATCAAAATTAAGTATGTTGTTAGGACTTTCAGCTCTTAAAAGGAGTTTGTTGTGTCGCTTATGGTTAAAAAGATATTGATGATTAACGTAGTCTATTGCGTCAAAGTTGCGACTTACATAGCTATTAAGAATCTATGAAATATTTTTTAATCAAACCTAAGAGTTTTTCAGATCGCTGAAAACTAAACTTATGTCAAAGTTGATAAATTTAAAATGGCGGAGCCAATATGGCAGATATCAAAATTAATATAATGGTAGTCAGATTAGTTTTCAGCGACCTGAAAAACTTTTAAATTTGAATAACATAATTAAAAAATACTTCATCGATCCTTAATAGCTATGTAAGTCGCAATTTTGACGCAAAATAGACTCTACGTTATTCATCAATATCTTTTTAACCATAAGCGACACAAAAAATTCCTTTTAAGGGCTGAAAGTCCTAACAACACACTTAATTTTGATTGCGATTAAACTTTTCCGATACGTCACATATCGTAGTTGTAAAATGTCAAAATACACTAAAATAGCCCATTTTTGCAACTGTGCAAATATCTCAAAATTGTAACGTAATGGAGCAATTTGGCAAACGGGATTGTTTTCTGTCCAAAAAACTATCAAATGCCACAAGGTTCGTTCTTGTGCTTTTTTTGTTGTGGTACAGTGTTATTTTTCAATGACTTTATCCGAATACTTTTATATGCAGACTGACAAAAGAAATTAAATTATATAAAAAACAGTTACATTTAAAAAGACAAAAAAATTCGTTGAAAACTCATCAATAACTTTTCTTCTGAAACAATAAAATTTCTACTTAAAACATTTTTTCCTAAAATAAAGAACGGCATATAAAATAATTGAAGTGATATGGTATTTACATAGTGTACACAGTACATATACGTATAATAGTATATAATATTATATAGTATATAGCGTTACATATTATTAGTTTTTCATATTTACTAAATAATCTTACATTTCTTCCTTTTTGACATTTATGACTGTCGAGAAAAATATATTGCGCATTGTAAACATCACGTGGATGGTGATGATATGATCGCACTGCTATAATTCTTTGTCTCTCGGGCGACATATCTCCTACGCGCAAACACGATTAAATAAAATTCTCCTATGAGTCTTTATCACTTATCACTGTTTTGCACGGAGTGTCGAGTGGGCTCGAGTGCCCGAATAAAAGGCACGACCCTTTCATTGGCGGCTGGATAATTGTGTGAAATGCGGATCGTGGATAGTAGTCTTACTCGTTTGCCGTCTGTGTGAAACAGATAGCGGAAAGTAAGTGGACAAGCGAGACAGTCATATAAAAATAGAGCAGCGAGAGTGGCTAACGGCTTTCGGTATAAAATCCGTCCGATCACCGATTTCAACTTAATGCGAAAGTGAGTTTAATCGACGTCACCGCGCTACCCAAGTCGCTTTTACTTTCCAGAAAAATTCGATCGTTATTACATATCGGTTCGCGCTACAGAGGCTATACGTTATTTTTTCGATAATTGAATTCATTAGAATACTCTGTCATCTGATCCCTCGAGTTTTCGCAGCTTGTATATCGAAAATCATTCGCGGTTTAAAAAGTGTATCTTGATGATATGTGTATTAATTAATTTCCGAGCGTTTATCTCCTTCTTGTTGGGAATATCCTTTGAATCTTGATTGGTCCGAATAGCCGAATGATTTTAGCTACCAAGGACGTGACGTAGCGCGTGTCAGAAGTGCACCAGTCACGACTTGGCTGTTTTGCGGTCATCGTTCGTGGACCTGCCCGGGTCGTCGCGATTTTACACTCCCCACTATTAATCGGGAAGTCCAACGGTAACTCCTCTTATCGGCCAATCCGAGAGACGAATCGCTGGGGCTCGTCTGTGAGCAAACACGTTCCGTAATCACATATAAAGGAAGCGTTTTAACGGACACTGGTAACATGCCGCCAAAATTCCACGGTATCAGCTGGACGAATTTGACGCGGGTTTCGCGGCAGTTTGACGACAAACGGAGCATTTCCATCAACTGCCGCTGTGTCATCTCAACTGGCAATCTTCTCAACTTAATTTCGATTCATGCTCCGAAGATCAACCGTTCCACGCATTTAGTCGCACCGTCTAACTTCGTAATCGAAAAAGCCTGCAGGATGCCGCCCGCTGTCGATATCTGTCGCTCCCAGTAAGTATCTGTTTATTTTGGTTTTTTAATAAAAGAATAATCGCTGTAATAATGACCGCTATTAATTAAAAAATGTAAAATAGAAAGATAGAAATCAGTATATAGCGATGTTAAAATAGAAAGATAGAAATCAGTAGCGAAATACAAGCAAATAAGGACGTTATAATTGAAGTAATTTATAGTTTATTCTCGTGAATATTAAAGGAAACAATGTAAACGTTTTGACTGTACTTTAATCTTCTTCAATGCAATAAAATTATTCACATAAAATGAGAATTTAAAAGCAAAAAATAAAGAGTAAAAGAGCTAACAATTAAACAGAGTTTACATAATAGAGAAGAATAAAGACGTAAATTAAGGCTGATGGCAGGGAACGAAACGTATATAGGCTCTTACGTCTGTCGTAGCTATCAACACAATAGCTTTTCACGACTTACGTAGTTACGTATACAGTTTTCTCTGCCTTGCTTTACGACTACAACAGACGTAAGAGCCTACGTTTCGTTCTCTGCCATCAGCCTAAGAAATTAAAATAAACAAATAAACATAAGGTCGATAAGAGACGTGTATAAAAATTGAGATATTTAAGAAGGATGAGAATCGAAAAAGGAACGATATTCAATTATATTTCTTTTCCAAATGGCGGTAGAAAAACTTGCTAGAAAAATAAGATGACGCAATGGTGCCTAATTTCCTATATAGTAATATTTTATTAGTAAATATTTGCGCAGCGAAGTTGCACTTATAAACACGTCTTCTTTTAAATTTTTTATAAATATGAAAAATAAGGAAATTATTATAGATGTTATAAAAAGTGTAATACAATAAAATAATATATATTATTCTAATAATATTAAAAATTTTTTTCAATAAAATAATGCAATGTGTAAATTAAAAGAATTTGAAGAAAAGTACATTTGAGATTAAACGTTAGCAAAACAAATCCTTTAAGTACATTATATTTATGTCTCGTATTTATGTATAGGTATGTCTAGAGACCCTCTAGGGAGAGACTGGCCAATTCGCTGCCATTTGCATGCAGGAAATAGTAGGGAAGACCAGAACAAAGTCGTCATTATTTTTTCGGTGCCGATTTTTAACAACAAAACAAATGATTTTAGTAAAATGTATGCCGTTGTAAAGAGTGAACCCTTGGCTACAAAATTTATAAGGACATTTTTGGTCTACGTAGCTTTGTTCAACTGGTATAAAGTGAAAACGACAAAGGTGCAAAAATTGAAATGTCAAAATTGCCGGGGCGGAGTCGTCATTCCATTCTCGGACTGAATTTTAAATGAAAATTCATAATTCCGATCATGAAAAATGATAGGATACATTTTATTAATTATTTTTTAATAAAAAAATGGAAACATTAATTAAAAGCACGATGGCGGAAAATAATTACAAGAAAAGCGCACACACTTATGTGCCCTACGCTCGCACGAAATGCACTCTCGGGAAAAAAAGATTATATATAATTATATATAATTATATATAAATATATATGATTATATGTGATTATATATGAAATTTGGTACTTTATATAAAATTATGTATGGGTCCATATATCATTATATATGAGCATATATAATTCCAAATATAATTAGATATGAACAATAGATCATATATGCACTGATGTATGGATACATATAAGATTCATATGGAAGTATATATAACCCTATATGATTATATATAATTTCATGTAGCGTTATATATAAAAAGCAAAATTTCCGTACTTATATATGATATTATATATAATTATATATGACTATATATAATTATACAGGCGATTAAAATATATTTAAATATATATAATGTTTTATATACAATTTGACATGATTATATATATGAGTTCTTATAATTTATATATAAATTATATAAAGAAAGCATTTATCCACATTATATATAATTATATATAATAGATTTATAATATATATAATTATATATATAATAGATTATATATAATTATATATAACCATATATAAACACAACACATGTACATTATATATATTACACTTTTAAGGGGGATGGCGGCTAGCCTTTGGCCAGTGTGGACGTACTTCGCGTGAGCTCCGTGAAACTTTTCTGAAATCAAGATTAAAAGACGCTTTTCATGTGAAATTATATATGTGTCGTCTCGCGCTAAAATTCTGCGTCGATCTATATACGGTTCTTCCTTCGATTGTTAATAAAATATCTTTTATTAACATTTTTCGGAGATATGTGACACGTGTGCGTGAGTTCGCCGTGAATTGCCACGAGGCACATGGCTATTATCGATAACAGACAGATAATCCGAATTATAACCGGCACGAAGTAGGCGGTCGTGGATGTGTGCAGGAAATGCAACGCATTGGTGTGAGTGCAACAAAAGAACCCAACGCAGTTTTACATCAATTCCGCTACTGCACGCATATCGCGGTCGCGGTGAAGGACTTTGAGGTTATGTGGCTCAATGAGCGACCAAGAACGATTGTTTTCTCCTAAGTTTAACCTTGCTTTGGAAAGTAATGCTCGCCACTCGGCCGAGCCAGAGAAATTGCCTATAACTAACCAGGAAGCGTGGTCGACGCCTGTTACCTCTTCTCCAAGAAATAGTGAACAAAAGAAGAATATAACAAAACCCAAAAGAGGTAGGCTATTAAATGCGGTGGCATTGGGAAGACACAGGTGCAATTCTGATTCCTCATTGACGCCATATCTGAAAAGGAAAAGGGACGAGGGTGCTGGTGTACATTTTCTGGGGTATCAAAAGAAAAAATCATCGTCATTGTCTGGTCTATCGTCTCCAGTTTTACTGTTATCACTCTTGGCTTCGCCTTTAGCGTCGATAAGGAAGGAATTTTCTGCTCTGAAAGAGGCTGTTGGTAATATGAACATGGCAGGTACGGGAGATAAGTCGAAAACTCAGTTATCACCACAGAGTTTAAGCGGAGACACGAACCAAGATCCAAATTTGGCTATTTTTTCCAGAATAGATCAAATGACGAAGAGATTGGAAAAATCCTTCTCGAATCAAATCCAGACAATGTTTGTCTCGAATGAAAAACAATTCTCTGAAGTACGAAGCCTTATAGATCAAAAAAGCGAAGAATGGAAAGATCTATTAAAGTCTTTAGACAACAGAGTAGCGGCGTGTGAGGCAGCTCACTTCCAAATTGCTTCGGATGTAGCAAGAGACCGTGCTGCAACGACTGCGGAAGTAAACAGTGGATTGACGGAAGTAAATAGCTCAATGGCTGACTTGAAACACACAGTCTCCAGCTGTAAATCTGACAAGTTGTGAGATATCTGATTTTCGGAACCTATTGGCTGCACACGATAGAATTTTAAAACGCAACAATGTTATTGTCAGGGGAATTAATCGTTCTAACGCTAATATTAAGGTGGATGTTGAAAGATTTTTCGAAACAGAATTCGGAATCTCAGATTGTGTTGTTGAAGCCAGGTTATTGAATGAAAAACGAAACACTATCGTTGCAAAACTTTCGAATTATACCACGAAGCAAACAATTATGAAAACCAAAAAAGCAATTTTGGGAACAAAGCCGTATTACATCAATGATGATCTGTCGCAAGCTGATGCGGCAACTGCGAAGCACCTGAGGGATATGAGACGAAGTCTGAAGGGCGAAGGGAAAGAGGACATCAAACTTGGGTTTAATAAAATCCAGATAGACGGAATCTGGTACTACTGGGACAGCGTGCAGGAGAAACTGAAGCCATCTGCAAGACCATCTAGAAAAGCTCAATATTCATCTGGTACCCGATCCAATATTGTCGCATATGATGCTGACTTAGAGGGTACTGCAACTGTACTTCAGAACCAGAACCGGGGGGCAGCCTGCGCCGTGATGACTTCGTCTAACACTGCTAATGATATGGAAATTACTCACGATAACACGATTGTAAACAAAAATGGTAAAAAAAACTAACAGGTGTCAGGATTTTGTTTTGGAACGCACATGGAATAAATAATCTCTTAAAATTAGATGATTTTTCAAACGCATGTATTTTAAATATATCAGAAACTTGGTGTAAAGAATTTAAAGAGGAAAGAATTGCAAAATTTTCTAATGATTTCAATTATGTATCGTCAAATGCGTCTGGTGACATTAATTATCGCGGTAGAGGTAGCGGTGGATTGCTTACGTTAACGAACAAAGCTTTCGAGGTAGAAATTTTAAACGTTACAAAAGAATGGATAGTTACCAGAATTTATAATGATAATAATATTAATATTATTATTTGTTCTGTTTATTTCAAGCCAAATTTAGAATTAACCGCAATTCTTTCAGACCTGAATTTAATTATTTTTGATATTAAAGAGAGATTTCCATGTTCATTATTCCTAATTGGCGGCGATTTTAACGTTAGATTAGGCGAATTTAATAATATACAAGCGGACTTAATCGAAGGCACGTCGTTATACAGTAATAGTGTTTCATGTGATAGAGAAAAAAATAACAGGGGAGTCCAGGTCGAAAAATTTATGACTGATAATGGATTTGTAATGTTAAACGGTCGTTCTATTAGTGATAGACCTGCTAAATTTACTTTTATTGGCGACCAAGGATTTAGCGTGAATGATATAGTCTGGTGTAATATATCTGAAGCGGCACTTATTAAAGACTTTTTCGTGGGAGAAATAATTACTAACTCAGATCATTTACCGTTGTTTGTTGATGTTTGGTTACCTTGGGAAAAAAATCTAGATACGACCTCAACTGAAAAGAAATGTAATAAATATAAGTGGAAACCGGGGCTGCAGTGTGGTCTAGTGGTAGAGCGCCAGACTCGTAATCTGAGGAACCAGGTTCGAGTCCACTAGAGCCATGTAGTATGGAAAAAGTTTTTTTCCGAAGAAACTGCGCCCTCCGTGCAAGATAAGATCTTGTGCGGAAAAAACTGGGCTCCGTCTTTCGGAAGAGACGTTAAACCGTTGGTCCAAAGGAAATGGATGAGAGTGGGATAGGGTTGGGTACGTCCCTGCAAAAACGCCGTAAGATACTAGACTGTGAACCCTACGGGGATATACAGTAAATAATAGTTTACGATATTTATAAGTGGAAACCGAATAACCAGTCGTCTTTTCAAAATAATCTATTATGGTCACGTCATATAGCTGCAAATTTTAATGTTTTAACTGTTGATGAACTAAATAGTAAAATGCAAGAAGCCGTTAAAGAAGCTGCAAAAAGTTCCCATATGACAGTAAACAGTAAAATCACGCACAAAAAAATGAAAAGAAATGGTTTGATACGGAGTGTAGAACATCCAAAAAGGAATTAAATTGGCTCTTTAAAAAATCTATTAAAAATAATTTAGATAAGTCAATTCGCGAGGAATTTATACGCCATAGAAGAGAATATAAAACACTTTTAAGAAACAAAGAGAAAGATTATAAACAAATTATTACAGACAAATTTGCTTGTATAAAAAATTTAAAAGACTTTTGGGGTGCAATTAAAAGCGTTAGACCCCTAAGTCGTACAGTACATAGTTTACCTGCGAAAGACTGGTATTCCTTTTACCAAAAACAATACCCTAAAATAGAAGCTTCCAACCAGGTAATACCGAATGTAGAAGTCGCAGAGTTAGATTCAGAAATAACCTTGGAGGAATTAGAACGCAGTTTAATGAAAGCAAAATCTAATAAAGCCGCGGGTGGTGATGGTCTTACAAATGAGTTTTTTAAATCGTGTCCGGAAAATTGGAAGCTTTATTTAGTGTCTTTTTTTAATAAAATACTTGCGACAGAGGTGGTTCCTAAAGATTGGGCAGAGATTACGCTTTTTATGTTGCACAAGAAGGGTGATCATTTAAACCCAAATAACTATAGAGGAATTGCTCTCATTAATCATATCGCAAAAATTTTTACTCAGATTATGGGTGATAGACTGATGAATTGGGCAGAAGAAAATAATAAAATCCCGGAGGAACAGACGGGCTTCCGCCGTCATAGGGGTTGTCTAGACAATATTTTCACCCTGCAAGCTGCTATTCAATGCCAATTACGCTTAAAAGAAAGAAAAGTTTTTGCTTTTTTTGTCGATTTTGAAAAAGCCTTCGATTCAATCCCTCACTCGAGACTTTGGCAAAAATTATCAGATCTAGGAGTAAGCTCCAAATTTATAAAAGTAATAAAAAGCTTATACGAGTGTGCGGTAGTTACTATAAAAGCGAAGGATGGTCTAACAAACAAAGTAAAAGTCACAAAGGGAGTTTTGCAGGGTGAAATATTGAGCCCTCTTTTGTTCTGCCTTTATATTGCTGACTTAGTACATTGCTTAAAATCTGAAAATTATAAGGGAATTCCGATTGATGGATATTTTGATTTGTTAATGTTATTATACGCAGATGATCTAGTTATACTCGCATCAACTGCAGCTGAGATGAGGAATATAATTGAAACTGTTGACAAGCATTGCAGCAAAAACGGTCTTAAGGTGAATGAGAGCAAGTCCAAGATAGTTATCTTTAGAAGCTCGGGCAGAGTGAGTGATAAAGTCAAACAATTTAAGTGTAATGAAAAGAATATTGAAGTGGTCGAATCTTATGTATATTTAGGAACAACCTTTTCTAGCTCTTCTGTAGGCCGTTTATCTGCGGAAGCTGCGATATGTAAGGCCAGGGTGGCGTCGGATACAGTAATAGCAATGATAGAAAGATTACAAGTAGATTCTTGGGCAGGTATTCTGAAATTGTTTGACTCCATGATCTCCTCTGTCCTTTTGTACGGCGCGCAAATGTGGGGTCTGTGATACTTAAAACTTTTAGAAAGTGCTCAAACTTATTTTTTTAAGAAACTACTGTGCTTACCTAGAAATACGTCAACGAGCACGTTAAATATTGTATTAGATCTTAAAGATATATCCGTTGAAGTTTTAAAGCGTGCTTTGGGTTGGGTTATTTGCTTGCTCAAGATGGGAAATAAAAGATTCCCGAAGAAATGCTTTAATAGACTCATTAGCTTAGCAAAAAATGTTGTAAACATGGAAGAGGCTCTTCCGTTCAACTGGGTTCTTCAACTTAAGGCTGTTTTATTGCCCTTGAATTATGACTTTCTTTGGGATGATTTGAACGCTGAATTATGGCAATCGTACAGTGAGGATATTCTTATGCGATACACATTGTTTTGCAGAGAGCGGGATTTTGCGAAATATGATAAATCTTTATCAAGTCAATTTCATTTTAGCAGAAATTCTAAAGATCATGGTATTTTGGCATACCCGCAGAAATGCCCACTGAATTTGTATAAAGTCAAAGCTCAAACTAGATTAGCAAATAATTATTATTGTAATTTTGTTATGAATGGGAAGTCGTTTAAATTGTATACCAGAGAAAAGTGTTATTTTTGTAGTCTGAGTGAAAATGAAACGCTTCCACACATTATTATGCGATGCCCTTTTTACGCGTCACTTCCCAATTATTTTTTTGGCTTTTTTCATATCGACTGTGAGGTTCAAGACGCTATATATAGTGTAATAGTTACGGACGCAACGATTGCGGCGACAAAAAATTTGTATAATTTCTTACTTTACGCTCTGCAGTTTAGGTCTGTTGCGCTGATTATTCGTAACACTTTACTTTTGATTTGTATACTGTGGTCTTTTCACTTGTCGTCTGCGTGATATCCTTTATGCTTCTTTTTACTACTTATATCGCGATGTAATTGTATGACAATTAGGTAAAATTATTATTTTTGTTATATTGTAATTATGGCTGTGCCTAACCCCTTTGTAATGGGAAATTATTCCTGACACAAATAAATATATTGATTGATTGATATTACACTTTTAAATTCGGATTATCCGATAGATGGCATCCGATAGGATTCGTTTCTCGTATTTAAAATTTGACGAACAGTGGTATAAGAACGGTATCAAGAGACACGGCAGTGTCTTACGCCAAGCAGCGCCAAATTATAATATATGGGATAAATCATTTCACTTTTGATTCTATAGCGTTTGAAAAAATATACACTTAATTTATCAATGCTTTATTATCGAAGTTAAACAGTTCTTTTTCAATATATATTGACTATATATGATCATATATGATTATATATAATTATCTATGATCATATAGAGACAAAATTTATATATAATTGCATCATATATAATCACATATATTTATATATAATTATATATATAATTATTCAGGCAAGGGGATGCGCTTGCGTGTATGCTCTTTAACATCGCACTTGAAAAAGTAGTCAGAATGTCACGGATAAACACAACTGGGACAATCTATTTAAAATCGACGCAACTAATGGCGTATGCAGATGACGTTGATATCGTCGCGAGATCGGTAACTGACGCAAAGGAAGCTTATTTGAGCCTGGTAGATGCGGCGAAACAGCTGGGGCTACAAGTAAACGAGAATAAAACCAAGATCTTACTGTCATCCACCTCACAACGAAGAGCGCACAACTTAGGACAGAACCTAACAATTGAAGACCATAATTTGGAGGTCGTGCATGACTTTGTGTACCTGGGGTCATCGGTTAACACGCAGAACTGTGTAACTGATGAGATAAAGAGACGGATAGTTTTGGCGAACAGATGCTATTTTGGACTGCGTAAGCATCTAAGAAACAGTAACCTAACCAGGAGAACAAAGATCAGGCTCTATAAAACGCTCATACTACCGGTACTCACATACGTATCAGAGACTTGGGCCATAAGTAAAACAGACGAACTGCTTCTGCTTGGGTTTGAAAGGAAGGTCCTTAGAACAATCTACGGAGGAGTATGTGAGGATGGATTATGGCGCAGAAGATACAACTGCGAACTGGATGACTTATATAAGAAGACTGACTCAAGAGATGTGGTCACGCTCATAAAGGTTGGGAGACTGAGGTGGGCAGGACATGTGGCGAGATTTGGGGACGGCAACATCCGGAAGCGTACTCTCAACGGGGAGCCAGGTGGCAGGAGAAGACCAGGAAGGCCAAGGCTACGTTGGGAGGATGGAGTCGTGCGTGACGCAAAGAAGATCGGCGTCAGAAACTGGCGCAATGTGGCGCAGAACGGGGATGTGTGGCGTGAAAAATTAAAGGAGGCCGAGACCCGCATTGGGTTGTAGCGCAACTGATGATGATGATATATAATTATATATAATCTTTTTTTCCCGGGCTGTTTCTCGTCAGCTCTATTCTGTCATCTCTGAGCACACGCAGCACGTATTATCCAAATCCTCGCCGGAATCCGACCACTGCTGCTTCTTTGACTTTGATTTTCGCCCGAAGCTTCCATGATATGGCTTGGTGACGACTTCGCCCCGGAGACACAGATTTTAAGTTTGATCGCTCATGAAATATTAGAAATCAACGAAAATAAAAAATTTTCACTGGATTCGTGTTCAGCATGCATTACTCTTCAGAATCTTATCTCGAGATTCGGTGAGAAAATAATATTTAAAATATTTAAAATTTTCCACGCGCAAAAAATTTTACTTTTGACCTCCGAAAACACGTTTGCTTTAATGAAAATCACAACATGCCATACCTATAATCTCACTAAACTCCGTTGGTCACATGGGCACCATAAGTAGTGTTTACAATATTAATGGCGAGTTCACACAACATACAGATTTCAAGATAATTGTAGTGACGACTCCGCCCCGGTAACGTCTCCGCCCCGGTCTCCCCTAGAGATCCTGTTTTTTTTCTACACTTTCATATTAATACCTCCGTCTTTCTTATTTCCGGTTTGAATGCAAATGGAGACAGAAACAGTTCGCCTCTTGGCCAGTCTCTCTCTGAAGGGTCTCTAGGTATGTCCTTCGTCACAGTACAAAAGCACTTTTCTAATTTCGGAGTTTCTCGAAAATCGTCGGATTTATTCATAAAGACAACAGCACAAGACAATAACGAGCATTGTGAAACCGAAATACTGTTGTCAAGTAAAAACATAATTAGTTCACCGTCTTCCGAATTACGAAGAAGATAGAATAAATCATATTTCTTTAAACGAGTCTCCTGTATTAATCGTTCAATATTAGCATCAAGTAAAGTTTAAGTAAATATGTGATGCAAAAAATCATAGATAAGAGCAAAATCGAAGAAAAGTATGGAGAATATCATATACTTTTTACTGTTACTGACTTTGCATATATTTTGTTTGTATTCGAAATTCAATAATCTCAGTTTTGTTTGCTTAAAACGAATAATAGAAATACTTGTCTAACTTACAATTTACAATGCATCCCTGCACTTGCATCATTCAAATATTAATATTTTTATATTTTGTTATATGTATATTTAATGAAGTAATTCAAAGCAAGAAAGAAAGAAATTATTTGACTGATATATTAGCCTCTTCGATTAATATTAGATATTCATTTTCGTTAAATATAATATGACAAAATATATAAAATGTCTCATTTTTTTGTAAATATGAAGAAGGTAAACTTGTAATAAAATATGTCATCTTATTTGTATTATTTTAAAAATTGAAAATTTTTTAAGAAATTTGAAGAAATTTTTAATATAGGTACATATTTTGAGAAAATATCAAAGTATCTGACGTCTGTCTGTCTGTCTAACCGCGAACTACTCATTCATTAATGGACCAATTTTCTTCAAACCGATGCCAAAATTTTTCAAATTTTTCGGGGATGGCAACAATGTGTATAATTTTCATTACCGATTTTTTTGAAATCGGTTCCGAAATTTTTCTAATTTTTCGGGAAATAATAAGTATCTAATGTCCGACCGCGAACTACTCATTCATTAATGGACCCATTTTCTTGAAACCGGTGCCAAAATTTTTCTAATTTTTCGGGTATGGCGACGATAAATATTTAATTTTTCATTAATGGATTGATTTTCTTGAAACTGGTGCCAAAATTTTTCTAATTTTTCAGGGATGGTGACGATGAGTTTAATTTTTCAATAATGTACCGATTTTAGAAAACTATAAGTCATATATTTGATTTTTTGTCGATATAAAAAGGCATTCTTAAAGAAGAAAAAGATATGTCGATTTTTCAATTTTTTTATTTTTGTCGTGTTGGCGTAGAACTTTGTGGCACAATGTCGGTAGTGTATCGGTAGCGCGGCGATTGCGGCGTGCAGTGTAGCAACGAACTGATTCATCTGAAAGCAAAAAGCCAATATTTTCTTTAAAGCTCAGTCGATTACGCGGGGATTGAACCTACTTGCAAATAAATTGAAAGAGTTATAGCAATCGCAAGAAAAAGTGACATTTTTTCGATTAAAAAATCAATTTTCTGTTGTTAATAAAAATGTTATAAATAAACAATAAAGTTATAACGGTAGGTTCAATCCTTGGAGAAAATTATAAAGAATCAAATCGTACTTTACAAAATTTGATTGATTACTTTTTGAGTTATCCTGCACGGCAAATTCAAAAAAAGTAGTTTGGATAAAAACGCGTTTAAAGTTTACTTCTTTGCTGTCAGCCAAAAAATGCATGAAGATTTCAGTATAAAAGTTTTTAAAGTCGCTGAATCCGAATCTGATATCAAATTTTCAAAATTCAAAATGGCGGATTCAATATGGCGAATCAAAAGAGTCACAGTTGAATAAAGAAATAAAGTTTTTTATATTTTCACGATACTTACAGTTAAGTAACGCTCAGTCCGCTATTCCGAGCACATAAAATGCTTTCCTCTTCCACGAAGAATTCTTGTTCAGCGGTTTTCATTACGGTTTGCACACACGCACATGCACACACACGCACACGCACACACGCACACACGCGCGCACACGCACACGCACGCACGCACACAAATACACGTAAATACAAACACACATTTATACCAGATAGGGCAAAGCACTATAGTTGAGAATCTAGACAGGTATAAACAAAATTTTATTGTTCTCACAACGGTAAAATGTCAAGGAAACTATAAAGTCGGTACAGCCACATATTTGTGCTCTATCGATCTAAAGCGCGTCTCACTAAAGGTGCTTTTATAAATTTGATAATAACACAAATACATTCTTGAAACCTTACACTATTTATTTATGCAAGAAAAAATCGATTTTTTTCGTCTGGTTACACTAGAATCTCCCCTTAAGTTTACGATCCCCCGTTAATTTTATGATTATAGAATTTTAAATTGAATGAGTGATCGCCCGCATACGCATATTCATATGTGCGCATATCAAAAAACATTTAAAGTTTTACAATTTAAAAAGCTATTCAATAATAATTATTACGACAATATCGTTCCGTTAAAAAATTAATTATAAATTAATTTTTAAGTAATTATTAAATAATTTGTTGATGAAAAAATATAATAAATAAATAACATTTGCTACATTTGCAGTCAAAATTATGAGATATTTTTATTTATAATATCATCTTTGTTTAACATGTTTTAACAAAATTATGCTTTTTCAGAAATCCGAGATTTATTGTGACTCATGCAGCAAAAAACCCATCAACTAAAAATGGACTTGATTATATCGGTAAAATACCGCTATTAAATGCATGTACGGTAGAGATCTCGTCCAAACTTCGCTACTATATTGAAGAATGCGCTTCACTGTGCAGTCCTAAAGACATTTATATATGTAATGGTACTGATATCGAGTACATGCAAATGCTAAAAATTCTCCGAAAAAGTGGAACTATCGAAAGCTTGCCCAAATATGAAAATTGGTAAGTCTTAACATTTCAGATATTTATCTCATTTTGCAAACACGAAGTTGCAGTATCATACACAATATATGCGTGCATATATAATATATATATATATATATATATATATATATATATATATCCACTAAACATGAAATATATATACAATATATATATAATATATATATTATATATATATATATATATTGTATATATATTTCGGTTGGTTTTTGTGATAAAATTTAGAAATTAATAATCAAAACATAGATTTTTACAACAGGAAAAAAAATTAACACAATTTTTAGAATTAAGAAAATATTTATTTTCTTCTTTTTGAAATTAAAATATGTATTTAATAATTATTTAATTTCAAAAAAGATATTTTTGTGAAATGTTTTTTGCTAGACGTCCGTATGCAACCCCTTTCCGATTTTGATCTACTTTGCAGGCTACGTTGCAGGCACGTAGTAAAATATTGCAGGTACGTACTAAAAGAAGTTGAAAGTGCCAAAACTTGCAAAATGACTATTTTCTTAAATATTAAAATTTTTGTCTGACAATCGTAAACAAAGCGTGCGGCACTCTACCTCAGGTTCATCCACGCACGCACTTTCGCACCCACACAACAATTGGTTTGAGTTAGGTTAGGTTAGGTTTTTGGAGGTAGTTGAGTTTGTTTTTTGGAGATGGAGCCCTCCCACCTGTAGGGAGGGCAGAACCTACTGCATTCACACACGCACTTTCCCACCCATACAACAATTGGTTTGGGTTATAGGTTAGTTTTTTGGAGGTGGAGCCCCCCGTAGAGAGGGGGGCAGAACCTACTGCATCCACAAACGCATTTTCTCACTCACACAACAATTGGAGGGTGGACCTCGCTTCCTTTGCTTACAGGGCGAAACGAAGTCTATTATTGTTTAATTTTATATGGGTTTTCCACGCGAAAAGAGGATCAATATTGTGTATATGCAGTCGAAAAATCCAAAATCTATCAAAATAATAAAAATTTGAATATTTAAGAAAATAGTCATTTTTGCAAGTTGGCACTGGGGCTTTCGACTTCTTTTAGCACGTACTACGTACCCGCAAAAATAGATCAAAATCGGACGGGGGTTCATATACAGAACTCTTACCATATTTTTATTTCTAATAAAGAGGAAATGGTCCAGAGTGTCCAGACTCTTATTACATACGTTTATATTATACATTTATATTATACGTTTATATTATCTTTTAAATATATTTTATGACTTTATGTAATAGTTGGTTGGCAAAGACTAACCCTGCAGATGTGGCACGTGTCGAGAAATGTACATTTATCAGTACAGACTTGAAAAGTGATGCTATTCCTATACCGCGTAAAGGTATAATTGGAGAGCTTGGAAATTGGATCTCTCTTTATGATATGGAAAAAGCTATTTTAGAACGTTTTCCGGGTTGTATGAAAGGTTAGCAGAAATTTTGGATATTTACGATTTGTTATCGATTACCAAATGTACCCCACACAGCAAAATATATCTGAGATATAGCCAGATATCTTTATGCCTACAATTTTAAGTCAAATCTGAGAAATCTTATTTTCAGATATTCACAGAATATCTGCAAGACATCATTACTCAATATCACATTATATCTTTGAAAAAGACATCTCTGCAACAATTGCATTCGAATATATGGCCGATTCACAGTTAGCTCTTATATTTTATAAAGATCAACTCAAGTTCATTCGTAGCCAATAAAACAATCCGAGAGGACTTGGACGCCGTACCAATTCGTCCCGACGAAAGCCACACGTACGCCGCGAGGGAACTTAAAAAATTTTCACTCGGGCAGCGCCGGAGGTAACGACCGCGGCGCGAAAGCAACATACCGCGAGGGGACTTAGAAAATTTTCGCTCGGGCGAGCGCTAGTAACATGCGCTGCCGCGACTACATGCGCCAGTACCTTCTTGTAAGCAAAAATCTTTACGCACTAGGATAAAAGGCGAGTCTGTGAGATACTTGTAATTTTGAATTTATTGCGAATTTTTATGAAAAGAACTTTTATATCTGAAGAAGGACTCAGAATTGATGACATAAAAATGAATTTCTTTTGAACTCTCAAGAATTATTTTAGAACAGAGAATGAATACGGAAAAAGAATTAATTTCATAAATCGAGAATTTAAAAAGAATTCTTCTTTTCTTCTTGCTATTTGGGTTGTATATAACATATCTGCTTTTAAATGAGGCATAGATATCCGATATATATGCAGAATCAGATATCATATCTGAGATAAAATTATCATGGCTTTTTATAATCTTGGAGATGTCTCTGAGATATTCTTATGATATCTTGCGCAATCAGATATTCCGTCATTCAGATATCTTGGTGATATATTTTGCTGTGTGGGACGTATTATATTGTGTGAACTATACATATATATGAATAATGTATTAAAAATATAACATAAATTTACTTATGTAAACAATTAAAAATTAAAAATTATTTAATGTTATATAAATATAACATAAATTTTGTGACATAGGACGCACTATGTATGTGATCCCCTTCAGTATGGGACCTGTAGGTTCTCCACTTTCTAAAATTGGTATAGAAATTACCGATTCGGCTTATGTAGTTTGTTCGATGAGAATAATGACTAGAATGGGAGAAAAGGTACTTGAGGCTCTGGGAAATGATAATTTCGTTAAATGTTTACACTCGGTGGGTGTTCCGAAACATAATTCAAAAGTCAGTATAACTCACTCATGGCCATGCGATCCCGAAAGGACGATTATCCTTCACAAACCTGCCAAAAACGAGATTGTGTCTTATGGAAGTGGTTACGGCGGAAATTCTTTATTAGGAAAAAAGTGTTTTGCGCTTCGAATTGGTTCGACGATAGCCAGGAAAGAAGGATGGCTTGCTGAACATATGCTCGTATGTTTTCCATTTTTTTATATAGCCCCATCATAATTTATCCTTTTTGTTCCTTTATTAGATAAGAAAAATAGCTTTACTGTTATTAGTTATCTTTATTACGTTTGCTATACAACGGGGAAAAAAAATTTGATTTATACATGAAATATGTCCATATATGTTTTTTCTCTTATAATCTATTATAATCTTTGTTCGTATATACAAGAAAAATAATAAGAAGAGGAATTAAAAAGTAATTAAAAAGATATTCTTTGCATTGTTTTCTTACAAGAAAGTATAAAGGTTGAGGAAATGAGAAAAATTGCCCGTTTACTTATTGCAAAAGAAAGCAATGCAAAAGTTACTTTTTTTATTATTCTTTATTCGGTAAATCTTCAGAAAACCCACCTATGGGGCATTCCATGCGAAGTGATCCACCCTAAAATTTTTTTGTTTTCTGATCGTGCTGAAATTTGCACAATCTATTGCCCTATTGACCATAATTATCCACACCATTTTTTTTTACATTTGTCCAACGCGTTGTCTACTTACAGGGGTTTAAAGTTTCGGCGTTGAGGCCGTCATGTTAAACTTCACACATCGATAATTTATCATAAACATTACCGATTTTAAAAAATGACCAGTGATTTTTTAAGTATTTTTTACACACTTTCGAGATATATTATGCATTATTAATAAAAAAGGTTAATTAATTGATATTTTTCAACATTAATAATAAATTCAGATTTTTCTTAAAGATCGACATCTTTGATTTCAATTTAAAAAATACTAAAAAAAAGAAGAAAATTTTGTCAACAAAAAAGTATAGGAAGTCCAAGATGGAGAAATCACTCCTTAGTAAGTTACAACTCATTTTGTGTGCGAACTCATGCTCCGTGCCGCCGCCCGGCGCCGCGGCGGGCACCAATATATCGGGAGCCGAGAGCCGCGACGTTCCACGAAACTCGCGATTTTCCATCGCCTTTATTATAAGTCAGCCGGGCAAGTGTATAAAAATATAATTTCTATTATAAATTTTCCTGCTCCTACTGCATTGATTTAAGTGTATTAGACGCCGCTAGGCGGCTGATTTATTTGGTCTCGTTACTGGTGCTTCTCGAAAATAATTTTGCTCCCGGATTCCTATAAAGAAAGTGGACCGAGCCGAATATTTTTAAAGGAATGTTATATTATTATACACATCGCCTATTATTCTTACACGGTCTACGCTTTCAATCATGTCGACACCTTCCAAAGCTTGGGGTGATAGATGCTTAAATCCTTTCTTTATAGGAATCCGGGAGCAAAATTATTTTCGGGCAATAGGGCAATAGATTGTGCAAATTTCAGCACAATCAAAAAACAAAAAAATTTTAGGGTGGATCACTTCGCATGGAATGCCCCCTATATGAAATAATGAATAAAAATATCCAATTTTTACGTATTTTTATCCTCTGAACATGAATATGAAACTTAAAAATGGCGCTCGGGACAAGAAACATCAAAAATCGCAAAAAAAACAGAAAAACGCAACAAGTCATTGAAAATCAGCGTTAGCTGAATATTGATGCTAAATCAATATTCGTAATTATGCATAAAAACATCACACTCTCCAATAATCTTGACCTTGACATATGTTGCCTTGCAAAGTACATGGGCTTTCCACGCGTGGAAAGTTGTATAAACTATGTGGCACCTCGTTTCGCGTGGAAATTATGTATGCGTGGAGGCAGTAATTGGACACATGCTGTAATTTAATCTTCAAATTAAAAATTACCATACACACACGCGCGGGGGAGTGCAAAGGGGGGGGCCTTGGGGCCCCCTCCCGCAACCCCTCCGCCCGCGCCGGTAGGCAGGGTGGACATCACTTTACAACTTACAAAGTACATGCTAAGTTGTAAAGCGAGGTCCACCCTGCCTACCGGCAGAGGGGGTGCGGGAGGGGGGCCCAAGGCCCCCCCTTGCACCCCCCGCGCGTGTGTGTATGTGTGTGTGTGTGTATGGTACTTTTTAATTTGAAGATTAAATTACAGCATGTGTCCAATATCTAGACACTTTAAGGAATGCTACATTACCGCATGTGGCTGCAACATACATGTATGTATAGATCCATCACGTCAAGTGAATGTAGTCGTCAACTTTAATTGTTAACATCTCGCTTCGCGGGGCAGAGCGACACTTTTTTCTGCCAGATTCGGTCGTTTTGTGCAAAAACGCGTCGATTAAGTTTAAGTTTAACGAAATCGATGAGAAATGGGTCTCTCCTTCACTATTACCCCTTTATGATGGTTTCTCTTCAACTTGCGAGTCCGATCGCCATTTTTAAGTTTCATATTCATGTTCAGAGGACAAAAATACATAGGAATTAGGTATTCTTATTGTTACCCATTATTTCATAGAGATGGGTTTTCCAAAGGTTAATCTGCGTATTCTGTTTTTTTTTTTTTTTTTTTTTTTTTTTTTTTTTTTTTTTTCGATTTTCGATGTTTTTTGTCCCGAAAAGAATTGGGTATTTTTATTCATACTAGACATCGCAGACGCGCGCTACGCGCGCGCTATTTAACAACAAATACACAACTGTCAAAATTATGCTATGACAGCCGCTCACGAAGTTAGCGTAGCGAGAGAACCAATTAGCATCGCGGAAAAGAGTCAACAATAAACTTCGAGACTTTCGAGAAGACTTCAAGAGATGCGAGTATCGATTTAACATGCCTTTTTTAGATATATAGGAATTTCATATAGGTGGGTTTTCCGAAGATTTACCCTTTATTCTTATTATCATTCTTGTACACAGAAAAAAATTAGTTTTAATCAAGACCTGCAATTAATACAATTATTGTTTTATATATAAGCAAGAATATATATAATTTTTAAAAGAATTTTATATTTTTGTATTTCAAGAATATTATAATTTAAATAATATAATAAGTTAGGACTCTCGAAATTAAAAATCGATAATAAAATGGCTATGAGAGTCAGACGCAGTTATCGGTGCGTAAATGATCGAAGTGTTGAGCCGAAACGTTCGATTGTAGTTTACTTGGAATAAATTAGTGATTTCGATCATTTACGCACCGATAACTGCGTCTGACTCTCATAGCCATTTTATTATCAAATTATAATTTAATTTGAATATTATAATTGTCACATAAAAAGTACAATATGATTATTTTGATGATAATGATATAGGGTCGGTGCACCATTTATGGCCACTTTAAGGATTTTTGACAAAATAAATGCGTTTTAATTAAATTATTTTTGTTATGTAACGCTTTTAACTACTTTAATATATTCTTAAGAATTTTTTAGATAAGAAACTTAAGATCGGCAAACAAATAAACTTAAATAAATGTTTCAAAAATAAAAATTATAGTTTTGGCCACATAATGTGTGAAACTAAGGTTAATTTCTAATTAAACAATTAATAAATAGGTACCTATATATATAATAAAAATTATGATTTATTTTCACTGTTAATATTTATTTTTAATAAAATATTATATATATAGCATATCATACATAACTTCTATCAACTAATATCGAGAATTTAAAAAATTTATGTATTTTATGAAGGTTCATACGTCATCAATAGTAACTTAACTTTTTTAAATTAGAATTGTAAAATGAGATATCAAATAAAATTGTAAAATAAAATAAAAAATAAAAAAATAAAATAAAATATCAAATAAAATTGTAAAATAAAAATATAAAAAAATTAACATTGTTTAAAATAATTCATCTATTAGAGTTTTTACTTCTAAGACTTTCTTGTTTTATTAGCAGTTTGTAATTTTTTAGCAATCATTTTATCCTTCTTTCTTTTTTTCTCTTGTTGTTTTTTCTTTTTCTCTATTTCCCTTTTCTCTTTTCTTTCTGCTTTTATTCTTAAATTTTCTTCTCGTTTTATCGCTAATTCTGTTTTCGTTTTCTGTCTTTGCTCTAACAATAATCGCTTTTTGTCCTCTTCTTGTTTTTTTAACTGTAACCATCAACGATCACTTGTAATCACTGAAGGTAATTGTATTTTATTTATATTTTTCTTTTTTGGTGACTTTTTTACTTTAGGATAAACTAAAATGTTTTTCAAAGTTTCTTCTCTGATGTTTGAGATTACTGATATTTGCGTTGTACAAATTTCCTGAACATTATTAGTTAAATCATTGTTTAAACAATGCGGTTCATGGACATTTTAGTTGCAAATTATAAACGATAAAAATATAATATTTGGCATATTTAACTTACCTAATTTGTCCTCCAGACATGATACACAACAACCTCAGTCAATAACATCGGTGTATAAGTATTTCAAATACTTATACGTACGTCGTACAGGCATTAGGTATACCTACACGAATAATAACGATACTAGATGATTATTTGGCCACAACTGGAACACTGCAACAACCAGTTCTGGCCATCCCATAGCCAAAAATGGAGAATTATATTAATACATGATCTAGTTTTCGACACCTATTTTTTTTTTTTAAATAGAAGTCAAATACGTGATTATGCATTTTGAGGTCAATTTTTAGACTTTCCGCAAGCCAATTACACAAACATTACTCACAATTATGTTTTTTACACAATTATTATAACGTTTAACTTACCTCGTATCCTTAACGTTTTCCACAAGAAAATGCAACAGTTCACACACTTCGGTTATAAACCGTAGTTTTGTCATAAAACAAATTCTGTACTCTGCATCGGCGGGCAGCTTGACCAACACAAATGCCGTAAAAACAAAATCCTCCAATTTACGTAGCGCGAACATGAATCATTAACTAAATAATTCGAAAGATTCATCGAAGTGGCCACAAATGGAGCAGTGGCCACAAATGGTGTACCGACCCTATTCTTCTTTTTCCGATTTCTTCTTCTTGATAGATAGATAGATAAAGATACTTTATTTACCCCAAGGGGTCTTAAAGGGCGTTTTTTTCCATTAGGAACCTACCCAACCCTGTACATCTTTCCAACACCTCCTCTTATCCAACACACATGGCCAACGCCACAGGGGTCATGGCGTTTTGTAGGGACGTACCCAACCCTTTACAAACTTAGCGACCTCACATCTCATTTCTCTTCCCTTCGTCTTCCATCCGGCACCCTTCTGGCCATCTCCTTCAGCTTCCCTTAATTCCGCATCCCTCTGACTCCCTCCTTTCCGTCGCTGCTCTTCCCTTTTCTTTCCGGCTCTCTCCCTCCTCGTGTTCGATTCCTTCCTACTTTCTTATTCTACCTTCACTCTGAAAATAAACTGTATTAATCCTACAATCTTATTTCCTTCTCCTCCTCCCCTCCCTCTCCCCTACCGCTTCTCTCTCTATCTCCCTACCTCTCTCTTTTCTATCCTACATTCCTCTTACTCTCTTTTCTTCCTATCGTCTTCTTCCTCGTCCGTATCCATTGACAGACTCTCCTCCATCCTTCTCGTAATCTCATCCTCCGCGGTCCTCCTTGGTCTCCCGCTTTCCTCCTCTCTCCTTTCTTTTCTTTTTTTTCTCCTCTCTTTCTCTTACTCTCGTCGCCACCGATTTATCCTCATTCATTTTCACCCTTAATCTGCTCCCTTCCTTTCTCCTTGCATCTAATACCCTCCACTTATCCTCTTCACTCCCCATCTTTACTATTATCGTCGCCCATTCTCCTCTCTGACCTATCACGCTTACCTCTTTCACCTCCACCTTTACCTTTAATCCTTCCGAAAACAATTCCTTCACCTTCTCCCAATTTGGTTCCCTTCCCATCCATCTCTCCTTCTCGATCCTTATAATCACGATTTTCTTTCTTTTCTCGTCGTCATTCTTTTCATATTCATATTCTTCTGCCCACCATTTCCTCCTACCAGACTTACCCCTACTCTCTTTACTGTCATCCCTCTTTCTTTTCCATTCTCCTCCCTCCATCTTATCTCATTTCCTCTATTGCTCTTATCCATTCCTCTCCCTCTCCTTTTTCTCCCAGTAATCTCCCCACCACATCCTGCCACCCCTCTCCGTCCCACTTCTCCCATCTCGTACACTCTTCCCATATGTGTTTCCATGTTTCCTCTTCCCTCCCACACATTCTACACCTTCTGTTCTCCTCCCTTTCCCAATATAGACTTTCCCTAACTTCATTACCGAGTCTAAACCTTGCAATCCTACTCCACCTTGCTTCTTCCCAGTCCTTCTTTAAGTATTCCGGGATCCCGTCCTTCCTTATAGTCTTATACCACCGGTTGTATCTCGAGCCCATGATCTTTTCTATCCTTTCTTGCTTTTGTTTCAATTTCTCTTTATTCTCCAAAGTTTCACCTTCCAATTCCTCCTCTTCTTTAGCTCCCACCCCAATCTCTTCCAGGTAACTTTTTCTCTCCTGCTCCCACCTTCCTATTATCTTCCCCTTCTTCCATCTCTCTTTCATTTCTTCCAGGCATTTCCTCGCTATTCCCCCTCCTTTGCCTTCCTCCAGCTTTCTTTCAAATTTCCATGCTCTCTTACTTGCTCTGCCTCTCATCTTCTCTCTCCACTTCATCTCTCACCATATATCCTAGTGTCCTCCAATTTAATCCAAATATCCATCTGAGATATCTCTCCTGTATACCTTCTACCTCCTTCCTTTCTTTCCATCCCCATATTTCCGCCCCATCACTGTCCATATCAAGGAGTCGTATAACCAGATCCTTCTTTTCCAATCCTTTTTCCACATTCTTTTCCCTATCCCCCAAACCTCCCTCATTACTCTCGCCGCCTTCCTTCTTCTCTCTCTAATGTGCGCCTCTTGCCCCCCATTTTCCTTCAGTGTATATCCAAGGTATTTGAATTCCTTAACTTCCTCTAGTTTCTTTCCTTTCCATCTCCAGTCATACTTCTTCTTCCTTCGTCGACCCTTTCTGAATCTCATTATTTTTGTTTTCTCTATGCTCAATGTTAATCCCTTCCTGTCCAGGTATCCCTCTAGCCTGCTTATCATCGATCTCATGTCCTGTTCCTCCTCCGCCATCAACGCTACATCATCCACATACATTAATGTGTATATCTTCTCCCCTCTCAGCTTCACACCTCCCCATCCTCCCTTCTTCATATAGTCTTCTAAATCCGCGATTAATAGATTGAAGAGTATCGGGCTTAACGGGCACCCTTGTCTCACACCCTTCGCCATCCAGAATGTTCCTCCACTCTCTCTTCCCATTCTTACCCTACTCTTCGTTTCTCTCAATACCTCCTCTACCCTATCTACTAGTCCCTGCCTTACTCCTCTCTCTCTCTCATCGCCCTAATTAATACTTCTTTGTCCACTGAGTCGAACGCCGCTTTCAAATCTATGTATAATACTGTCATCTTTCCTTTCTCCTTTCCCAGTTGTCCATTTACCAAGTAGTTCAGTGCGAATGTTTGGTCCATCGTCCCCATTCCTTTTCTAAATCCTGCTTGATTGTCGGGAATCAAATTCTTCGTCTCTACCTCTTTCCTTATCCTTTCCGCTAATATTGCTGCATATATCTTGTACATCGAAGACATAATTGTTATTCTTCTGTAGTCCTTCACCTCTCGCCCTTCTCCTTTCTTTATTATTGGAATTATTTCCCCTTCCTTCCATTGCTCCGGGCAGCCTTTCCCCCTCCATACCCGTTTACATATTTCCCATATCCATTTCACCATTTCTTCTCCTCCAAATTTCCATGTCTCGTTTGGTATCCCATCATTGCCTATTGCTTTTCCTGTTTTCAATTTCTTTATTACATTTCTTACCTCCTCAAGTTCTATCTCTTCCTCTTCTTGCCTGTCCCTTCCCCCTTCTCCTTTCACTACCCTAATCTCCACCCCACCCATTAACTCCATGAAGTACTCCTTCCACTCTTCGAGCTTTATCTCTTCATTTATCCTCCTCCTTCTCTTTCTTACTCTGCCTATCAACTCCCATACCTTTCCTTCTGTTCTCGCTTCCCTTACTTCTCTTATCATCCTATCCCTTTCCTCTTTCTTCTTTCTTTCGCACATTTCTCTGTACTCCCTCCTTCCTTCTCTATACCTTTCCACCTCTCCTTTTCCTTTCCTCCATTTTCTTAATTCTCTTCTCACTTCTCTCTTTCTCTCCCTGCATTCTTCATCCCATCACCCTCTTCTGTTCTTGTTAGCCATTCTCCCATCCTCATTTTCATTCTCCTCTATTACTTTTCTTATCTTCGACATTCCTTCTTCTATCTCTTCTTGTAGCTCTCTTTTTCCTCCTTCTATCATCCCTAGTCTCTCTCTAAATTGCGTTCTTCCCTCTTTACTCCATATTCCTCTTCTTCTTATTCTTTCTCCCTCTCTCCTTTTCTGCTTTCCCTTTGGGTTACCTCTCGCCCAGACTATTAATGGATAATGGTCTGAGTCTACTCTTTCTCCTACTTCCAGTCTTTCCACTTTTTCTCTAACCTCTTCCTCTCCTATAACGTAATCTATAACTGTCTCACCTCTCCCTCCTGTGTATGTAAATTTACCTTCTTCATCTCCTTTCACGCCTCCATTTAATATCATCCATCCTCTTTCCTCTATAAATTCCAATAGCTTTCTACCGTCCCTATTTATTTTCTTGTCTTTTGATCTTCTCCCTCTTTCTTCTATTCTTCCCTCGTCCTCCTCTTCCCATCCTCCTTCCTCATCCGTTCTAGCATTAAAGTCTCCACCTATTATAGTCCTTACCCCCTTTTCCCCCTCCTCCGTCCAATCTTTTAAACCTTCTAGCTTCTTGTCTATATCATTATTTACATATATTCCTATTATTCTCCAAATTTCTTCTCCTATTCTTATCTAACATTCGATTTTTCCTTCTTCTTCTTCCAGCCTTCTTTCTTCATTTATCTCTTCTATCCTTTTCCGTATTCCTAATAGCATGCCTCCACTCGCCCTACCTTTTTTGTTTTTCCTGGTCGCTATCTGCACTCTCCGTCTGTATTCGCTTGGGATCTTCTCTTTCACTTTCTCCCATTCTTTCTTATCCAATTATGTCTTCATCATTATCACTACGTCCCATTCCTTTATCCCTTCCCAGAACTCCTTATCCTTGTTTGCTATACCCGCCACGTTCCAGAAGGCCACCTTCCAAGTCTCCTTCTCCCTTCTGTCTTTCCTTTTCTCTCTCTCTCTCTCCATATTCCTTATCCTCCTCTCTGACCTTTCTTCCAACGTTCTCTTCTTCCTCCTCCTTCTTACCTTCATTGTCCTCTTCGACTTCGTATTCTGGATTGCCTCCATCCTCTGCTTCTCTTATATCCTTCCCTATATCCTCATCCCCTCTTCTTCCCCCGCATTCCCTCTCTTTCCCCTCCCTCCAACATCATCCTTTCCCTCTTCCTTCTCTCCCCCACTCTCGCTTCTTATATTTCCCTTTTTGTTCTTTAATACTCCCTCTTTATCATTCCATCTCCACCATACGTTTTCTATCCTTATCCTCCCTGTTTTAATCCACGCCCTCCTACCTTCTCTTTCCTTCCTTCTCGCTATCTCTCTCAATTTCCAGTTTACCCTTCTTTCCTCCCATGTTAGATCCTCCGTAATTCTCTCCTTTCTACCCTTCAAACTCTTCTTCTTCTCCATCACCTCCCACTTTTGTTCCTCGTTTTCCAATTTCAGTAGCACCATTTCCCTTCCCTTTTCTGCATCCCCCCCTATTCTCTTTACCTCTATTGCCTTCGCTTTAACCCCTATTCTCTCCTATAACTTTTCTGCCTCCTCCCTCCTTCCACCTTCTCTTACCTCCAACCCCCTTATCACAATATTCCTTCTTCTTTCCTCCTTCTCCTTCCTTTCCAGTCTTCTCTCCACCACTCTCATTCTCTTCTCCACCTTTTCCCTTCTGTTTTGTACCTCCCCCTTTCTCTCCTCCTTTCTCCCTTCTACTTTCTCCTCCAATCTTTTTACTCTTTCCTCCACTTTTTCCTTCTCCTTTTTTAGTTCTTCCCTCTCCTCTCTCCATCTCTTCTCCTAATCCCTGAATTCCTTTCTCAATTCTTCTATCTCCTCTCTTATCCTCCTCCCCTGCACCTTGAAACCCTCCCCTAGCTCTGCCATCATGTTCCTGAAGTCCTCTCTCATTTCACGAATTACCTCCCTCAGCTACCTATCTCAGTTTCTGATTTAGGAGACCTTGCCGTCTTCTTGCTTCTCCCAAAAATTTCTTCCTCCCCGCTCTTATCTAATTCCTCTCTCTTCCTTTTCCATAAATCATCTAAATTTCCCATGCTTTCACTTCTACCTCTTTCCTTTACTCTGTTTATAATCCCTTTCTTACCCTCCATCCCGCTTTCTTTCTCTCCGCTCATCTCTACCTGCTTTTCGGCTCACTTCTCCCTCTATATACGCTACACTCTATGCCCGGCTTCGCGCCGCCGCCCGCGTCTCGGCTCTCTCGTCGCGTCGCCCCTCTACTCCAGCTGTCGTTCGTACCTTACCCGTCACCTGTGCCTTGCCACTTTCCTTCCCTTTATCTCTTTTTACCTATTTCTCCCCTTCTCCTCCCTCTCACCTCCTCACTCTCTCACCTCCACTCTCCCTCGCTCGCTCGCTCTCGCCTTCTCCAACCTCCTCTGAACCTCCTTTATATTCCGATTTGGCCTCGCTCACACACACACCTGTCACTCTTACCAGCACCGGAAACGGAACGACCCGATTTCTTCTTCTTTATTGTAACATAATAAAATTGAATTAACATTATTTGTGTTCACGTAGAGAATATTGAGTTTTAAAATAAGATTAAACTGTCGATGATAAACATTAATTTATCGTTATAATATGAATATTCTTGGTTTGAAGTACTTTTATTCTCTATCCAATATTTTTTGTTTTCCATTAATAAAAATTATTTTTGTATAATAAGAATATATTTTTCTTTATTGAAATATACAGGATGTCCGGTAATAACCGCCGAACCTCTTGTATGCAAGTAGAGTGAATTAAACCGAGTAGAAAAGTCTTCTACCATTTTGCGAAATTCGCAATACTTACTCAGAAATCAATAATTGAAAAAGATCGGCCAATCTGCTCTATTAGTAGAAGCGCGCGACGAGAAGAGATCCCCATTCCCAAGTATAAGAAGACCTTTCTACTCGGTTTAACTCACTTTACTTGCATACAAAAGGTTCGACGATTATTGCCGGACACCCTGTATATAATGCTTTGATGCAAGTAATTTATTATCATTGTTTAATGCTGTATAATCTCATTTTAAGATTTACGTCAAGATTTATGTCAAAAATATCAACAATATTCTCTAAATAAGAATGTTCTTTTTTCTGTGTATACATAGAGATTATACAAAAGAAAGAAAACATATGTATATGGACATATTTAATTTATATAATTATATGTATATAAAAAATTTTTCGGAGTAATGTATATTGCTGGCATCATTGCTGGCATTAAGCATTAAGTAATCTTTTGCAGTAACTGTATTGGATAATAACATTAGAAGCAAAAACTCATGTAAATTTTTTTATAAACTATGCGTTAAGATAAAGTAAGTTTTATTGCATATTATAACTCGAATCATTATAATTTGATAAATAAATTTATAAAATGTACCAAAAATACTTTCTTTTAATTTATATATAGATTAATAGATAGCTATAAACTTTGACCAATTGTTACAAAGTCCATTTACTGGAATTATATGTGTATTTATTTATTAAGGGGTTATCCCACCCAGACGTGTTAAAAAATAAGGCTTATTTTTGGAATTTTTTTCTCCGCTACTAATAAAACAATCGAAAAATCGTTTAAAGGGTTTTATTCTTTATATAATCAGGTATACAAAACAATTTTTTTATAATTTAAAATACAAAATGGCGGCGTGGCAGCAGGTCGAACGCGGACGCTTTTTTTTCATGGTGGGCAGCATAACAATTTTTAAACAGCACCTAGGACAAAATAAAAATTTTTTTCGTTATCTACATTAATTTTTCTACGGCGGTACACAAGATTATTATAAAATATTGATTTTTCGCAAAATAGCACCAGTTTGAAAAAAAAGTTTTTGAAAAAGTTTTTGAAAAAGTTTTTCAAACTGGTGCTATTTTGCGAAAAATCAATATTTTATAATAATCTTGTGTACCGCCGTAGAAAAACTAATGTAGATAACGAAAAAATTTTTTATTTTGTCCTAGGTGCTGTTTAAAAATTGTTATGCTGCCCACCATTGAAAAAAAAGCGTCCGCGTTCGACCTGCTGCCACGCCGCCATTTTGTATTTTAAATTTAAAAAAAAATTGTTTTGTGTACCTGATTATATAAAGAATAAAACTCTTTAAACGATTTTTCGATTGCTTTATTAGTAGCGGAGAAAAAAATTCCAAAAATAAGCCTTATTTTTTAACACGTCTGAGTGGGATAACCCCTTAAAGAAGACCAAAAAGAAATTTCTCAGCATATTTTACCGTTTTATATTATCGAACATGAGTATGTCAACTATTTTTTTAGATGTATAGTGCAAGGAATCAATTCATATGATTTCTTGCGTCTGCTTACATAATCCAACGTGGCTACTAAGATTTTTGCATTAAAAATTACTTCTATATTACAAACGTATGTCGGAATATGCGACTTTAAAGTAAAAGTAACAATAAGGTGAAATTTGTATGCCATTTCAGATATTGGGTGTCACAAATCCTAAAGGCAAAAAACGATATATCGCTGCCGCTTTCCCGAGCGCCTGCGGTAAAACGAATTTGGCTATGATGCAACCTACCTTACCAGGTTACAAGATCGAATGTGTAGGAGATGATATTGCATGGATGAGATTTGATAATAAAGGAAATTTACGTGCCATTAATCCGGAGAATGGATTTTTCGGAGTTGCTCCCGGTACGAGTTCGGCCACGAATCCTAATGCTATGAGAACTATCTTCAAAAATACCATCTTCACTAATGTAGCGTCTACTAGCGATGGAGGAGTATATTGGGAAGGGATGGAAAAAGAAGTTGCAGATAATAACAAGGTATAAAACGATTCCTGTCTGTCTCTGTCAAAAAATGTTAATTTATAGTCATGATTATTAAATGTTTATATATATGTTTATATATATAAATGTTTATATATATATAATATATTATATATATATATATATATAGTATATTTTTTAAAAATATTATATGAATATTTTATACATATTGCTTTCTCATAGAGGAAGCTTTGTTTTCATAAACTTCGTATATGGACCTTTGATCGTATATAAAGCTAGGTCTAATCAACCGAATTTTAAAGTATTATATATGAAATAGGGGTAGAAAAGACCGAAGAAAAAATTGTTTTTTTAGTTTTCGATGCCAATGTGTTTCTTATGTTCGAAAACGTTGGAAAATCGTAATTTTAAAAAATGTCCGTATGTATGTATGTATGTATGTGTGTGCCAAATTTACCGAAATTTCTATAACTCAAGAACTAATTACCCAAATTTTAAAGAATTATATATGAAATAGGGGTAGAAAAACTGAAGAATATAATAGAATTAAAAAAAATTGCTAATAATAAAGGGGTTACCGATTTTTGTATAAAAAAACAGCCAAATTTACCGAAATTTCTATAACTCAAGAACTGATTAACCAAATTTTAAAGAATTATATATGAAATAGGGGTAAAAAAACTGAAGAATATAATAGAATTAATAAAAATTGCTAATAATAAAGGGGTTACCGATTTCTGTTTAAAAAAATCTACGTGATTGCTCTAATTTCCGCAAATTTTGAGATATCGAGCTTAATTTTTTTTTATAGATAGAGTATTACTAAAGGTAGGTTGGTATTAAATTTAGCAAGGATCGGTGAAAAGATTACCGATTTCTGCTTAAAAAGTTACATGTATAAGTTGTATATGTAATTTTATATAGAGTATCATTAAAAGAAGGTTGGTATTTTGAATTTGGCGATAATCGGTAAAAGGGTTCTTTCTATATAAAATTTTGAATTTTTTGAGGATCGGTGAAGGGGTTACTGATTTTTGCCTAAAAAGTGGACAAGTTATACATGTAATCTTATATATAGAGTATCATTAAAGGAAGGTTGTTCTGAATTTGGCGAGGATCGGTGAAGGGATTACCGATTTCTGCTTAAAAAGTATATAAGATGTACATGTAATTTTATATAGAGTATCATTAAAATAAAGTTGTTTTGAATTTTACGAGAATCGGTGAAAGGGTTACCGATTTTTGCTTTAAAAATGTGTAAGTTATTTGATGGATAGAATATTATTTAAGGAAGGTATTGAATTTGGCGAGGATCGGTGAAAAAAGGAGTTACCGATTTCTGCTCAAAAAGTTACATGTATAAGTTATACATGTAATTTTATATAGAGTATCATTAAAAGAAGGTTGGTATTGAATTTGGCGATAATCGGTAAAAGGCCCGAGTAGAAATTGAAAATAGTGGCTAGCTAGTCACGAGCTAATAAAGTTGTGTTATACATCACCACTGTCTAGTTTTTCTAGCTAGTGATGAGCCAGTAATGTAACGCTCACTTCTTTTAGTGACTTTATAGGAAATACTATCTAGTAGGTACTTATCTAGCTGAAACTAACTGCAACTAGATATAAAAACTAACAAAAAATTATTTAATTTTGTATTATAATTTTTTTTTTATCAAGAGTACATTCTAAACTTAGGACAAATTTTTATTAATTAATTTTTATTACCTTTTTACTATATTGTTTTATTATTTTGCTGGCTATCTCACAACTGGTTTTAAACCCGGGACCTCAGGATGATCAGACTCGTACCCTAGCTGCTACGCTATTTTGATTTATTAACATACATATATTTTATTGTCTATATATGTTATAACTGACGCAATTATATTATTTTTTTATAAATGCAATTAAATTTTATAAAACATACTAAATAATTAGCATTATAAATTTATTTAATTTATTTGCTTTATTAGATTTGCATAACAATGCAGTGTCATATCTGATATATGATGACTAGACAATAGCTAGATCACGAATAACTGATTATAATTTATATCTAGTAACAAGCTCTTTCTGACTTAAAAATTGTATCTAACCTATACTAGTTAGTCACTATATAGTGACTAGGTAGTATAAATTAGATATTGTAGCCTGAACTCCCAAAGTCAACATCGATTTGACATTGCGTCGATTGTAAAACCCCACTGGGGCTACTAAGCTCTATCAATTCATAAAAAGATAAAATTTAAAATTAAAAAGTGTGCAAATTAGAAACTTGCACATTGCTTCCTCATCATTACAGATCGCTACCATTGCTCCTATTTTATTTCGCTCATAAAGCTTCCTCTATGAGGCAGCCAAAACAAATAAATACTAATAATTATGCATCGAATAAAATACAAGCTTCCTCATAAAGGAGCTTTGTGAGCGAAATAAAATAGGAGCAATGATAGCGATCTGTAATGATGAGGAAGCAATGTGCAAGTTTCTAATTTGGACACTTTTTTATATAATACTTATGGTAAGTAAAGAATAAATATTTGTAGCGATATTTTGTAAATATTTCTCAAATATTTACTGGGAACGCTTGGAGCTTAATATAGTAGTGTGTATTACTAAATATTGTTGAGCGCAGCGAGTATTGTACAGCAGGGCGAAAGTAAAAAGACACGTTTATTGCAGAAATATGTTTAGACAGTTTATTACAAGCGTATACGCACGAGAGTCGAGAGAGCTACAGTCTTGGAATAAAAGGATAACGTAGAGCGTAAAAATGTAGGGAGCGTGAGCGCCCTTTATAGCAATGCCATCTGTATGATGTATTAACAAATATACAATATTATAAAATACGATGTATATATAATATTTTTATTTTATTATAGGTGGTAGATTGGAGAGGCAACGATTGGTTCAAAGGTTCTAAAATACCAGCTGCTCATCCAAATTCAAGATTCTGTACTCCAGCCAAACAATGTCCCATTATTGATCCTTCTTGGGAAGATCCAGCTGGGGTCCCGATCGATGCTATACTATTCGGAGGACGAAGACCCGAAGGTGTACCTTTGGTTTATCAAGCTCGAAACTGGCAACATGGCGTTTTTATCGGTGCTGCAATGAGATCTGAGGCTACAGCCGCCGCTGAACACAAGGTATATTAACATTTATATTGACGCTGCGCCAAATCTAATTATTTCAATCAAATGGGACAAAAGAACAAATGCAGATTTCAATATAAATCTGGTCTCTATGTAAACTTAAAATACCACTGAAATATATAGAGGAAAGTCCCCTATTATGAGATAGGGATCCTAATATGAGATGGCGGGGTTTTTTCATGGTGGGATCAACAGATGGGGCCTATATAGGGCCTTTTAGCTTAACATATCTCATATTAGGATCCTGTTTCATAATAGGGGACTTTTCTCTACTAACTGGAGCGCGCGCTAGGCCTGCCTGTGCGATATGGGAGAGAGAGAGAGAGAGAGAGAGAGAGAGAGAGAGAGAGAGAGAGAGAGAGAGAGAGAGAGAGAGAGAGAGAGAGAGAGAGAGAGAGATGGAGGGAGGGAGGGGGAGAGGGAAAGAGAGGAGAGAGAGGAGAGAGAGAGAGAGAGAGAGAGAGAGAGAGAGAGAGAGAGAGAGAGAGAGAGAGAGAGAGAGAGAGAGAGAGAGAGAGAGAGAGAGAGAGAGAGAGAGAGAGAGAGCAAAGTGTCTCAAGCAGCCCTCTGATGTCATTGTTTGTTCTTCTTGATCGTCCTGTATCTTATCCCCACCCCATCCTCTCCACTCTTGACTACGTTGTGGGCTAGACAAAAATAAGGGAGGAACTTCTCTCTCATAACGCTCGCCTACGGTGGCTTTGTATAGCAGCGCGCGTTCCAGTTATGTGGGGTCTACAATGCGAGTCATAAGTCATAAGTCGTAAGAAATTGACCAATTACAGTCGAATTTGAGGAGAATAATCGACTGTGATTGGTCAATTTCTTATGACTTACGACTCGCATTGTAGACCCTGCATTAGTATATAAATCTCAAGTACTCACAACTCGTCGCATCGCGTAGATACACGGTGCGGTCTCACTTCGCGTATACTTGGCGCGAGACACTACCGTGTATCTTGAGGTCTGTTTTTTATTGCTGCACTGCTGAACTAGTGCACACTAGTGCAATAAGTTAGAGTGAAACAAAGTATACTTGTCCCACTCTACCTTATTGCCCTAGTTCAACAGTGCAGCAATAAAAAACAAATCTTTGATTTCAGTGTAAAATACGTTTATAAAATACGTAGAAGTAAAAACCAATGTTACAAACCAACGTTACTGACTGAATCTAACATACTTTGTAGGGTAAGGTAATTATGCACGATCCGTTTGCCATGAGACCTTTCTTTGGTTATAATTTTGGACACTATCTCGCGCACTGGTTAAGTATGGCACACGTGAAGAATGCCAAATTGCCAGCGATATTTCACGTAAATTGGTTTCGGAAAGATTTGGACGAAAAATTTTTATGGCCAGGATTTGGTGAGAATTCACGTGTCCTCGATTGGATTCTTCGAAGGATCGATGGCGAAGATATTGCCGAGGACTCAGCTATTGGCTTATTGCCGAAACCAGGATCTATCAATTTAGAAAATCTCAAAGATGACGTGAACATGACGGAATTATTTAGATTACCGAAAACGTTCTGGCAAAAGGAAGTCAAAGATTTGAAGGAATATTTTGACGCTCAAGTGGGAAATGATTTACCCGAAGCTATTGCAATGGAACTCATTCGACTCTCTGATAACATTAATAATCTTTAATTTTCTTATTTTATAATTATATATTAAATCTACTTATGTTCTTCAAGTATTCGCAGCTTTAATATAAAATTACAATAGTAATACAATTATGATATTGGTACAAAATTATGTAATAAGACTTTATCGACATAATAACAATCTTAAAAATAGAAAAGTTTTGTTTGATGTGCTACATTGTTACATTGTATAACACAAGATTTTACACAATAATTTTATATTAAAGTGTAGAAAGAAAATTATGAAGGATTGTACAAAAAATAGGAGAAAGATAATAATTGTTCACATAGAACGATGTCCGCTTTAGGGAAGTCTTTGATAAATAGAATTCGACTTCCTTTTAATAAATATGTAATGTTATTCTTTTATAATTAATTTTTAATATTGCATATGTTGATATATAACCAAATCGTTTTAAAATATTATTAAAATAAATTAATATTTAAAATATATGAAAAATGAAGTTTTGCTATTCCTATTTGTATAGTTTTTATTTTGCAATATTCAATAACGAAATAATTACTTCATTTCATTGTATAGATTTATTGATCATGTTTTTAAATATTTGACAACTTTTCCTCATTTCAATAATAAATCATCGCTAAAGTTGATCCTAGTTTAATTTATAACGAATTCGATTGGATGTACTCAGTGCGCACTGATATTAAAGCCGTTGTATACTGACCCGGGAAAAAAGAATTAGATCTGCCGAGATATGACCAGATCTGGTTTATCAGATCTGGCCAGATCTGCAAATTGTCTCTATCTGGCTCGATCTGAACAGATATAACCAGATCTGATCAAATATAATTTGATCTGTCGAGATGTAATTATTTACCAAAAGTATCCAGATCTGCTCAGATATAATTAAAAATCATAAAGGGATATAAAACGCTATAAAATCATAAATATATCGATTCAATTCAAAAGTGTGCCATTTTATTATAAGCTTGGACTCCGATACAACTGATATAAATTGTACCGTACACTTGATTTATGTACCGTTCTTTATACCATCGTTTGTCATATTTTAAATACAAGAAACAAATCTCATCGAATGCCATCTATCGGATTATCCGACATTTGCATGTAAACCAGTAAATAATTCTTATTAATTAAAGTAAAAAATGTAAAGTTTCTAATAATTCTTATTCGAGTTGGTAATTATTTATGCAAGTTTCCAAATAACTTCAACAAAAATTTTTAACGTAATCTAGCTATTAAATAATAATCAAATTGAGAATTTTTTCACTTTTGTTTATCCATCATCTATAAGCTTACAATGTACAAAATAACTTATATTTCTGTGATTATCTTTTGTATTTTAGATATAAAGCGAATTGATGAAAATGTTTTTATAACAAATAACTAATATTTTTTGGGGGAGATCCCCCGTGGCCCTCGGCGGGGGAACAGGTGGAGCGTGGAAAGGGAGGAAAAGAGTATCGGAAAAAGGTGATATAGGGGAGATGGAAGGTGGAGGAAGCACAAGGTAGGCGTGAAGGAAGCCGAAAGGAGGTGGAGTAAATGGAGACGAGGTGGAAAATATAGCTGGACGGCGGAAATCTGTTGGAGATGAGGAGGCCCGAGAGAGAGGTTAAGTTGACGGTGAGATTTGGCGACGGAGGAGATGGCACAAGAGGCGAGAGCGGCAGAAGGAACTAAGGCGGATGCGCAACACGCGTCTTCGCAACGTGTGTCGACGGATAAGCGGCGAGATCGAGAGATCGAAGGAAGGAATCGATAGAGCGAGGTGAACATGTAAGAAACGCACGTGGTGGTAGTAGAGCGGGCGAACTGTGAGACGGAGAAAACGGTAGTAGAAAGGTAAGCGGTGATTATTGAAAGAATCGTTTGCGGAAGGATCAAAGGTAAAGGTAGAGGTGAAAGAGATAAGTGTGATAGGTCAGAGAGAAAGAGAGGGGGGCGGGAGAGAAAGCAGAGTAAGGGAGAGGAAAGTAATTATATGTGCATGTTACAGATAACCAAAGAAAGATGGAAGGGAAGATAATAATAGAGAAGAAGGTGGTGGAAAAGATAGTGGAAGAGAAAGTATGGAAGATGATAAAGGAAGTTAAGGAGGAATGTAAAAGAAGAGAGGAGGAGATGAAGGAGGAGGTAGAGAGATTGAAAAGAAAGGTGGACAGGATGGAACAAAGCGGTGGCAAAAGGAAGAGGAATGATAGTGAAGAGAGTAAGGGTAAGACTGGTAAGAGGAAATGGTGGGCGGAGGAGTTTGAAAAGAGCGACAACGAGAAGAGAAGGAAGAATGTGATAATAAGGATTGAGAAAGAGAGATGGGGAGGAGAGGAATTAAATTGAGAGAAGGTGAAGGAACTGTTTACGGATGGATTAAAGGTGAAAGTGGAGGTAAAAGAGGTAAGTATGATAGGACAGAGAGGAGAATGGATGACGATGTTAGTAAGGATGAGGAGCGAGGAGGATAAGTGGAAGGTTTTGGAGGCAAGGAGAAAGGAAGGGAGTAGATTGAAGGTGAAAATGGACGAGGATAAATCTGTGGAGACGAGGGTAAGAGAAAGAGAGGAGAAAGAAAGGAGAAAAGAAAGGAGAGAGGAGGAAGGCGGGAGATGGAAGAGGACTGAGGAGGACGAGATTACAAAAAAGATGGAAGAGAGTCTGTTGATGGAGTCGGACGAGGAGGAGGATGATAGGAAAAAAAGTAAGTAAGGACAGTGAAAGAAGGAAGGAAGGCGCCGAACGCAAGGTGGGGGATAGCCGGACAAAAGCGAAGAGGCCCGCCAGGAAGGAAGGAGGCAGAGAGATGTGGAAATATGATGTTAGGTCGCTTGGATCATGGGTATAATGAATGTATAATTGGTTCGCGAGTATATATGTAAAGGGTTGGGTACGTCCCTGGAAAACGCCATATGAAATGTATGTGATTAATGACTGAATGTACCCAGCAAACACCAATTATAACTGATATATAACGTAGGAGTAACAGATAATATAACAGGTGTTATACTGTAGTAGCATAACAGTTATATAACTTTACTTTATTATTATAATATAACTAGGTTATAAAACTATTATGTTGCTCCGTTATTTATATGTTATAATAAATGCACATTAATACAACTGCAATATATGCGTGTTATACAACACGGTTGCGTTGATATTATATAAATGTTATATAACATAATTTCAATTACCGGAATTATATAACCTCGATAGCATGCGCCATAGCGGCGCGCGCAAGTCGCGGTCTCTTTCCGCTTCGCAGCTTCCGCTAGTGCCATCGTGCCACGATCGCGACGATATACATTTGGAAGACCGCGCCCGTCCGTGGGAAATCGTGATTGTGAACCGCGTTCGCGGGTGTCTCGTGCGTGCGACGGCCCGTCGCTCGTGAAAGGACGCGACGCCGGCGAGAGACGATAATTACGATAATCCGCGGTGAGATTCCAATACATCTTTAAACAAACTCTTTCGCTGATTGTCATGTGCTTTGAACTTTTTCGCAGAAAATTAGTGTCTGCTGAACAACAAATGTAATATTCAATTAAGTAGTGCTGCGGGATCGCCGGCACCGGCTGCAAGTTCATTGCCTGTCTCTTTATCGGGAGATTTGAAAAATTACGACGATATCAAATTGTTTAGTCTGGAAAACAGACGGAGGATTCCCTCCGTCATCGATGGGGAAATTACAAATCCATAAAGGAGAGCTGCCGTTTATGTATACACAAGAGTCTGATGTAATTTAATTTCATTTCTCGATACGCACGCTGTATTATTATGCTATCATAATTGCGCCATATCTCTATTGTATTCGCACTAAGCCGCAAAGCAAAATATCGTGAAGAGGAATTCTTACATAAAGCTCACTTTCTATTTTAAATTTAAAATGTGTGAACAAATTGATATAATTCAGACATTAGAAAAAAATTCCGTTTTTTTTATACATTCATTTTTCTTTACGCAGGGTGTTAAATTCCACTATGTAGAAGCGGGAGACAAGAGTAAACCGCTCGTGTTATTATTGCATGGATTCCCGGACTGTTGGTTAACTTGGAGGAAACAAATCCCATGTCTCGCGGAACACTACAGGTACGTTCGATAATTTTTATTCATAAAATATTTCACATAGCGCACGTTTTTTTAGTGTATTGATTATGATTCATGTTTTCAATGCTGTTCTAGAGTTGTGGCTATAGATTTAAAGGGATTCGGCGACTGCGACAAGCCGCTCAATGGGCGATCTTACAAGATCGAAATTTTAATAGACGAGTTGAAACAATTCATTTTGATTCTCGGCGTGAAGACGTGTAATATAATCGGCCATGACCTAGGAGGCCTTCTGGAGTGGTACAAGGTCACTCTGCACAGAGACATCGTTTACAAATTCGTAGCCATTTCGAGTCCGCATCCCAATTTTTATTGGAATCGAGTATCAAGAAATTCTGCGTTAGATAAAAAGTAGGTATATCTTCGAAATTGTATTCACGAAGATTCGTCAGAATTTTGACAAGTGCTATGTAAATATAAAATTTTATATTTACGCATTTTAATGACAAACAATGTGGCGTTTCAGGTGGATACATTTCAGCAGACTACCGTTTCTGCCAGAAATAGATGCGCTTAAAGAGGATTTGTCTATTATTATTAACGATATATTTCAACATCTTCAAATATCTCAGGATAGCACAGAGAAAAGTTATATCGAGGCATATAAATATGCCTTCAGTAGGAAAGGTAAACTAATCTTAATTCTTACAAAATAATTTTTACATCATATATTATTCTTCTCTTACATTTTACTCAAAAAATCGAAACAATAATTTGTGAAAATACCATGTAATTTTCTATGATCCGTGCACAATACGTTTTGATAAATTTTGATAAGTGGAAACCGGAGCTTCGATCCAAATTTTTTAAAAGACTCAGCGTAGCACGTGCAGATGTTACATTACGAAATATGTACATTATAATTAATTTTACTTTACGTTATCGCGAATCAATCATACATCACGCGATATATATCGAACTTTCGCGTACGATCATAGAGAGTCGCATTGTTTTTTTTTCACGTGAAACTTGAGTTAGAAATTTTTGGCAATTCCGCTATTCTAACCAGGCGGAAGCTGTTATAAAGGAACAAAAAAGGAATTTCAAAAACGACGATCCCACAAACATAACGATACACAGAGCGTTTTCTCGAACGCAAGAGGAAACGTCTGCGATCTCGAAGAAGGCGAAACTCGCTAACGTTTTACCGTTCGCCCTAGACAATGTTTGTTTAGAGAGCAGAAACTCGTGTTTCGAACTCGTAGATTCGTTAAACGCAATAGACTTAGGCTCGACTGCTGTATACAAGCTTTTGGAAATTTCGCATAAAACGATTGTTTCTCCTGAGTGTTTTTTTTACAGGAAGCGATTATTACGCGACGCGATCGAATAGAATAAACGGTGTTTACCTGTGTATCATTGTATCGCTACGAAATAGGGATCGATGCGAAATGAAAAGATTTAGAAAGAGAGAGAGAGAGAGAGAGAGAGAGAGAATGATTATTACATCAATACAAATGTGTCTATTTACTACGGTGATACACTGCTTCATCCCACAGCCGTTGGTTTCTATCTTTCGTATGTACTTTCGAGTATTATTTGGTTTTCAATTTTTTTCTATCTTAATTGTCATTTTCAGTTTTTATTCGATAATGTTGTCAGATTTTATTTTTTTCATGTTTTCATGTACAACTTAGTCTATAAGAAAGATATGTATGACTGCGCCTTTTATTGCACAATTCTGAGTTTTAGATCAGGTTATCTATATTTCTTCTTTTGCATAGTTGTGATAAACTTATAGATTGTTGCAGGTGATATTATTATATGTACGTAAATACATTGTACATCAGATGTGTATACATATATATTATATGTATGTATGTATGTATGTATGTATAATTGTATATGTATCTAAATTGTCATTTTTAGCTTTTATTCGAATATTCTTAGATTTTATTTTCCTTTTCAGTTTTGTTTTCTATGTAGAAGAAGAAGTAGATAACTTAGTCTATAAGAAAAATGTCTGCGTCTTTTATTGCAATTCTGAGTTTTAAGTCAGGTTATCTATATTTGTTCTTCTGCATAATTGTGATAATCCTAGAGACTGAACTTATAGATTGTTGCAGGTGATATTAATATGTACGTAAATACATTGTACATACATACATACATGTACATATACTGTGACGTTGCAGTTCCGCTGCATCGTGGCAGCGCCCCGCCGCCGTCACAAGGCGCGGGTTTTCAATAATTATTCGTTTCGCGCCCGAGGACGGTTTACAGAGTCAGAGCGAGAGATCTCCAGGGGCATAATTATAATTGCGTTTCCGTATTTTGATCCTTTTTTTTGTTATTTTGTATTGATACGTGGCGCCTCACCGAGCTGAGACTGGAGTTCCTGAGGAGATGCAGCGGATCGTAAAATGCGGAATGATTCGACCGAGAGGAATCGAGCCAGGATATCGATCGACGCGAGCGGACCGCGGCGAGACTCGCAAGCCGGCGGGCGCAAGGGAGCGCGGAAGGACACGCGCGTGGCGCATGATACGGCGAAGGACGGACCCGTAGAGGCAGGGCCCCGGGACGCCGGAACGGAATGAACTTCGCCTGCCCTCCTCACCTGCAAAAAGGACTCCGGGGTGGATGGCCACCACTCCCGGGCCGAAACGAAAAACACGGGGACGTTAGCGTCTCGTCCGCTACCGGGAAGGATCCCGGCGAAATCGTCATACGCGCGAGGAAACCTTAAGCGCCCTGCGGGAGCCGGAATTGTCAGCCCTGCGCAAGGATACATCGCGAGCTTGCGGGCTCGCCCCTAATTGGTCCGCGCGTTAACGTCGAGCGGCTGCGTACGCCCGGGGTGGGGCGCGCAATCGATTCCGCCATCGAGCGAAATTTCGGGAGCACTCCTGGATCTTCCTCGATAGCCTTCGCACGCGTAAAAGTTGTCGCGATAATACTTCTTGGCGATTCTGTTGGTCGATTTGGCGATTCTCCTGACCCTTGGGGCGACGGCGAGGAGCTTCCAGGGAGAGCAGAAGAACGGTGAGGTTGCCTCGGTAATATTCAGCATGTAAAGCCACGATACCGCCCTCCGGGTTGCGCTCTCGCCTCGGGAATAATTCAATGTCGACGTTGCTCGCCGACCAAGCGTAGATTTCGCGATCGAAAACGATAGCGAGGGGCACCGGAATGGTCTCGTGGCCACGGGATCTTGACCGAAGTTTGCGGGCCTCTGGAGATCACGGTCGATGCGTCGATGACGAGTTCCGATATCGGGAATTCGTCCCGTCTCGCGACCTTCGCGTTCGCGTCCGCGCGTTTTCTTTATGCGTCGCAATTCGTACGGTCGGGACTTAGATTCCACACGCGGCAGTAATGGCGTTCGAATATTTCATGTTCGGCAATTTTATGCATTAGGATATTCGCGTCAGAGTAACATTTAATTCGCATTCGGTTATTTTTCGCGTTGAAGTAATTGCGTTCCGCTGGTACTTGCGTTGAGATATTATTTGCGTTAGATTAATAATTGCATTTGGTCGTTTCTCGCGCTGGAATGAGTGCGTTCAGAGATTATTCGCGTTGGAATGTTACTCGCGTTCGGTGGATCTTGGCGTTGGGATGTCAAGTGCGTTAGAAAATAATCGTTGGGCTGTTTCCGGCGTTAACGTATGATTCGCGGTGACTTATTATTGCGTCCCGTTTGATTTTCGCGTACGAATGACTGCGTTCAGCCCGTGTTTGCGTTAGGATACGATTCGCGTTAGAATGGCATTCGCGTTCATTATTGCGTTCCTCCGTCGTTCGCGGTAATTTCGTGTTTTCGCGTTAGTTATAGTATTTTGCGTTGTTACTCGCGGTAACTTCGTGTTCTCGCGTTAATTCTAGCACCTTGCGTTGTTACTTGCGAGAATTTCGTATTTTCGCGTTAGCTACAGTATTTTGTGTTAGGTCGAGGGCCTCTGCCTCTCATTCTTTGCGTTAAAGTATTGCTGGCAATAACGTGTTGCGCTTGGACGTGGCTTGCGCTACAATTATCGCTCGCGTTAGATTAAGATATTCGCGTTAGATTAAGATACTTGCGTTAGAGTAGGATACTTTGGCGACAGAATTTCTGTGCGGTTTTGGACGTGGCGTTCACGCACTCCGAGCGTGGCCCACGACACTTTCGCGATACTTCGTGTTATTGATACTATGATTTCGCGTTTATCCCGGTTATGTCATATTCGGCTGTGTCGTTTTGCCGATATTCTATGTTAGTTGTAAGTTTAATTTTCTGGATCACGACGCATCCCTCGCGTCTGCTGTGAATTAACGTATGATTTAATCTGTTCCGTTACTGTATCTTATCCAAGCTCGAGACTAAAATCTTTCATGCTACGCTATCTAACTGCGTTCATTTACAATCGGAACAATTTATCTAAGGTCTGAGTTTGATATTCTCATCTTCCTTTTTCTTATTAATTATACAATTAATGTCTGCCTTTCATAATTGCATTCTTCTTTTGTTCAACAATTACACGACTCGTTACAATAAACCTTGTTTTCTCAATTCATTAACTATGTGAGTATGATTTACGCGTCACCCCGCCGAATGTTGCGCTGCCTTTTTATCAACCTCGCCCATACTCATTAGTCGAGCTGGCCGCTCTCTCGCACGCCGGATTCCTTGCGTTTTGTGTTTCCGGATTTGCGCGGTTTTGGAGTATTTCGTGGACGCGTGTCTACGCGTCTGGCGCCCAATATTAAAGTTTCGCGTCGGGTTACCGAGCCGTGCGAGGAGTTGTCGGAGAGGCCCATCACCCTTCTCTCCCCGGACCCCTTTTGATCCGTCGCACGCCCCGGGTACGACCGGGAGTGAAAAAGACGTGACAATACATACATATATATATGTACATGTATCTTAATTGGCATTTGTGGCGGTCAGCTGTCCGCCACGACCGCGCGACAGCGCGCACGCGACGCCGGCAGTATGACGGGAGGCGCGCGGCGCGGGGGACGGCACGGTATCGATCGGCCGGACAGTTCGACGCGCGCCCGCTACGCGGCGCATCGCCGGCGGATTTACTCGTAAGAAAAGTTCCCCATCGACTGCTATATAAAGGGCAGCTCAGCGGGGCTTCTCCAGCTTTCCTTGAGATAGCCAGTCAGGGCGTGCTCACTACCAGGGCCCCTGACATAACTCTCTTTTGACAGGGTGTGCTCACTACCAGGGCCCCTGACAGGGTGTGCTCATTACCAGGGCCCCTGACATTCGGAGTTTGCTCTTCAGGGCCTCCGTTTGATACGAAGCGCGCTCCTTCTGGGGCCTTCGTTTATACCTGCTTTGCAGGGCGTTAACTTGCTGCGGTAAAAGTCAACCGACACCCTGCCGCGGAAAGGTTTTCGGGGTCATAGTGACCCAGCCCATCGGGCAACACCGAATCCGGTGGAGACCAAGGCGCTGCCTTCTCCAACTCCGATTCCTGCTCCTGCTCCTGAGGGTATTCCGAAGAATCCTTCCCTGATCTCTAAGGTAGAGATTCCATCGTGGAAGCTTATTCCGAGGACCAAGACGACGTGGAGGTTTACCCCGATTGCCAACTGGGGTCATACTGACCCGGCCCGTCGGGCGACATTAAAATCGGTGGTAGCCAAGGTTCCATCTACTCCAACTCCAATTCCGACTCCTGAGGAGAAACCAAAGAGTCCTAACCTAATCTCTGAGGAAGAGACTCCACCGTGGAAGCTTATCCCAATCACCATTCCGGCTCCTGAGTTCAAGACGAGGTGGAAGTTTATCCCTGTTACCATTCCGGTCACTGAGCCGGTTATCAGGATAAAAAATCCACTTCCGTTCTCCAAAGTAGAGACATTACTACCTTGGAAGCTACAACTCATCGATTTACCTCCTAAACCGAGCGATCCTGGGATTTCGGTATCAACACAGACGGAATCTATTTTCAAGACTCCTCCACGACCTCGACTTCCTCGGGCCCGATTCAGTCCTATTCCGTCTACTCCAAGAGGCAAGCCAGGGACTCCCGGACGTAATCTTTCTATCCCGCGGAAAATTCGTTCCATGAAGAAGAGGTCCCTAACATTCTAAAAACACATTAGAATGAGAATATTACACTACACAGTTATAACCTACACATTCTCACATGACCACCTACTTATACATATTAAAGAAATATTTTATCTGTACATAGAGCATGAATAAATAGAGCGAGATTTTAGATATTGAAAAAGATTCGTTATTGTGGGAATCGACGCACCTTCTCCCGATATCCTACCTCCACAGCATTTTGTTTTTATTTTGTCAGATTTTATTCTCTTCATATTAGTTTTCTATGTAGAAGAAGAAGTGTACAACTTAGTCTATAAGAAAGATATGACTTTTATTGCAATTTATAATAATATATATGATCGAAATTGGCCGTTTGAATTTATTTAGTTGTTACTTTGTCGAGCGAAACATTTGTTTATTTTAATATATATGATATATAAATATATATATATATATAATAATAATAAAGATATAAAAACCTTATATATAATTACTGTTGTTTATTACTTAATTTAGAGCAATATATGGTTCTAATAATTTTAATTGTTACATACTTGTTACAAATGTGAATATCATAAGTATCAAATTGCTTTTTTAAAACTAATTTCAAGCAAAACTAAATTAAATTTTGATTATGTTTTGCATGTAATTAATTACAAATCTTAATATTTATGTATATATAAATATCAAATTCTGTAATTAATTACATGCAAAAGTAATCAAAATTTGATTTAGTTTTGGTTGAAATTAGTTTTAAAAAAGCAATTTGATATTTATGATATTTACATTTTATTCAGTAACAAGAAATTAACAGTTACATAACACAATTCTATAATTTACATTACAGTTATATAACTTTTTATTAAATTTACATACATGTTACATAACCATTTGATAACATCTTTGAAGATTATATTACATGTTATATATGCCTTCGATTAACGTTATATAACTGCAATACATACGAGTGGGAAATTACCACTAACGTGTACATAACCTGATACAATCGTGTTATATTGCGTGTTACATTTCGTTTTATCAAGCTAATATAACAGTAATATACCCGTGTTTGCTGGGTATAATTGTAAAGGTTTTTGGGAACGTTTTTCCTGAAAAAAACCCCTTTCCAACCCCGGAAGGGGAGTGAAATAAAGATGATTGAATTGAATTGAACTAATATTTTTTTGTTTATAAACAAATACTTGTCTTCTGCAAATTATATCTTTATCATAATTTATTTTGATATAATTATATCAAAGATATTTAATTAAATATATTTAATTTGCTATGTATATAAATAAAATCATATTTATATATTCAAATATCACATTAGACGAATATCGATCATCGAACATTTAATTTATTATAACAAGACAAAAGTTTAAAACGCAACATATCGCCCGCGTGAATATAAACAATAATGTATAATGTTCGCTTGAAATAAATAACAAGACAAAAGTTTAAAACGCAACATATCGCCCGCGTGAATATAAACAATAATGTATAATGTTCGCTTGAAATAAATAACAAGACAAAAGTTTAAAACGCAACATATCGCCCGCGTGAATATAAACAATAATGTATAATGTTCGCTTGAAATAAATAACAAGACAAAAGTTTAAAACGCAACATATCGCCCGCGTGAATATAAACAATAATGTATAATGTTCGCTTGAAATAAATAACAAGACAAAAGTTTAAAACGCAACATATCGCCCGCGTGAATATAAACAATAATGTATAATGTTCGCTTGAAATAAATAACAAGACAAAAGTTTAAAACGCAACATATCGCCCGCGTGAATATAAACAATAATGTATAATGTTCGCTTGAAATAAATAACAAGACAAAAGTTTAAAACGCAACATATCGCCCGCGTGAATATTATTTCAAGCGAACATTATACATTATTGTTTATATTCACGCGGGCGATATGTTGCGTTTTAAACTTTTGTCTTGTTATTTATTTCAAGCGAACATTATTGTTTGAGATCACGAGTGCATCGTAGCGTGCATCGGTCTCGTCAAATGAAAGGGCACAATGCGCGTGCCTTCTCTGTACTATAAGTTCATCGTTTCAATAAAAATCCTAATCCAAATATGTAAGTTCTGAATACTTTGCATTATAACGTGGGCTTCCCTAAAGGCATTTCGCAATCAATACCTTTCAAGACGTTTCCAAAACGCTGTTTTCATGTCCTTGCGCGATGGAGAAACCCACGCTATAAACAGTCACCGGTGTGACAAACAACAACATTGCTAACGGCCGGTTAGCAATGTTTCGTCTCGCGTCGACGCGATGCGGTGACGTAGGCCGCCGATTGCCAATCAGGCGCGACTCAATGCGTGTCATAGCCCTGTGCCGCCAATCACAAGGGAAAATCGGAGGTCACCGACAACGCTTCGAAACAATTGGTTATTGCGAGAAGAAGCTCCCGTATAAAAGAGCTTGCTTCGTCGCGCACCGGGCTCTTTGTCGAAAGTCAATCGCACAGAATCTCCGCTCGCTAAACCGCTTAACTACGCTAGCTAACACCGCTGTGTACACCGCTTTGAGTTCGCTCTTCGCTATCGCGCTTCGCGAACACGCTTTCACCACCGCTGCATGCCGTACTAACATCTGTGCGCGCGTTTACGGCTTCTTGCTTTGCTAAAAGTAAAGGACCACTGTATCCATTGTATACTGAGACTTTATTGTAATATACTTATTTTAGTGGACTTATACGTATTTGACTTGTGTGAACCGCTTTCCTCGTGGTCGTCTTCCTCGCGCCATCAAACGCGCATCCGCGTGCTCTCGAACAATTATACATTATTGTTTATATTCACGCGGGCGATATGTTGCGTTTTAAACTTTTGTCTTGTTATTTATTTCAAGCGAACATTATACATTATTGTTTATATTCACGCGGGCGATATGTTGCGTTTTAAACTTTTGTCTTGTTATTTATTTCAAGCGAACATTATACATTATTGTTTATATTCACGCGGGCGATATGTTGCGTTTTAAACTTTTGTCTTGTTATTTATTTCAAGCGAACATTATACATTATTGTTTATATTCACGCGGGCGATATGTTGCGTTTTAAACTTTTGTCTTGTTATTTATTTCAAGCGAACATTATACATTATTGTTTAATTTATTATAGTTAAACATGGCCAGATATCGTCAAACCCGAACAGTTTTCGATCAAACACAACCTCAGTTCGACTTATATCTGGACAGATATGGACAGACGTAATGTATTTTGGATCGCATTCGAGTATAGATATGGTTATATATAAACAGATACAGTCAGATCTAGACTGTTTCGATGAAATTTAATCACAGATATGGTTCGATCGGAGCAGATATGGTCCAATTTGAGCAGATATGGCCCGATCTGAGCCGTCGAAAATCAGATTGCACGCCATATATATAGTTATACATAATTATATATGAACATATATGACCAGATCTGCGCAGACATGAGAAGTCATATCTGAGCCTATCTGACCAGATAAAATTTGATCTGGTCAGATCTAATCCTTTTTTCCCCGGGGATTAACATCTTTTTTTTTGTTTGTTTCTCGCAGGAAGAGGGGAAATGTCTCGCGCATTCTACCAGGGGCCGGCCACCCGGGATATGTGGGGCTTGCACCCACTAAAACCCCTCTCCCTAAACACCGGACAACGGACTACAGTCACGACACATGGGACACACGAGGTACTACTTCACATGCCACAACAGTCCTCACGCTCGAGGCGACAGAAAACGTGAACCAAAGACAAAAGACCAACGACAGGTCGAAAACGAGAGTGTTTGTCCCCCGAGGAACTAAGTCCCTAGTCGAATGGTTCAGACACAAGTGTCACCATTTGACCGCCTCAGATGCCCCTCATTATAGTAGCCGCGGGCAGCCATATCATCGAGGGGTCTCTTCATTGGCTGCGGAACCGTTCATCGGGGGAGTTCACACCCCCACAGGGAGACGTACACGAACCGCAAAACGTGTACGAAAAACACAAACAGGAACCCTCTACCCGGATAGAGGGCTCCACTCGAAACAAGACACGGGCCCGGCATTGGGCGTTCCGCCGTCAGCCAGACCCGTTAATATAGAGGGAAACATACCCACCACCAAAAAAAAAAAAATCCCTGGATCCGAGTTACCTTGGATCCACATCCCCGGCCAAGACGGATGGCTCTTGGCAAGAGAAACGCTGTGCCCCTCCCCTAGGCCCACCCCGAAGGGAGGGTACGCAGATCTCTTTCCTGCCGAGACTACTGCTGGGTCTCTGGTTCGGCCACGAAACCATGCCCGTCTAGCCCTGATTGCCGCAGTCCGCAACCGCGCGATATTGTCGCTCCACCAATACGTCTGCTGACCGGAACCGCGTGCGCGGAGGCGAGGAACCGCGACATTACATGCATTGGACATACACCGATAAATCCAGCGGTCCGGCAATACCTCTATCATAGAGTTATCATCCCTAGGAGTAACCGCGCAGATCCAGTCAATCGCGGACGTGTACAGTTCGACGTCCATTTTCTTGAAGTTCCATCTAGCCGGCGGAACAGTCATTGGAACACAGCTGACGGAGTCAAGTATTCTAAAGCTTATATATAAATAGTCGGATAGAGACTCGATATCCTCCCTTACGGACCAATCACGGATTTTATTCATAACATTTGCCGAAGCCCAGATCAGATCTATAACAGAACTTCCTTGATGACCGATAAACGTGGGTCTATTGCTGATGTTGGCCAAAACGGAGGTCCATTTGAGCGGTCCATTCATCCAAAAGATCTCCATGGAGATCCACAAAATGTGAGCCCCACGCGTAATTATGGGCGTTGAAATCGCCGCAGACAATTAGGCCGCTATTGTTAGGCACGCTTGAGCAGATTACAGTTAGCTCGTCCAAAAAGTTCTGATACTGACCCGCATCCGAATTCGGTGAGATGTAGGAGGAAACTATATACAGATCCTTAACACTAATCGCTACTGAATTTAATCCCTGGAAATGTAGCTTTGCGGGACAACTTATAATGCGGCTATTTACATAAACGGCAGCTAGCCTATTTCGGCTCAAAAACCATGATTGGGAGTCGGGCATGCGAGCAGGCTCGGATACTATGCACAGCCCGGCTCCCAGTTCAGACGAGTGATGAGTCAGGAGGTCCTGGGCCTCCTTACTTCTATTCAAATTAGCTTGAATAAACTTAGCCATCTCTTATATTCGTTCGTCGAGTAGGCGGTCCCCTTTCGAGGCAAGACGGAACGGAGCCGAGTCGATGTCCACTCTGTTTGCCGAGGTCCGCACAGATAACACAGTGAGGACTCGACTTACAAGTATCTATCCGATGATCCTTGGAGCCACACCTGAAGCAATCACCGGTCCGGTTTTCCTTGAAAGTACAGTTATTACGTACGTGTCCGTGCCGCCAACACTTATAGCATTGGACGGGCCTTGCCGCCAATAACTCCACCCGAGCTACGGTCCATCCAATCTTCAACTTATTAGAATCGGTGATTTTGACCGCCGCGGAAAGAGGACATTTGGCCCACACCGAGTGTAGGCCGTTATTCATCCTCCTGATGTTGCTAAGCTTAATCTGTTGCTCGTCACAATCTCCGATAATGGAGATTTCATTAAGTATGTCCACCGGGGAGATGGAATCGTCGAAGTTCCAAATCCTAATCTCCCCCATTGTGGTCGGCCGGGTTATGCGTGCCGCGCTTCCTTCCAGCACCTCCCTTAGTTTACCTGCTAACACGTCCGCTTTGGAGGCCCCGTTTTTTTTTTTTTTTTTTTTTTTTTTTTTTTTTTTTATTAACGTGAGGAAATCTTCTACTACCGGCCAACCTGACCAATAGCCCCTGAAGGGGAAGACCCCCTTGCCCTCCGGGGAGAGGACAGGGGGAGTGTGGGATTCCACACGTGCCCAGGAAAGTGCGACACGTGTAGCCTACCCACTAAAACCTCACGGGTATCCTTATCTGCGCCGATTTGAAGGACGCCCGGGAACATTGATTATCGCATCCGGGCCGTCCTCCGGCGCCGAGCCTGACTGCTCCCTTCTATAGGCGGTGACGCCTTTGGCTTAGTGAGCCATCTGATCTAATCTATTGTGGCGGGGTGGGGACACCGTCCGCCCCGCCACTCCTCTCTTTGTTTGGAGAGGATGTCAGACTTCCCGGATTCCCCGCCGGAGAAGTCGGACCTCTCTTCCTCCGGACCCCACCCTCGTCGGGGGGGGGAATCCGGAGGTTCCAGACTACTCGTGTTATACTTGAGTATAACTAGATGGGTCGTTTTTTGATCCATCTCTATCTTGAGAAGAACACTGACTGATTAGTGGGGGTTATATTCCCCTCTGCGTATTCTTTCTGCCTCCTCTTTGGAGCGCATGACTTGACTACAAAAAGCCATGAAAGCCCTCCATTTGTCTTCATTGACGACGATTGCCGCCACGATCGCCGCCAGGGATAAGTCGTTCCCTAACGCCTCTTTTAGGACACGGCGCTGCACCTCCCACGCTGGACAGAATTCCAGCGTGTGCTGCGCCGTGTCCCTTTCCTCGTCGCAATGGTGGCACTTTGTGGTGGCCTCTTTCCCTATTCGACACAGATACTCACCGAAACACCCATGTCCGGCGAGTATCTGCGTCATATGGTAAGTCAACCCGCATCGCCGTCTGCCCAGCCACTCTTCCAGGCAGGGCCGGATGGCGTCGACGGTCCTTTTCCCCGCTAAGGTAGGGTCGCACAGGTACTCCTGCCATTCCCTGCGCAGGGCCGTCGCCTCCTGGAGCCTTATCAGCATGCGTGCCCTGTCCGGCACTGGTCCCCCGGATCGCGCTGCCTTAATTCGCCGATGTACTTCGGCTCTGGCATTTGCCGCGAGATGTAGTGGGGGAAGTCCGGACAGGACTGTTGCCGCCGCATGTGACACCGTGCGATACGCCCGTGACACCCTTAGGGCGATCGGACGCTGCATTTGTCGCAGCGTCTGCTGCAGTTTCCGCGAGCCCTCCGTCACTGGCGCCCAAACAGGGGCGCCGTAGAGTGCCACGGCGTGCACGGTGTTTACGTAAAGCCGGCGAGCATGTCCGCTCGCCCCTCCCAGGTTGGGCATAAGTCTGGCGAGCTTGTCAGCTACGCCCTTTACCCTGGGAGCCAGGCGAGCGAAATGCTCGCCGAAGCCCCAGGTGCCATCCAGCCAGAGGCCCAGTATCTTGATCTGGGCCCCTACGGGGACGCGGGTTCCCTCGACTCTTATGTAGACCCCAGGCGGTCTCCCCATCGCACGACGGTCGTAAAAATAGGCCGCCTGCGTCTTTTGGGGAGCCACTCTGAGGCCCACCTTCCTCATCGCGGCCACCACTGCCGCCACTGCGACGTTGGCCATCCCAGTCATCGCCCTCAACCCCCAGGAAAGTATCATCCGCGAAGGCATTCAGCCAACAGCCTGAGGGGAGGACGATACGCAATACTGCGTCGAAGCCCAGGTTCCACAACAAGGGGCCCAATACTGACCCCTGTGGAACCCCGCGAACGACCAGCCTCACCCTTATATTTCCTTCCCGATCGGTATAAACCAATCTCCTGTCCCGTAAATAGTCGAATATTACGGCTATTAGGTAAGGGGGGATTCCATGGTGAATAAGTGCCCCCCTTATTATCGACCAGGGCAGGGTGTTAAACGCGTTCGCGACGTCAAAAGAGACGCCTAATAACACCCTGCCCGCCTCCGCCGCGGCCCTCGAGAGGGTCATGATGCGTTCGACAGCGTCTACTGTCGAGCGACCCCCTCGAAAGCCGTACTGGTCCGGCGAAAGATCCGGACCAGTCCGGGACAGGTGTTGGACGATCCTGTCGGCAATAACCCTCTCAAATAACTTGCCGACTTCGTCCAACAAGCAGATTGGCCTATACCCTGAGGGTGAGTTGGTGGGCTTCCCCGCTTTTGGGAGGAGGACCAACTTGGCCACTTTCCATTCCCGGGGGAACCGGCCCTCTTTGAGACACTTCGTATACAGTCTCCTAAGCTGTTCGGCCAGTTCCCCCGTAGCCAAGGACCATGCTTTGCCTGGTATCCCGTCCGGCCCTGGAGCTTTACCTGTTTTTAGGCGCTTTGCCGCCTTTACCATCTCGTCCATGGTTACCTCGAGCTCCTCGTCCCACTCCACAGGCGGTGGAGCGGGACCGCCGAACGCCCTCTCCGCGGGATCATCCGGGAAGAGGACGTCGACGACCTCCTTGAGGAACTCGGGGTTCATGGACTCCGTCGTTGGGGGAGCCCAGGCCCTGAGTTTGTTCAGGACCATTAGATAAGAGCGCCCCCACGGATCCTCGTTCAGGGCCTGCAACAGGTCCGCCCAGGCTCGGTCCTTGGCCACCTTTATGGCCGTAGAGAGGGCCCGTCTGGCGGAACGGTAACCCTCCCCGGCCGCCTCGATTCTATCCGGCTGCTGGCTGTGCCTAGCCCGCAGCCACTCTCTTCTTTTGCGGATGGAGGAGCGCCTCAACTCGGCTATCTCCTCCGTCCACCAGTAGGCCGACTTTTTTGGGCGGGGTCTGGACCGGGGCATCCCGACGTCGCACGCCGTCGTCATGACGCCCCGGATCCATTCCGCCGCCTCGTCGACGTCTTCCGGGAGGTTCACAAAGTCGTCTATCCATAACGAGGCCTGGATCGATGCTCTGAAGGCATCTCTATCCAGTTTCCTCAACGCCCACATGGGGAATTTCTCCCTCACTTTCCGGCGACGAGCCCTGACCGTCGGAGTGGTGGTCGAGATTGACATTTCTATGTACGCGTGATCGGAAAGAGTTTCCGCTTCCTCGACCACCCTCCAACCCGCGATGTGACGCGCGGCCAGGGGGCTTGCCCACGTGATGTCGACTATGGAGCCCCCCTATGTCGCACACACGTCTGCACGGACCCCGTATTTATCACGCAAAGGCCAAGGCTCGCCGCCCATCTCTCCAGAGTTCTGCCCCTGGCGTTGGTGACCGGGGACCCCCACAGCGCCGATTTGGCGTTGAAGTCCCCGGCCACCACTATAGGATCGGGCAGGACTCTCCTTATGCGCCCCCAAAGATCCCCGAGGAACCTGTCGAAGTGTGCAGCGTCTACACTAGGGGACGCGTACACGCCTACAACGACGGTGTGTCCCCATTTAACAATTACGAACCCATCCCCTGTCTCCAAACGGGAGCAGGGGACAGGTTCTTCGGTTAACCTCCACGTTATCGCTACGGAGCCGCCCGGGTTACCCGCCCAGCACGGATGATCCGGCGGCACCCGGTACGGCTCCGCGATTATTCCCAGGCCACTGCCGCGCTCCGTCATTGTATATATAAACATATCTTGGGCGGCACGGCAGTGGTTAAGGTTTGCCTGTAATATTTTTTGAGGCATTTCTATTCTTTCGAGATAGAGGCCTCCTCCTCCATCCTCTCTTTCCCCCCTTCGTCATTAAGATGGGTATGGGTCGACTGTTCCGCTGTTTGTCCCTTCTCGTTATTCTGATCGATGCCTGCCAACTGAACGATAGGCAGCTCATCCTGAGGCATTGTGGTGATCACTGGTACGTTCACCGTCTCGTCTTTTCCTGAGGCTATAACTGAAGTTCTCTGCTTTCTGGTCCTCTGTGCCTTTGGTCTTTCCGCGCTGTCCTCGCTATTATTACCCTCAATGGGGGTAGCCTTTCTCTTAAGTGCCCTTCCTTGCGGGAATTTGAATTGGACCACTTCGTTCCCGGTTATCGTGGGCAGACTGTTTCTTCGCACGAGGGGAGCTTGAGTCGAATCGAGTTCGTACTCCATATCCTCTTCGTCTCGTTCCCCACCCGGGGGTTGGGTTACGTGGACGTTCCACCTTCCTGGTTTCGTCTTTTTCCTACCTTGAGAGCAGGCTTTACTGCCCGCTCTGTGATTGTCCGGTTTTCCAGCGTCTGAGCAGACCGGACACTTGGGAGGGGCCGTGCACACTCTCGCTCTGTGTCCCCTCTCACCGCAACGATAACATCTATCGCTGCGGTTCTCTTTGCTGGGACAACAAGCCCTGACGTGGCCCCCCTCCAAGCACCTGAAACATTGGAGAGGGCGCACGTCCAGGGCCTGCACCCTGGAATCGAACCATTCTACCCTTATCTTGCCCTTTCCAGCTACTAGGTTCGCTGTTTTTAATGGGCACTTCAGCCAAGCAGTTTTCAGTCCGTTGGGCCCCAACCTAAAGGGACCCACTTGTATCTGATTGGAATGGCAGTCACCCTCATTGGCGACCGCGGCCGCCAGTTCCCTGCTGGTGACTGAGTCCTCCAGGTCCAGTATTCTTACCTCCCCCATTTTTTGTGGCCTTGAGACGATGACTCCCTCCCTTCCTGCGAAGAGGGTTGGCATCTTCTCTGCCAAAGCGTCGGCTTTCCTGGCTCCGTCTGCTCCTGGGATCTCAATTAGGATTGCTCCCGTCTGAGCTCTCCTATTTCTGAGTCCCCCCTCGATTCCCAGCTCTTTAAGGGATATTTCTTTCTTTGCCTCTTTCATCAAGGCTTCGTACTCTCCCTTAAGGCTGGTCAGGGTAATTGCCGCCGTGCGTGGCGGTTTCTTACCGCTCCTCTTATTCTTGGGGTTTTGATCTTGGGCAGCCTTGCTGCTCTGGATCTTTCCTCCTCGTAGGGGTACCTGAGACCCTTTCCCAGTTCCGCTCTTGTTGGTCTGTGTCTTTCCTCCTTGTGGGTTCCCACTAAAGGGCTTATTGCCCAGCGATATTCCCTTCTTCGCTGCATTAGCGAATGTTCCTTTGTTACCCACTGCCTTCTGTTGTTTGTCGGTAACTCCGGATTTATTTCCACTCGCTTTAGCCTTTTCGGCCTTGTCCTTAGCTGGTGTCTTATGTTCACCCTTATCCGTCGCTTGGTTCTTAACGGCATTGTTCTTCTTATTGCTCTTCTTGCCGCTAGCGCCACTAGTAATTGGCACTGATCCAGAGTTTAAACTCTCCTTCCTGTTAGCTGACGAATTGGTCGCTTTAATGGGTGTGCTGATGTGCCCCAGTCTTTCCAAGACCGGGCCCAGCATAGCTTCCACCTTATTTGTGATCCTACTGAGGATTATATCCTCTAAGGTGGTGGCGGACGTCACTGACAGATCTGGCAGTTCTTCCGCCATCTCGACCTCATTGTCAGCCACCTCGACGCTTGGGAGTATTGCTGGTTCCAGCAGGGCCGGCCTGCTGTTTAACAGAGAGGGCCTTAGCACTGGCGGTGCACCGGATCTCTCTATCTCCCGCAGAATTTCCCTTCTCTTCTCTTCTGATGCCCTGCGTTCCTTTTCCTCCTTCTCGTCATTTGCGGTCTTCCGCCTGTTATCCTCGTCCGAGGACGAATTGTCCTCTAGGCAGTTGTATCTGACCTTGTTCCCCTTCTTCTTTCCGGGCACAGATGATGGCGTACTATGTCCCGTTTTGTGTGACGCAATGTCTATGTCCATTGTGTCTTCCTTTCTCCTGCAGAATTCCTCAATCCTCCCCCTTAATTGACGGTTCTCCTCCTCTAATGTAGACAGCCGTCCACAGAGCTCCTCCAATTCATCGTCCCGCTCCATGTCGTTTCCCTCCCCTAGATGTCCCGCTAGTCGCGCAGTCGCCGCTGAGACTACCGCCGCGACATCGTTCAGCGATCCCTGGACTGTGCCCTTCAACTTAGCCCTTTTAAGGAAGTTGTCCAATACGCTGACCTTTTCCATGACCAGGTTTGGAAGACTCGCCGTGGAGACTTGCTGGAATTCTCTATAGAATTTCCTTTCCCTCTCCTTCCTTTTCTTTGAGAGAGAGAGGGGGCTGGGTTCTCAGTCAGACTCCTCTCCAAGTCCTTCTCACTTTTTTCCGTTTGTCTAGCCTTGAATCCTTCCATCCTTTCAAGACTACCAACCCTATTCTTCCGTTGTTTATTCCTGGGCGTGCCAGACGCCTCATCTTCACCACTACTAATGACCTGTACCTCATCTCCCGCGAGTGATGAGGTCTGTTGAGACCCAAAGCTAGTGCCTTGTATCTCTTCGTCAGCGAAGGCGTCTCTTGAAATTTCATCGACACCTTCTCTCTCGTTGGTGTCCATGTCGTCCTGGGGAGGATCTCTGGAGATCTTGGACACAAGTGGAGATTGACTCCTTAACCTCGCGCTTAATGGGCCTTTGGCGGTCGGTTTGACCCTACCTAATGGTCCCTTCTCCAAATTAGGATTTGGAGTTGAACCGAGGTTCGTCCTCCCATTCGCGATGTTCACATCGCCTTCAGCGATCACATGTTCCCCCGTGGTGCTCGCCGGCAACACCACGGGTAGCCCGTCGCTCGTTGACGACGCGGGGGGGGGCCGGGATACCCCCGCCATCGCGCCGGCCCTTAGGATCCGAACCCAAGGATTCACTTACGTAAGACGACATTATCATATATATAAACGATGGTTTGGTTTCGGGGTGTCCTTCCCCAGGCCGGTTGGCTTTCAGGCCTCTCGAGTCCGACCTACCCGAGCTCAGGCACCCCGGGCTCGCCACACCCGTACCGGAGACGCCCACCCAGGCCAACATGACCTGGGGGCCGCCCCCGGCCCGTGGGGTCTCCGCCGACCAGCTGACACCCGCCGAAGAGCCCCAACCCCGCCCCGACGGACGAACGGGGGGAACCGGCCGAGCGAACCCGATCCCAGCCCCCCGCCCCCCGCCGAAGCCAGGAAAGAACCCCCCGACGACCGCCCCCGGCCGGCCTCGCCGGTGTTTAACGACCGGCGATCCTCTCAACTATTGGACTCGTCGACGCCGACCCCGGAGTACTTTCGGGCGGCCCGACGAGTCCTCCCACCCAGGTCGCCCCGGCCCCGACCTCGAAATACTTTCGAGCGGCCCGAGACGACCCTCCGCACTCGGGGAACCGTGGGACCACGTCCCTGGTGTGCAATCCCCTTGCGCGGGCCTGCCCCCCACCGAACCCAGCACCACGTACCGGGCCGAGTGAGAGGCGGTCTTCCCCCCCCTCCTAGGAGGGGGACTTCGCGGTCCCCCAGGAAGGGCGATCTAGACCCGCAGCGCGCGCGACCAAGGTCGCGGCGCCTCCGTCCGAGGACGGAGCGCAGGCCTTTTGACCCCCCCACCCGAGGAACCACGGCCGACTCTACCCCCACCCGCAAGGGACACCCCGAGCCACCCCCCTGCCGGAGCACCGGCGTGCAATGGGTAGGTGGCCCAACCCCGGGATGGGGCGACGTAGGGCGGGAAGTGCGCCCGCCGAGCCCCAGGGCCGCACGAGTGCCGGACCGGGCCATTGCCCGAGAGATCCGACACCCGCGTTCAGCCCAGGGGCGAGGCGAGCGACCCCCGCCGCTACCTCTCTCCCCAGGGAACAAACCAACAACCCCTCCCCGGACCTGCCGGAGCACCGGCGTGCAATGGTCGATAAGGGGCCCCCCGTTCCCCGTGGTTTTTTATCGAGGTTTTCCTTCCTCTAGGCCAGCGGGAGGAGTAGAAACTCCCCCCTAACGGTCCCGGCCGACCGGGCGTTTGTAGTCGGGGCCGCCTTCCCCTACCGGCGCTTGGGAGTCAGGGACTAATCCCTGGCGGGGGCGCCGGACCCCATTGTACCCCTCACTTCCAGTGTACTGGAAAGAAGGGTACGGTGTACTCTTAGACCCTGTACCTCCCCACCGGGCCCTCCCGACGGTTAGACCGAAGGTACTGCCCCAGTGGATCACTGGTACAAGGAGCCCTCTCACCACGGCAAGGTGGCACACCACGAGAGAGAAGGCCCCGTCAGCCCCCGGGATCTCAATAATGACCCCTCCATTAACTCCTTTCCTGATTCTGGAACTCTCTATTCCAAGTTTATCTAAGGCGATGTTTTCCCTCGCTTTTTAAATTTCAATATGTCAGCATAGCTGAGATTTGAATCCGTACTCGTTATGAAAACAGCTGCGGTTTTAGGAGGTCTTCGTCGACGAGGACCATCCTTCACGACGTCAGTTCTGGTGTTTCTGTTTGTTGAAGATCCACGTCGACTCTGGCAAATCTCTTCGGTTGGAGGTGCTTGCATCGGCGGAGCGAGAAGCTCTCCATCCGAGGTTCCGGACATTTCCGAGACCTCACTCTTAAAGATGCTTTTCTCACCTTCCTGATACTCCTTGATTCTACCTTATCTGGTAGTCTGTCCAAATGGGATGCAAGCATCGCCTGCATCTCGTTCATACGAGAGGACAGTTGAGTAATCTGCTCATGCATCACTCTTAGCTCACGAGCAGGACCTACGTCATCTTCGATCTCTTCGACCCTAGGCGCGATAAATTTATAACGGGCTCTAGAAGTTTGCTTTCCGTTCTTACTAGGAGAGCCCCTTCTAGGGGCCTTCGAAACGGAGGCAAAAGTATTTTCCTCAGTATTTTCTTGTTCGGATCTAGCTTCATTATCCGATCCAGCGGAAATCTTCTCAACACTGCCCATTAATTGCTGATGGGCGATTAACCTGGATTTTGCCTTTCTCTGAGGTAGAGGTGGGTAATCTTCGGAACGTTTAGCCCTAAGTTCCTTCTATTCGTCAGGTTTGGTGGAAGTTCGTGGAGCCAGTTCCACGACAGGAGCACGTAAGTTTCTCCTCTCTATTTCAGCACGAAGGTCTTCCACTTCCTTCTTTAACTTCCTATTTTCTTCCTCTCTTAAGGCCAACTCCCGTTTGTTGACGTCCTCATCCTTCCTATACACGCGAACTTGTGCAGCCAAATTGGTATTTTGGACCTTGAACGAGGAGATATCACCAGAGGTATCTAAACGCTCAATTAATTCCCTAATGACTTTTGTCACATTTTTGAGACCGTGCCTAAAGTGTCCCTTAAGCATGCCTTGGATATTCGTACATTTATCGATGGAAAGCTCCATCTTATTCAGGCAATTATATGCGACTTTTGCCAACTTATCGGTATCAAAGTCCTTCATAGCATCGACGGCTATTGCATCAATCCTCGTATCCTTTCCTCTCGGAGAATCCACAACAGCGGAAGTTATGGATTTTTTACGAAGCTGGCCCTTACTACCGGTCTTCCTCTCAGCATTAAACTGATAAACTTCAGGGGAGGAACCCTTCGGAGACTCCTCCGCCTTCCTCTTTTTGGCCGCACCTCTTGTTTCCGGCGGCGTAGTCGGATCAGAGTTTTCTGATCCTCATCCGAGAGTTCGATTACCGCGTTAGATCCTTCCTCTTCATCCATGGCGCTTTCTTCATCCTTATTCCTTGAGGAGAAAACGGGCTTATGGATATCCATATTGATATCAACGATACCACCATCATCCCCAAGTGGGGTTAACTGTGGTTCCCGTTCAGGGGTGGCAGATGTAGATCGGTCCATATGATCCAAAATCTTCTTAGCAACCGCCACTCCGCGGTCAAAAACATCCCCAGGTTCTGTGGATCGATGCGTCTCCTCGTCAGTCTCACCAGTACGTGATGCGTGGTCTGGGTCTGGGGCGCACGCAAATTCATTAGGGCATGTAGATATTACAATCTGCATGCCCTCTTCCACGGTCGCAGAATTACTACCGGCGCCCGTAGGCAACGCCGGCAGCCCCTCGCTCGATGACGACGCGCCACCCTCGGGGGAGGTGACACACCGGCCACTGGGGATCCGAACTTCCTGTGACGGTACGGTTAACTCATTGTCCTTGTTCATAGTCCATGTTGTGTATTTTGGTTTCTTATTGGGGTGACCTTCCCCTAAGACAGCCCACATAATGATACACACTGCCCAGATGTGCATCCTGCAATCCGATGGACGATTGTAATTAACAGCTCTTAATCCTACGCAATTGTGAGCAGGTACGTAGGTAGCCAGATATTTGCTCAAGATTGAGCCCGTGTGTACAAACCTAAATTTGCTCAGAGCTGAGCCCGTATATCGAACATTCGCATTTTTACAATTTTATCTGGAAAATTACCACATATATAAAGTATGGCATTAAGTATATTATAAATTATATTATGGACGAAATTATTGTCCAGACTTAATAATCAATAATTCCAAATAAAATATGCTATAAGTCATAAGTTTATATCGCAAAGAACACGAGGTTTCCAATATGTATGAAAGTGTAAATTATGTACATAAATCTAAAAAATTATTAAATTTCATAAACTTACATAAATTTATATTCAGGCAAAAAGATGTCAAAGTAATACAGATCATAATCTCCAAGTAAAGAGATATCCAATTTTATACTTATTTCTAAATTTTAATTAACAAATCAAAATTGCACAAACATATACTTAGACAAAATCTTCGCCAGAGTAAGATAATCATTATTTCCAATCAAAAGTATATCAAAATTATGTACATATTTCTAGATCTTATTTAAATAAAGAACATATACATACTTCCCCACTCGGCATGTTATGTTGCTGAAATATTGAAATATTCGGAAACAATGCAGAAACACTTCATTAACATCTCACTTGCAACTATGCATCTAAAATATTTCAAAAATGTACCTGCACCATGTTTTTTGCAATATTGCATTAACAATATGTCTGAAATCTTTCAGAAAGTTGTTTACAATATTTATAAGTTTCTGTAATATTGCAAAAAAAATGTAGCAGATGCAATATTTCAGAAACATTTCCAAAGCACTACAAAAGCACTATTACGTTTACTTTGCACGAATAATATTTCTGTAACATATTAAACGCAACACCGCATCTAAAATACCTGTGAAAAATCTCCGAAAGATTGCGTCGGTAATGAAAAATTGAATTGCAGGCAGTGAATTTTCTACAATATTGCGGGAGAAATATTGCAGATGCAATGGTTTAGAAACATTTCTGATACATGATAAGACTATTATTACGTTTGCATTGCACGCGTTATATTTTTGAATGTTTCACATACAACATTGCATTTGTAATATTTCCGAAAAGTTGCTGACAGACTTTAGAACTTATAAAAAATTAAATTTATTATTATATAATTATTGCATTATTTCTCTTTTATTAAGAATGTTCTGATATTCCAAATTTTGTCATATGGCATTTTTAATATAAAATATAAAATATTTAATAATATTTAATATAAAATAATATTCGACGCTGACTGGCAAAAAAGATCGTATATCTGTATTGTTAATATTGTTATGCGATAGCTTTATGCTCACCAAAATAAGCAAGTATAAGAAAGAAAGAAGCGTCAGAGTCAGAGGATCACCACTACCCTGTTCGATCATCGATGTCAAGCGACAAGGCGCCGGTATACTACTTGGATGGGTGACCGGTTGAGAGAGCGGATTTCTTCTAGTCCAGTCAAAATACGGAAAAAAGGGGGGGTACCTAGAAAAAATTGCAACACAAGGTTTTATTACGTCATTGTGTTCAGAAAAATATACTGAACAACATATCCAAATTTCGCCATTTTCCGCTATCCCTAAGTATGTTTTTTATTAACAATTTATAAACAAATTTGTTTTTCTCCACAAATACGATGAATTTCGAAATTTTTGTAGAGATCAAAGTTGTAGAGCAGACAAATATCTACAAAAAATGTTCTTATGAATTTTTTGAAATATCTCATATTATTTGAGATATTTGCAACAAGAGCTACTAGGCTACGCGCGGAGCGAAGCGGAGAGTTCTAACAAGCACACGGCAGTCTCTACCGGTCGCTGCTAGTTCTCTAGGTTCTACAAGGAACTTGAGTTGGTTCTCGATAATAGTATATGTGTCTATGTATACACACACAAATATATATATATATATATATATATATATTGTCACATTCTGTCACGTTCTGTTTGTTGTTCATCCGTTTTTTGGTCAATGCATTTAAGCAATTTACCAGGGATTTGGACAAGTCGTGTGAAGGCTATTATTATTATTGTTGTTATTATTCGGGACCGAAAAGATATCTGAGTTTATAAATTTTGTACCGAGGATCACTTTTATTTATCTGATTATAATGCGGATAATCGATGTCGAAGTCGACAGGAATAGGTTTAAATGGAGGTGCGTTTTGTAGTTGTTGTAATCGCTGGAGGAGGGGAAGAGGATCTTGATTAGAAATTACTGCTTTTTTAATCTGGACCCTAATCCTTTTAATTTGAGTTCGTCTGCCTCCCTTTTTCGTCATCTAGTCCGAATCCTCGAAAATGAATTTTATAGCTCGCCACACTCTTTGTCAGCGCTCAAAAGCCAATCCGCCACACTCTGCTCGCCACACTCTTCGTCAGCGCTCAGATCGGCAGCGTAAAGGCCAAATTCACTTTCGGGAATTAATTATGATTTCCAAGGATCAACCCCGTAATCGCCACGCTTTCGGCAGCAAGGGTATCTGCTCGCCACACTCTTCGTCAGCGCTCAGAACCAATTGCCACGCACTTTGTCAGCGACAACTGCGAGTCGAATCTTAGAAGTGATCGATTAAGAATTTTAACACGAGATGAGATTCCAGATTTCGAGCTTTTCCTTTTCAAACTTATCTTACCTTTAGTCTTAAAATTTAGTACAAGTTATGCGTGAGGCGCAGTCTTAAAATATAAAAGTACAGGGACTAAGTCCCAAGATTGAGTTTAAGGAATTGAGTGAGATTTAGGAAAATGATTTAGATCTAAGACTATGTGGCTGAGCAATTGAATGCTAGAGCCGAAGGAATGGCTGAGCAATTAAATGCTAGAGCCGAAGGAATGGCTGAGCAATTGAATGCTAGAGCCGAAGGAGTATGTGAAGTTCAGGACTATCTGGAAGGAGCCGAAGCTCGGAACTATCTGGAAGGAGCCGAAGCTCGGAACTATCTGTTTACCGCGGCGTTTTTCCGCCCTATTTATACCCGAAAAAGACCGGAATCTCCCGCGCGAGATTCCCGCCATTTCCATCGCGTCTTAAGGGGGGAGGTTTTCTAGAAGCTTCTAGAACATTCTAGAAGCGTAGTTTTGGGCCCCATCTGGCCCCCAGCCCTCCAGGGGTCGTCCGATAAGATAAACATTTACAGGAAACTGAGCGTTCGCTCGGAATTCCGAGCCTAGCGTGCGTCGTTTAAGCGTTCAAAACTTCTAACGTGCGTCGTCGAAAATATAAAATTTCCGTACGTAACAATATACATATATATATATATATATATATATATATATATAATATGAATGTACATATATATATATATATATATATATATATAATATGAATGTACATATATATATATGTGTGTGTGTGTGTATATACATAGACACATATACTAGTATCGAGAACCAACTCAAGTTCCTTGTAGAACCTAGAGAACTAGCAGCGACCGGTAGAGACTGCCGTGTGCTTGTTAGAACTCTCCGCTCCGCTCCGCGCGTAGCCTAGTAGCTCTTGTTGCAAATATCTCAAATAATATGAGATATTTCAAAAAATTCATAAGAACATTTTTTGTAGATATTTGTCTGCTCTACAACTTTGATCTCTACAAAAATTTCGAAATTTATTGTATTTGTGGAGAAAAACGAATTTGTTTATAAATTGTTAATAAAAAACATACTTAGGGATAGCGGAAAATGGCGGAATTTGAATATGTTGTTCAGTATATTTTTCTGAACACAATGACGTAATAAAACCTTGTGTTGCAATTTTTTCTAGGTCTAATCGTATTTTGACTGGACTACACATAGTGTCCGACAATTTTTATATTAATGTCCAACACATAGAGTGTCCGACAATTTTTATATTGATGTCCAACACATAGAGTGTCCGACAATTTTTATATTCATGTCCAACACATAGAGTGTCCGACAATGTTTTAACACATCTATTATTATTCATAGATGTGATGTCCAACACATAGTGTCCGACAATGTTTTAACACATTTATTATTATTCATAGATGTAATGTCCAACACAGTGTCCGACAACTTTTTAATACATTTTTAAATGTACAAACATGATAAATACATTTTGATACATCATCATGTTTGTAATAAGAATAATACTGCCTATAAAACATTTTATTTTAAAAATTACTATGTTACATATTAGATGTAGAAGGAGTAGCAGTTTCATCAATATCTGCAGCATATATTCTTAAATGACTTTTTTGCTTTTTGGGACATGCAGAATATAACATTTCTGTTGTCATTAGAGATAAATGTTTTTCAGTAATTTGCATGGTTAAAGCAGTTTCTTTTCTAGCTTTTAATGCTGACTTTATCACACAAGAAGCATTGACATTTATATACGAAAGTTTATTTCGTTTTTTTGTTTTTATATCGGGTAAAAAGGAGAAGATTCTTTCTGAGTCGGCATTTGAATTTGGTAACGATCTAATAGCATTTAAAAGGGATTTTAAATTGGAATATTGATGACTTTGGAAAATTTGTTTCCACATATCATCAAAATCTAATATTACAAGATTATCTTTTTCGACTTCTGTAAAATCTTGATGTAAAGCTAACCATTCTTTTTTTAATTCGTTGTCGTCAAATCCGCTGATGGTTTGAGCGATAAAAGAAACATCATTAAATGAAGTTTCTCTATTATTATCGCGTAAAGCTGTACCTGATTCAAAAACTTTTAATTTTGACAAAAATTTATCATTTACTGGTAATCTTTTGCAAATTTCTTGAGCAGCAGTAACGTAAAATTGCAAACAATTCTCTCGAACATTTGCAACTACATCTACGTGCTCTTGTATACTCAATTCATTGAGAAATTTTTCGGTTTCAGTTCCTAAATGTATTTCGTTTAACGATTTTTGATTTTTCTTATTTGAAAAATCAAAATTATTATTTAAATTTAGTAAAATTTCTGGTTTTATAAAATGTTTACTAATTATAGTTAAAAATTCAAGCGATTTTGGTTGCAATAATTGAATTCTTGTTTCCAAAGCTTGGAAAAATGCATTAAAACTATTAAAAAATTTTTTAATATATTTTAAAAATAATAAATATGCCTTTACATCAGAATTTTGCATTATGGATAATAAATGTTCTCCAGTCTGTGTTTTTTCATTCGTTACTATAGGCCAGTCATATTAGACATCGAACCTTCCAATTACTCTTTTCAGGTTGCAACCACCATGCATCGCTTTGATTTAAGGTGCTGTAAGTGGGATTAGATTTGCTTCGCATAATTAATGCGCATTAAAAAGTTATTAACAATATTATCAACAAAAAACGCAATTTTTTTTATTTTTTCTTAAATATCTCGAAAACTAAGCAAGATAGGGTAACTAACTATACGTACCTTTTTTGTAGAGCGTAAAATTATCTACAATAATGATCTGAACAACATTTATCGTCAAGTCAGTCGTTTAGCTTGCACGCGCCGTCAAAGTCCGAGACTCGGATCCCGAAAACCCTCGATTTCATCGTTTTTTTGATGTTGCGTCGGTGATTTTTTTCCGTTATTTAAAATGGAATTAAAAATTCCCAAAAAATCACACATCATCTGAGAACTACAAAGAATACTTTTCAGGGTATAACCGATTTTTTAGACCCTTTTTCTTTAGTTTGTAGCTATGTAAGCAAAAAATTTTGATTTTTTGGACTACTCTTAGTTTTTCGCTGTTTTCAGGCCTTAGAATTTATTTGAGACGAATTTTATCATATGCATCTTGTTGTGGACGAAATTTGCAACAAAAAGGACCCTTGTATTTTTTTCGTACGACAAACGCTGATTTTTTTATTGACGCGCAAAGTTATCCAATATTGCGTACAGGTCGGATAACGCTTGTTTTACACTAAAATAATTATTTTTTATTAAAATTTACGTAATTTTTCGTATTATTATTGAACCATATTGCAAAGCCGTTTTCAACACATTCTCTCATGTTTACTTATTTATTAACAAATTGTTTATTTAAAAATTATTATAAACAATTAGAAAAACATGTTATTAGGCCTACTGGGGAAACCACAGAAAAAAAAACGCACCATTGACTTTACCTCAAAGGTGGTGTGGAAAATAGTCAAAAGATGCACTGTCTGTATGTTTGAATAAATGTTATAAATAATATGAATAAATTTTTTAAAAACATTTTTCGAGTTGATATGAGACGACGAGTGCAACGATTATAACATGTTTTTCTAATTGTTTATAATAATTTTTAAATAAACAATTTGTTAATAAATAATTAAACATGAGAGAATGCGTTGAAAACGGCTTTGCAATATGGTTCAATAATAATGCGAAAAATTACGTAAATTTTAATAAAAAATAATTATTTTAGTGTAAAACGAGCGTTATCCGACCTATACGCAATATTAGATAACTTTGCGCGTCAATAAAAAAATCAGCGTTCGTCGTACGAAAAAAATACAAGGGTCCTTTTTTGTTGCAAATTTCGTCCACAACAAGATGCATACGATAAAATTCGTCTCAAATAAATTCTAAGGTCTGAAAACAGCGAAAAACTAAGAGTAGTCCAAAAAATCAAAATTTTTTGCTTACATAGCTACAAACTAAAGAAAAAGGGTCTAAAAAATCGGTTATACCCTGAAAAGTATTCTTTGTAGTTCTCAGATGATGTGTGATTTTTTGGGAATTTTTAATTCCATTTTAAATGACTGAAAAAAATCACCGACGCAACATCAAAAAAACGATGAAATCGAGGGTTTTCGAGATCCGAGTCTCGGACTTTGACGGCGCGTGCAACCTAAACGACTGACTTGACGATAAATGTTGTTCAGATCATTATTGTAGATAATTTTACGCTCTACAAAAAAGGTACGTATAGTTAGTTACCCTATCTTGCTTAGTTTTCGAGATATTTGAGAAAAAATAAAAAAAATTGCGTATTTTGTTGATAATATTGTTAATAACTTTTTAATGCGCATTAATTATGCGAAGCAAAATTAATCCCACTTACAGCACCTTAAATCAAAGCGATTCATGGTGGTTGCAACCTGAAAAGAGTAATTGGAAGGTTAACCCCCTAAATTACTCTAATATGACTGGCCTACTATTTCTCTCAAAAATAATTCAATAGTGTTCCAAGATTCAAGAAGTCTTTGAATACACGAATGGCGAGAAAGCCATCGTGTTTCGGCCAATTTTAGAATTTTGCGGTTACTTGAGAAAAACATTCGGTAAATTCTTGAAAAATAGCAAATCGCTTAGGGCTACTGTTAATATAATTTGCTATTTTTTTTACAAATTCCTCGCAATAGTTTGGCATCTTAGCACATGCAGCATGTGCAATTAATGCAGCGGAATGGCACGGACATGAAAATATGAATACATTTTTATTCATTTCCCGAAGCTTTGTGCTAAATGATGACTTTTTGCCTGTCATGACGGATGCATTGTCGCATGACAAAGCAATAATATTTAAAAATGGAATTTTTAATTTCCACATTTCATTTTTAAAAGCTTTAAATAATTTATCCGCGCTACTATCTTTTGCATCAATGTCAATCAATTTGACTAATTGCGAGCGAATATCTAATGTTTCAGGATCAACAAACCGCACGAGAAACGTCATCCATTTCTGATTAGCAATGTCTGACGTTTCATCAATAAAAATAGTAAACTTACTATTTTGAATTATTTTTGCTAAACGATCTGTTTCGACTGGAGACAACACGTTCGAAATAATTTTTTGACATTTAGCCCGACTCATAGTTATACTTCGCAATATTTCAGAACCTTCTCCTATTAGTTGAAAGAACGCGAGAATGTCTGTTACGTTTTTATACGGAATATTTTTTTCTACTATAAGCGCAGTGTATCGAATTTCTGCTACTTTCTTTCGTTCATCAAATGATAGAAGAGATTCATCGGCTACAAACTTTTGGTCCGATTCCTCTTTTTCTATATTTTTTTGTGTAGCAATTGTTATATGTGCAGCGGATTTTGCGTGACGATCAATATTTGACAAATTAGCTGTTATTAATTTTTCACAAAATGAGCAAAAACACATTTTTTCATCATCTGATGATTCGCGTAACCATGGTTGAAACCGAGGGGTAACTCACTCTAAAATCATGATTTTTCAAAATAAAAAATCGGTAGATGTTGTTAAAATAAGCGCAGCTTTATTCTGTTTAACGCAGTGTAACTGCCCATACAATTTATTTGTTATGTATAACATAAGCTTCTTATTCTATAAAATGAAATCATTCGCATACGAATAAAATAAATTAAAATCAATAGCTAAGGAAAGAAATCACAAGCGTAGTCATACGCAACGCGCCGCGAAGAGAAATAACCATGGGATAAGCATCGAATAAGGAAAAATCATTCGATCGCTTACTGTACAGCGTACAATCTTACTCTTCGTGACGAGTCGGGTAAACTTGGAATATGTCGTGTCAGGGTCCAGTATCGTGCAATATAAACAAATCAGCCGGTGCAACGCGAAGTGCAACGTAAATTAATTAATTTTTCCATTTACAAGTGCAACAAATTAATCAATTTTTCGTGAATTCTTTAGTGTTCTGCTGTACAGACGGCGTCATTAATACCTGGTCCCCAAAATTAGATGCGTTTCGGAAACTCACTCTTCGTCTCTTTCTAACTGTCTCCCTTAGAAAGAAACGAAGAGTGAGTTTTCGAAACACATCCAATTTTGGGGATCAGGCATTAATGACGCCGTCTGTACAGCAACTCGTCATTGAATTGCTTTACGGAAGTAAGTTTCATTTACGTTCAATAATTAATTGATTTCAATTCGTCGGTACTTTTTTTAGCACGTTTTTTAGGTTAGGATCGTTAAAATAAAGTTCATTCTTTATTCATAAATACGTGTATATGAAATTACTATACCGAAAATTGAGCATAGTTCAAATGCAAATTTATATCTGTGAATGATCGCAGCACAAAAAAAGTTAGAGTGGTATAAAATGGGGTACAAAAAATTTACTTCTAAAATATTTGAAACAATTTCAGCCAATACATAATTAAAAAATGTAACTTTTTGTTCCTTAAACATTTAAATCGAAAAATTGATGAACCCCGAATGAAACTGTCATTAATTATTATATATAACATTATTTTAAAGTCAGTATCTGTTAATAATCATAATTCATAAAAATAAATGATTATTCTTCATGATTCTTTATTGATTGGTTATTGTTTTTCTTTCAATCGTAAATAAGTAGCGTTACACTCGGATCATAAATATATTCGGGCGCTTAATATTATTAGGGTATAATCTATTTTGTTATACACTCAATTTTAATGTATTTAATAATCCACCCCTTTCAGTTAATGGAACGCATATTTTTGTTTTATTTCATATATATATTTGGTTTTATTATATATATATATATATATATATATATATATATATATATATATATGAGAGAGAGAGAGAGAGAGAGAGAGAGAGAGAGAGAGAAGAGAGAGAGAGAGAGAGAGAGAGAGAGAGAGAGAGAGAGAGAGAGAGAGAGAGAGAGAGAGAGAGAGAGAGAGAGAGAGAGAGAGAGAGCATGATCTTTTATTGTTTATCAAAATCCCTTATTGAAAAATACTAATGACTTGAATACACCCGAAGAAACAAAAATAAACCTTTTGTGTATAAACCGAGGTATAAACATGGACATACGGAAGAAGAAAGATTCGATTAACGTCAACATCGAGGTGTTAACGAACCTGTAAGGGACGGCTCTTAGCTGGTAAGGAAAAAATCATCCGAGAAGCTACCGGACTAGTCCCTTTTAGCGCCGCTAGCGACGACGAGCTTATCGCTAGCTTACAAAAAATATGTAGTAACTCCGACGTTAAGAATAACGATCGCCTATTGCGTTGATGCTATTCGAACAGACTCATAAGACAGATTCCTTACTTTAGCGTCACCGATATCGAAAAAACAGAGCACAACGTCTATGTAACGCTGAACGTTGTCTCGCTGATTTTAGAGTGAGTTACCCCTCGGTTGAAACTGTTCAATATCTAACCATTGTTTTCGAAATTTTCTTGTGTTAGACATATTTTTTTCTACATTTACATTGTCACTTATTTCATCAGATGTACTTCTTACATTATTCTTGTGACACGCAGAATCCGCATGTCTTGAAATGCGCGTGTTGCAAGAAAAATCTTTATTACATATTGTACAATGAAAAAAATTATCATTGGACGGAACTTTCCGTATCCAAGACTTATATTGATCATCATCAAGCCAAGCTTCTACGAAGCTTCGCTTACACTTTTTTGTTAATGGCTCGCACATTTCAATTATATTTATTTTCTTGAAATATTAAAATATATATATATTTCAAGACCAAAAGATAATAAAATATATAGATATAAGAAACTCACAGTCTGCTTCAGCTTAACTTCCCTTAACTTTATTCACAGTAAGGCAAGGAAAGTGTTCTTAGCTGACGAAAATTATATACACCTTCGTCTACAGATGCGGCTCACTGAGTGATTCGACTTCGAGGATATAATAGCTGAGAATCCGCGATCGTCTTGTGTTTTTCAAATGTTTTGAGTGAGAAAGACGAGAAGGACGCGCGATACGTATCTGTATCGCGCGTCCTTTCTGTCCTTCTCACTCAAAACATTTGAAAAACACAAGACGATACATCAAGAGACACGGTAGTGTCTCGCGCCAAGTACACGCGGAGCGAGACCGACCGTGACTCTTTTACGCGACGCGACGGGTTGCGAGTACTCGAGATGTTGAGATCTCGATAACGAGTGAACGGATCAAGTTCTAAGTAGGTTTGATCGATAGCTTGGGGTCGAATTAGGGGGGGGTTTCTCTTATAATATTTCCGCTACGTGCTCAACGAGCGGATTATATTGCGACGCAAAGTCGAAATGTGAAAATTTTATTTTAAGATACTTCTACTAACGCTCTCATGTGCCATGCCATCATTTCATTGGCTGGAGTCGCGTCCTTTTCACTTTTTCGACACCAGGGCGGTGCTAGTATCGCCAGTTTCGATATGCACATATGTATATACGTGTGTGTACTGCGCGAGTGCAGATAGTGCGTTTAGCGCGCTGTCACACATCAGTTAACCTATCTTCGAGAGATACGGTAGTACGCGCGGAGTGAGACCGACCGTGACTCTTTACGCGACGCGACGATTAATTCAAGGTAATTGTTTTATGTAATTATCCTATAATTATCTTATTCTATATATTACTGTTACTTATTTTATTGATTTACTGTTTACTTTACTACGTTTACGTGAGTGTTTACATACAGGTTAACCTATATATATTGACGGCAGGGACGGCAGGGAGCTGATACTGAGATCAAGGAGCCCGTTCACACGAGGCGTTTCTGCCGCGCGATTGCGGCCGCGCGTTAACGTTTGCACGAGCCGCACGCTGTCGCGAGGTAAGGTGCGACAACGCGCGCATACGCGCGTACGCGAAACGGCAGTAACACCGTAATCGTGCCGGCGATATACTGAATTTGAATTGCTTCGTGCTTATCTGGAGATTTCGTATCCCTACATCGTGTTACCACCGCTGCCGGAAAAGAAGGTTCTCTACGCTTGGCAGAAAGTGACGACTGACACGTTCGATCCCGACTTCGTTGATCGCAAAAGAGCTGGACTCGAGGTACGTTTCCGATTTGCAATTATAACAGTATCGTGCGATGAATGTTGTACTAACTTCAAAGTCGGAGCATCCTTGTTCACCGCTACGGGATCGACGTAAAGTTTTAGCGGATTTTAATCTTCCGAATTAGCGTCGCAACAATATTAGTCTTCCATTATCTATTGCCTCACAACTTTTCGATTTTAATGTTTTGTAGCTGTATAGTTATTTGTACACAATCGTGATATTAATATACATCAGATTGTTCATTACAGTTCTATGATTTAGAGGAACTGTTTCGTAACGGTGGCCCCGTGCCAGATACAAATTACATATTCCTGGGAGATTTTGTCGATCGGGGCTACTATAGCTTAGAAACGTTTACTCGTCCGCTCACACTTAAAGCTAAATGGTCCGACAGGATAACGTTACTACGCGGTAATCACGAATCTAGACAAATCACGCACGTTTATGTGGATTTTACGGTAATTGGTCTCTTCATTTTCTGTTCTAGATGAATGCCAAAACAAGTACGGCAATGCTAATGCGTGGAAGTACTGTTGTAGGGTATTTGACTTGCTCACAGCTGCTGCCGTGAGTATTTGTATAAAATATTTTTTTAAAAATTGTAACTTCACTTTTGATTACGCTCGAATAAAATTCTGTTTTAGTTAATTGATGAACAGGTTCTTTGTGTACACGGTGGATTGTCTCCAGCTATTAGAACACTAGATCAAATTAGAACGATTGAAAGGAATCAAGAGATTCCACACAAAGGTATTAATTGTATAAAGTGATATGTCATTGCAAAAGTTACATAATAATAAAAGTTACATGACTGGATATTTACTGTTATTGTACAATAATAATAAAATGTTGTTGCTTAATTGCCATATTACAGGTGCTTTCTGTGATTTGGTCTGGTCCGATCCAGAAGATGTAGAAACATGGACAGTAAGTCCGCGTGGTGCAGGCTGGCTGTTTGGCAGCAAAGTGACTTACATGTTTATGGAAGTGAATGATCTTAAACTCATCTGTAGGGCGCACCAATTAGTTCAGGAAGGTATGTCTTTGCTCAAATATTTCTGTCGCAGATTTTTTTAAATATCTCAGAAGTATGTATTGATGACGCATATTTTTATCGTGCAGGTTATAGGTACATGTTTAATGACAAACTCGTCACAGTGTGGTCAGCCCCAAATTATTGTTATCGATGTGGTAACATAGCTAGTATCATGCAGTTCACGACAGTGGATCAGAGATCACTCGTGCTGTTCCAGGCAGTGCCTGATTCCGAGAGAGTAATCCCACCTCTAACGCCCACTCCGTACTTTTCGTGATCTATCTTAGTGGCTCATCTGTACGGATGCGGAAGAGAAATGTCTGTGTCTAGACTCTACGGAATCACATGATTTGATTGGCCGGATCCAGGCTGGTACCATGACGGACTCACAGATTCATGAGAATATATCACTGATTATATACATATTACTTTAGAAAATTTTGATTCCCTTAATAGAAATTATTTGATGCGTTCTACGATCAAAGTACGATACTTAGAGAGGACTGAATTGTCGTGTGATTGATCTTATTCAGGGAATGTTCTTTAGATTTTTTAAGAACTTTATCAGGTTTTACATGTTGTAAAGCTAACTTTTATATATCTACATAGTATCTGCCATTGCATCAGCCTGATTTTTGTAGCTCGAGAAAAAAAAACGATATTTTGCATCAGAGCAAATGTGAACATTCTGTGGTCTAGACGCTTTTGCTACTATGTACATTCTGTAGAGCATTCATATCTCAGAGCAGCATTCTGGACTTTAATGTTCAAAAGACTAAGAGCTTTTAAATAATTTATGAGCGCGAATAACGCAAATAGTCCAGTGCTGTGTGTGAATATAAAAAGAAAAGAAAAGAAATATCACGTTTACACATTCCGGCAAAAAGTACACTCTCTGAGTACAGTGAATGCTTCTCTGACATTACAATCGTTGTGCGTAGAATTCAGGTTTATTAAAGCGTGAGCATATATAGTACTGTTAAGGTCTTCCTGAACATATAAATGATCTGTTGCTGGTACTGTTAGGTACTGTGTGTGCTGCGTACCGTTCTTTTTTCTTCTAAATGCGCAATCGGTGTTCTTAGCAAGAATCGTAAATTCGGCTCTTTTTCGCCGAAGTACAAATAGCGTGTAGCAGTAGCCAAAGTTTTCCTGCTTAGATAAGGAAATCCGATAGCAGGATCGTTATAACATCTGTAGAGAGTTGTCTTATTATTTTTATGCACATGACATTTTTTTACGCTTAATTTTAAGAAATTCCGAGCTCAAATATTGTCTTTAAACTACCTTGACACACATTGATGTTCTTTTCAAGAAAGATATCCACCGTTCGTTCGTCACACACACTTCTCTCTTCTATATATATATATGTACAAAGCAATATTTTCAAATACTATTGCATCCTCCGAATCTTTGTACAATTTCCAATATCGTATGCCAAATCGCTGTCGTATTGAATAATCGTAATTAGCTAATTGTCATAAGTTCATTAATGTAGGGAGCAACTTGAAAAGAAAAAAAACCGAGACCCTTAGCAATGTGCCTCTAAATTAATAAGCGTTTGTGTAATATAATGATACGATATTGATATGACATAATTAATGGAAATGCACCGGCCATTGCGTATCATAAGCCTGAATTCTGATCATCGATTTTTGCTAGCTCACGATAATTCCTAACCGATCACAGACCCGACAAATACGGCATTGGCATTGTGGCACAGGCTGTCAAGTTGAAACTACTCTATTTTGAATTTTGTGATATAGACCGAAGGAGGCGTGTGCAATGGTCATGTCGATGTTTATAACGACTCTCCTTGTCGCACCATTCGAAGAGGTGTTTTGCGAAGACCCGTTATTCCAAGAAATGTAATAAACTTTTGAACAGTGCCTTCAGATCTATAACACGACGGTCTACTAGAAGTATAAATGCTTTCTTACTGACAGATAATCGATAGACGAACTAACATAAGGACGAAGAATCATACAAATATCAGAGCTTAACGGAGAATGTGTATGAGGAAATTTTTTATCATTTTTTCTTTTTATTCTATTTCATAAGCCTTCCGCTATTGTTTTGGAACGAGCCTTTGCTTTTTCGCGAAATTTTTCTACGATATTTACGTTTTACGATTTTACTACCTTTTAGGTCTACTCTTACAATTTTACATCACGCGCGCGCGGTATATTCTCTATTTGTACTACATTTATTATAACGTACAATTACAATTGCGCGATACTTTACGCGAGTAATGTATTACATTAGGTAGAGAGGAGCGCATCTAGAACGAATTGGGACACGGAGCTTGCGTTACAAACTCGACTCGCTACATTTGCAGCCTCCGAGTCGTGAAACGGTTTCGCAACGACGGGAACGCCCTACGTGCGGTACGGATATCATTAGAAATCCTTAAAAAAAAAAAGAAAAGAAGTATTAGCCTCTGTATCTATTGGGGTGTTCTCGGCGTTTCGTTTACCGGAATGCCTCTGTCTGTGATCGCTTTAATCTTATAGAAGTGTCCAAGCGCTTGCGGCGACTCGATATTAATAATCGGTAAGCTCGCGAGAGAGAGAGAACAAATAAAGACAATTTGCAAGATAAAAATAAAATAACGAAGACTAATTTAGCTTAATGTGCTCCGTGCGGGAGCTTGAACACTGCGCATAATCCTTAAAGATCTCACAGGTAGACACCATTCTAAAACGATCATCATGTACCTTGAAAGTATAGACTTTGTTATGTTAATGTAATGAAGAACGTCTGTAATAAAAATGCGCAAAAAATCGCACTTGATCGCATTGTCAATAATACTCGAAAAAAAAACAAAGTGGTAGTATTATACCTCGAAATAACACCTTGTACATACTGTTTATAAAATGCGTAATACTACAAAAAGGCGTGATATCCGTACAAAATTACCTTTTTTAAAATAGAGAAGAACACGATCGCATAGTGCAGACCAAACGCTTTGGACCAAACGCTATGGTACATGAGCATATTTACAGTTCGAAGACCAAGAGGCAGAGCCGCGGAGATACGACGACAAGAAGAAAGATGTCGTCAGCTAACTACCATTGGGGTAGACAAGGCAGAAGACCGAGACAGTAACATAATTATTTTTAAGCCGTATTTTTAAGCAGTAATATAACCCGTCAGTATTATATATTCGTACCTCTGACCATACACATATGAACACACACATACAAAGTGAATATGTGAATATGCTACGTTTCTTATACATACATGAAAACATAATTGCTAAATAAACATTTAATAAAACTATTATATTGTTGTTATTTACTTCATACTTACCAAATCAAGTTTTATTTAATATGTATAATCTATTGTAACTGTAAATAAATATATTATTTACTGTATAATTAAATGCTGGTACATTCAAGAAATTTGTAATTCTGACCTGGATTTATATCCTGTCTAAACTACACATGTATGTTTAAATTGATGTTTTACCTAGTTATTGCACCAATAATGTTTAAATAAATCGTAGCTTTAGTTTTTAACGCAGGAAAATAAAATTTAACGTTTAAGCGCTAACCAATGTTGATGCATTTTTCTGAAGAAATACTTACATATTGATTTTGTTGCATATTCGAAATCTAAAATCCGAGCATGCTAAAAGCACTTTCATTATCTTCAATGTGTCAGGTATTTTAAAAGAACACTAAATTTATCTTTAAAAATAGGCAAAATTCAAGCAGCTGTAACTTTGTTAAAAATGAACAAAATTTAAATTTAAAAAAAGGATTTTAAAGCTTGAAATCTCTACTTTTGAAAGTTTTTATCGTGGATTAAATAAGAAATGAGCATTTTGACTTTGACTGCTCATAACTTCCTTAAAAATCATCGTATTGCAATTCAAAAAACAGATTCTTAAAGCTGAAACTTTGCTTTATTGAACGGTATAATTGCCAAATTTTTTAAAATAACAAATAGACATGATACAAATGGATGAAAATAATGTAAATTATTTTTAAATGCAGAGTACTTAAAAGTACAAAAAAACATAAAGAATAAATTTGTTTTATTTGTATCATGTCTACATGTTATTTAAAAAAATCTATTTTCTTAGAAATAATAGTCTGTAACACCTTTAGCTTTACAATCTGTACATACTGTTTGTAAGATATACTCTTTATAAGACTAGTTAGAAGAGGATGCGTAACACTACAAAATGCATGATATCAGTACAAAATTACCTTTTTCAAAAAAGGTAAAAAAAAGGCGCCAAGTACACGCGTGGTTGTTACCTCGAAAAAAACCAAGTGGTAGTATCATTAATTTTAAATTAAAAAAAATATATAATCTATTCTAACCTAGGTGGTAGTAGCTTTAATTTTTCTTAACAAAATTATTATATTACAAAATGGTTACTTTATTCAATCCAAGTGATATCTACCTAAAAAAACTTAAATAACAAGTGGTATCTATTTAAAAAAAATGTGAAATCTTTTAATACTGCGCCAATTACAAAGAGAGAATATATATAGGTATATATATACATATACACCTTAACAAAATTATTATTATATCACAAAATTGCGTTACCAAACTCAACCTAAGTGATATGTTATTTCAAAAAAATATATGAAATTTTTAAATTACGCCAACTACAAAGAGAATATATATATTGCTTTGAAAAATAATTGTAGTGCAACTACTCTTAAAAAATAAAACAAAATTGTGTTACCTAACTTAACCCAAGTGGTATGTATCTTTGTATTCCTGAGGATCTTTCTATCAACCCAAGTGGTAGTAGTTTTAATTCTCCTTGATAAAATTATAATATTACAAAGAATCATTTAATCATTTTAATCACAAAGAATTAAAGAGGTAACATTATAAAATAAAAATATTTAATTAAAATAAAATAAATAAATTTTTCTTGTAAAAAACTTGGCGCTGCTTTTTTAAAGTCAATCCAGACAAATTTGCATAGCGCATAAACATAAGCGTAAGAAATTGATTGGTTTATATATATGTGCAAAAGGAAATAGACCAATCCATCTCTTTATGCATATGCTTATGCACCTATGCAAGTTTGTCTGGATACACCTTAAAAAAGTAGCGCCAAGTTTTTTACAAGAAAAATTTATTTATTTTATTTTAATTAAATATTTTTATTTTATAATGTTACCTCTTTAATTTTTTGTGATTAAAATGATTCTTTGTAATATTATAATTTTATCAAGAAGAATTAAAACTACTACCACTTGGGTTGATAGAAAGACCCTTATTAGGAATACAAAGATACATACCACTTGGGTTAAGTTAGGTAACACAATTTTTTTTTATTTTTTAAGAGTAGTTGCACTACAATTATTTTTCAAAGCAATATATATATTCTCTTTGTAGTTGGCGTAATTTAAAGATTTCATATATTTTTTTGAAATAACATATCACTTAGGTTGAGTTTGGTAACGCAATTTTGTGATATAATAATAATTTTGTTAAGGTGTATATGTATATATATATATACCTATATATATTCTCTCTTTGTAATTGGCGCAGTATTAAAAGATTTCACATATTTTTTTTAAATAGATACCACTTGTTATTTAAGTTTTTTTAGGTAGATATCACTTGGATTGAATAAAGTAACAATTTTGTAATATAATAATTTTGTTAAGAAAAATTAAAGCTACTACCACCTAGGTTAGAATAGATTTTATATTTTTTTTAATTTAAAATTAATGATACTACCACTTGGTTTTTTTCGAGGTAAAAACCACGCGTGTACTTGGCGCCTTTTTTTTACCTTTTTTGAAAATATATATATACGCGGTCGGTTGTGTTTCCATCTTATTGAGTTTATGTTCGACCACGAAAGCGGACGCTATGCAGAGCAATTCGTCTCGTAAGTAATACATCAAATTATTTTCATTTCTTTATTAAGAAAGTTTAAAGAAGTTAAGGAGTCAAAACCGTTTGTCCGTGCTAACAAATACGTTTCAAAGATATAAATAAATTTATATAAACGTTTTTAGCCTCTTTCAGTGTAAATAATATCGCAAATTCTACTCTAAAGTCATCATAATCACATTTATTTAAAACATTCTAGACTTGTTAAGAGTATATCTTACATTATATTAAGAAAATATTCTTTGCTGAAGAAAATTGTTACTTAAACAAAATAAAATAAGTGATTGCTTTTCACGTCTGTAGAATAATATTTTTATGTGACATCCGTGTAAAAATGTTCCGTAAAAGAGTAGATTTGATAAATTTAAAGCTTTTGCTTTCTCATAGAGGAAGCTTTGTTTTCATGAAAAATTTTTTTTTCCAGGTATCTTTGGCAAAGTGTTTAGAATATGTTTTAAAACGTCGAAAAATCACTTCTATTTAAAATGTCCGTGTGTGTGTGTGTGTGTGTGTGTGCGTGCGTGCGTGCGTGCGTGCGTGCGTGCGTGCGTGCGTGCGTGCGTGCGTGCGTGCGTGCGTGCGTGCGTGCGTGCGTGCGTGCGTGCGTGCGTGCGTGCGTGCGTGTGTGTGTGTGTGTGTGTGTGTGTGTATGTATATGTATGTATGTAACGCTTCTGTTGTCCGTTAATGCTCTAACTTCCGTAATTTTTTAGATATCGGAGTGCATTTTTTTTAATCGATAGAGTATCATATAAGGAAGGTTGGGATTGAATTTGGCAATGATCGGTAAAGCGGTTCTTTGTTAATAAAATTTTGACTTTTTGTAGAAATGTTCGTTTATGCTCTAACTTCCGCAAATTTGGAGATATCGATTTATTTCTAATTTTATTATATTTTTCAGTCTTTCCTACCCCTATATCATATATAATTTTTTAAGATTTGGTTGATTAGACCCAGCTTTATACGCGATCAAAGGTCCTTTTTTTCTGAATGTGTTCAGAATGTTATAAACGTCGAAAATTTGTAATTTTAAAAAATGTCTGTACGTATGTATGTGTGTGTGTGTGTGTGTGTGTGTGTGTGTGTGTGTGTGTGTGTGTGTGTGTGTGTGCCAAATTTACCGAAATTTCTATAACTCCAGAACTAATCAACTAAATCTTAACGAATTATATATGAAATAGGGGTAGAAAAAACTGAAGAATATAATAAAATTAATAAAAATTGCTAATAATCAAGTTCTTTTTTTAAATTTAAAATTGGCAATTTGTGCAACGTTTATATACTTTTTTATTTATAACTTTTGAAGCATATTCATTATTGTAGACAACCGACTTTGACTCTTTAGCCTCTTTAAATCTTAACTAATATTTATCATTAGAGTTTTATTGTTATCCAATTTTTTTTATTTTTTTTTTGTTATTTCAATAGAAACTTCTAAGGGGATCGTGCCAACGGTCCTACAAGAAATCCAGCTTCCGCTTGTGTAAGCAGCAACAGCAACAGCAACAGCAACAGCAACAGCAGCAGCCCCAAGAGCTGCTGCAACAACAGCAACAACAGCCGCTGCCCCAGCAGCAGCAGCAGCAGCTGGAGCAGCAGCAGCAGCTGGAGCAGCAACAACAGCCGCTACCCCAGCAGCAGCAGCAACAACCGTTGCTAAATCGAAGTACATTATTGAATTAATTATGTATATTAATACCGTACAAAATTACCTTTCTTAAAAAAAAGGTAAAGAAAGGCGCCAAGTACACGTATAGTAGTGTATATGTTGTTACCTCGAAAAAAAAGAAAGTGGTAGTATTATACCTCGAAAAAACCTAAGTAACAAGTGGTAGACGTACTCTTTGTATCTCGAAAAATCTCGAAAAAATCTAAGCAGTAGTATCTTTATTTCCAAAAAATTATAACCCAAGTGATACACATCACAAAACTATGTTACCTTATCAAAGAAGAGTCGCGCTTCAAGTGATCTATTACAATTACAAAAAAGAAATGATATCTCTTTAAATTACAGCGCCAATTACAGTGAGAACATATATATTGCCTCAAAAAATAATTGTTGCACTACTTTGAAAAATCTTTACATGGTGTCAATTAGAAAAAGAATGTATGATAACAATTTTATAAGATTAAAAAATTTTATTTAAATTTAACAAGGGAATACAAGATATTTAAATACAAAGTTTACATGTGTATTTTTTAGTGGTCACAAAGAATTACAGAGGAACAGTACAAAATAAAAATATTTTATTAAAATATTTAATCCAACGAGGGAATACAAGGTATTTAAATACAAAGTTTATATATGTATTTTTCAATAGAATAAAAGATTTAATCACAAAGAATTACAGAGATAGTACAAAATAAAAATATTTTATTAAAATACATAAATTTTTCTTGTAAAAAAACTTGGCGCTGCTAGACCTCGAAATTTTAAATAAATAAATAAACTTATTCTATACTTAATTATAAGCCGCATTATTCGCCGTCGTCACGCACACCCATATCACTCGCTCGCACATACACACCACGCTGATAATCATTTTGTTACTCCCGTCGCATTCTTCTATGAATTATTTTTATTTATTGTTATCCTTATTTATTTAAAATTTCGAGGTCTAGCAGCGCCAAGTTTTTTTACAAGAAAAATTTATGTATTTTAATAAAATATTTTTATTTTGTACTATCTCTGTAATTCTTTGTGATTAAATATTTTATTCTATTGAAAAATACATATATAAACTTTGTATTTAAATACCTTGTATTCCCTCGTTGGATTAAATATTTTAATAAAATATTTTTATTTTGTACTGTTCCTCTGTAATTCTTTGTGACCACTAAAAAATACACATGTAAACTTTGTATTTAAATATCTTGTATTCCCTTGTTAAATTTAAATAAAATTTTTTAATCTTATAAAATTGTTATCATACATTCTTTTTCTAATTGACACCATGTAAAGATTTTTCAAAGTAGTGCAACAATTATTTTTTGAGGCAATATATATGTTCTCACTGTAATTGGCGCTGTAATTTAAAGAGATATCATTTCTTTTTTGTAATTGTAATAGATCACTTGAAGCGCGACTCTTCTTTGATAAGGTAACATAGTTTTGTGATGTGTATCACTTGGGTTATAATTTTTTGGAAATAAAGATACTACTGCTTAGATTTTTTCGAGATTTTTCGAGATACAAAGAGTACGTCTACCACTTGTTACTTAGGTTTTTTCGAGGTATAATACTACCACTTTCTTTTTTTTCGAGGTAACAACATATACACTACTATACGTGTACTTGGCGCCTTTCTTTACCTTTTTTTTAAGAAAGGTAATTTTGTACGGATATCACGCCTTTTTGTAGTATTACGCATTTTATAAACAGTATGTACAGGGTAAAGCTATTTGGAGGTATTATACTACCACTTTGTTTTTTTCGAGGTAACAACATAATACATATACACTACTATGCGTGTACTTGGCGCCTTTTTTTACCTTTTTTTTTAAAAAGGTAATTTTGTACGGATATCACGCCTTTTTGTAGTGTTACGCATCTTAATCTTATAAACAATATATCTTATAATCTTATAAACAGTATGTACAAGGTGTGAAGCTAAAGGTGTTACGGACTATTATTTCTAAAGAAAACAATAATTTAATATTTTGCTTAGTTTTTTAAAAATAATAATCTGTAACCTTTTTAGTTGTACACCTTGTTAATGCTATACATATGTATACCACAGAAAAAAATTACTACTTAAAAATAAAAATGTAATGTGTCTGAAGTTGTTAATAATAGTTAAAACGTTTGACACACACACACACACACACACACACACACACACACACACACACACACACACACACACACACACCACACACACACCACACACACACACACACACACACACGCGCGCGCGCCTTAGGGTAGCAGAAGAGAGAACAAGAGAAAAGTATCTTCGCGAACAATGGAGCTAGTCTCATGACGATGAGTCAAGTATGTACAAGAGCGAGATCGCAATGACCGATATGCAAGTGGATTAACCTAGTCGCGAAACGTTCACCCGTTATACTGTTGAAGAACCGACCGCATAACATTCCGTCTTTTTCTAATCCCGCTGTGAATCGATTTTCCAGCTAACGTATATCTTATGTCTTCGCAAAGCGTAACTTTTAAATCCTTTAGGGAGATCAATCACTTCAAGACGACACATTTTTTTTAGAGTGATTGAAGAGAAAGACAGAGAGCTTGTAAATGTCGCGAATAACGTCTTGGCCGAGTATAGTAGCGTATACGTCAAGTCGGGAGGCGAATAGAAGTTAAGCAATGGAGAAAAAAAAGACAGACCAAGATATGCGAGTTAATTCTGTTATGATATATTTTTATATATTTTACAGAAGACGTATAAAAGATGTAAGAGGACTTGCGGTAAAAATTCATGCAAGTCTTAATAACTTCAAGGATTAAACTGACGAATATACAAAAGCTACTAAATGTACTCAAAGCTACTTAATGATTAATACAATGCTAAATGAAGTGTTGTACAAAATTTGAATAGAGTCAAAGATTGCGGTCAGCTACATATTAGTTGCTTTCCATTTACATCAAAACTCAGATAATTCTCACTTGTGATGTCATTCTGTCTTTATTATTCATTAATTCCCAAAAAGGATAGAACGACGTCACAAGTGAGAATTATCTGAGTTTTGATGTAAATGGAAAGCACCTATTATATACACGAAAATTATTATATACACGAAAATGAATTACGAATGATTATTACGTAACGATGTTCGTTGCGCTATATTTTCGCTTTGTTAAAAAATTATAATAAATTATAATAAATTGAGTTAATCGCAGCGCGCGACAAAGTTATGTACGTGAGCACTGTGAGCGATTTAATGATTGTAACCTTACTTGTATACATTTCCTAGAAAAATATTTCTATATTATGTTTAACAACAATATTAAATATTAACATTTCATAACTGCCAAACGTTTCCAGTTGAGCGCAATTGCACGAGTTACGAATCATTTATAGACTCTTTTTCTCAGTTAACTAGTTTCTACTGCATTGAAATCTTGCATAGATAAAAATGTATTAGCATATCGCGCAAGAATCATCGATATCTAAGTAAACAATTAATCAAATATATACAGTATATATGCGTACATCTGGATTAATCCGAAAGCTTAGTCTCCATCTTTTGAAACATAAAATAATTTTATGCCACAACAGTGAAGTGCGGAATATTAAATAAAATGCGCCATTTAACAATAACTTCTAAGGTAACAAGTTTAATCTACGGTGACCTAAATTTAAACGTGAAAAGAAATTAAATTATTTCAATGAGTTCTCGAATCGTCCCCAATCAGAAATAGACATGAGTCACGTAGAAACGAATTTCCTAATTCGTCTGAGTTATTCGATACAATGTTCTAGTTTAAATGTGACACTACTTTGTAAAATGTTAAGTTTTATTGTTTTCTCTACTCTGCGATCAATATAACAATCTTTATAAATTTCTTTCTAAATAAAAATATTCTACACAATCGGAAAACTATTTTACAACATGAGTAAAGAACGAAGTAAAAAAGCGAAATAATCAATTTTGACGCGATTAAAGGGAATCATCAATGGCGATTGTATTAAACTCTAGTCCATACTGACTAATAATCGCGGATTATGCGTGAAAATTGTAGAGTTTCTTGACAACTCTTATGTACAGATGGATTCAAGTGTTTCTGGCTTCATTCATCTGGTCCCATGCCTACTTGTTCAGCATGTCCGTTCATTACCAGTTCTTCAGTAAGGGAAATTAGCTTTAAAAAATCAATTAATTTCAATTAATTTGCGCATCTGCAAAGAGATTCTCGAAGATTGGATAATAATAACTACTTACCTTATAATTTTGTATCATAAAATAAATATTTGCATAAATATTAGTTTGAATGCGACCTTCAATCTGAGTTTGGGCAGCAACTCCCTTTGAGGAACAATTTTGTACCACATTGTAAGCTTCTGTCGATCATTTACCTGCAAAAGAGTAATAGTCCAGTCAAAATACGGAAAAAAGGGGGGGTACCTAGAAAAAATTGCAACACAAGGTTTTATTACGTCATTGTGTTCAGAAAAATATACTGAACAACATATCCAAATTTCGCCATTTTCCGCTATCCCTAAGTATGTTTTTTATTAACAATTTATAAACAAATTTGTTTTTCTCCACAAATACGATGAATTTCGAAATTTTTGTAGAGATCAAAGTTGTAGAGCAGACAAATATCTACAAAAAATTTTCTTATGAATTTTTTGAAATATCTCATATTATTTGAGATATTTGCAACAAGAGCTACTAGGCTACGCGCGGAGCGAAGCGGAGAGTTCTAACAAGCACACGGCAGTCTCTACCGGTCGCTGCTAGTTCTCTAGGTTCTACAAGGAACTTGAGTTGGTTCTCGATAATAGTATATGTGTCTATGTATACACACACAAATATATATATATATATATATATATATATATTGTCACGTTCTGTCACGTTCTGTTTGTTGTTCATCCGTTTTTTGGTCAATGCATTTAAGCAATTTACCAGGGATTTGGACAAGTCGTGTGAAGGCTATTATTATTATTGTTGTTATTATTCGGGACCGAAAAGATATCTGAGTTTATAAATTTTGTACCGAGGATCACTTTTATTTATCTGATTATAATGGGGATAATCGATGTCGAAGTCGACAAGAATAGGTTTAAATGGAGGTGCGTTTTGTAGTTGTTGTAATCGCTGGAGGAGGGGAAGAGGATCTTGATTAGAAATTACTGCTTTTTTAATCTGGAACCTAATCCTTTTAATTTGAGTTCGTCTGCCTCCCTTTTTCGTCATCTAGTCCGAATCCTCGAAAATGAATTTTATAGCTCGCCACACTCTTTGTCAGCGCTCAAAAGCCAATCCGCCACACTCTGCTCGCCACACTCTTCGTCAGCGCTCAGATCGGCAGCGTAAAGGCCAAATTCACTTTCGGGAATTAATTATGATTTCCAAGGATCAACCCCGTAATCGCCACGCTTTCGGCAGCAAGGGTATCTGCTCGCCACACTCTTCGTCAGCGCTCAGAACCAATTGCCACGCACTTTGTCAGCGACAACTGCGAGTCGAATCTTAGAAGTGATCGATTAAGAATTTTAACATGAGATGAGATTCCAGATTTCGAGCTTTTCCTTTTCAAACTTATCTTACCTTTAGTCTTAAAATTTAGTACAAGTTATGCGTGAGGCGCAGTCTTAAAATATAAAAGTACAGGGACTAAGTCCCAAGATTGAGTTTAAGGAATTGAGTGAGATTTAGGAAAATGATTTAGATCTAAGACTATGTGGCTGAGCAATTGAATGCTAGAGCCGAAGGAATGGCTGAGCAATTAAATGCTAGAGCCGAAGGAATGGCTGAGCAATTGAATGCTAGAGCCGAAGGAGTATGTGAAGTTCAGGACTATCTGGAAGGAGCCGAAGCTCGGAACTATCTGGAAGGAGCCGAAGCTCGGAACTATCTGTTTACCGCGGCGTTTTTCCGCCCTATTTATACCCGAAAAAGACCGGAATCTCCCGCGCGAGATTCCCGCCATTTCCATCGCGTCTTAAGGGGGGAGGTTTTCTAGAAGCTTCTAGAACATTCTAGAAGCGTAGTTTTGGGCCCCATCTGGCCCCCAGCCCTCCAGGGGTCGTCCGATAAGATAAACATTTACAGGAAACTGAGCGTTCGCTCGGAATTCCGAACCTAGCGTGCGTCGTTTAAGCGTTCAAAACTTCTAACGTGCGTCGTCGAAAATATAAAATTTCCGTACGTAACAATATACATATATATATATACATATATATATATATATATATATATATATATATAATATGAATGTACATATATATATATATATATATATATATATATATACATATATATATAATATGAATGTACATATATATATATGTGTGTGTGTGTATATACATAGACACATATACTAGTATCGAGAACCAACTCAAGTTCCTTGTAGAACCTAGAGAACTAGCAGCGACCGGTAGAGACTGCCGTGTGCTTGTTAGAACTCTCCGCTCCGCTCCGCGCGTAGCCTAGTAGCTCTTGTTGCAAATATCTCAAATAATATGAGATATTTCAAAAAATTCATAAGAACATTTTTTGTAGATATTTGTCTGCTCTACAACTTTGATCTCTACAAAAATTTCGAAATTTATTGTATTTGTGGAGAAAAACGAATTTGTTTATAAATTGTTAATAAAAAACATACTTAGGGATAGCGGAAAATGGCGGAATTTGAATATGTTGTTCAGTATATTTTTCTGAACACAATGACGTAATAAAACCTTGTGTTGCAATTTTTTCTAGGTCTAATCGTATTTTGACTGGACTATAACATCAAAGTATAATTACATATCCAAAGATAAATAATTTTGAGTGTAGAGATGTATATATCTAAAATCTACTTACACGTAGGAGTTGATAATAATCTCGTTGATTGAAATGTGGCTTGGATCAGTCAACTCGCGAAACTGTAATATAATAATAAATCGATTAGAATTTTCGGAAACATTACTTCATACGATTCTTTCACACGATGACGGTTAATGTTAATTTTCTATTACCTTATTATTACGTTTCGCGTGTTCTATACTTGTCGTCATGACGAAACATCTGACCGAGACATTGCGCTTCTTGGCTATCTCAATATATCTCTTTCTCGAAGCTGGATCAGGATTGGTATTGTCTATAACTATACTTTTTCCTTGATTCAAGTATTGTTGGACTGCAGCAATGCACTTCTGCCAGCTGCCTAAAGTGTCTCTGTTGACGTATCCGTATTCCTTCAGATAATTCTTTGCAAAATGCGATTTTCCGGAGTCTGGACTGCCGACCATAAGTACCACCTGCTAATGGATATCTATAAGCACGAGGAAAGAGCGGGCCTCTGTTCACATTTGACGTTCACGATGATATTCGTGTTATGCACGATGCTTCTGTCGAAACCGAGGAATCACATGCCGGAAAAATTTTACTTAGGTATTTATCATTAAAAGAATAACTTTGTATAATTCTCTTTTATGTTATTTCTCATTAGACCATGGTACGAGAGAAACAAACACATTTTTCCAGCTAGTAGATGGAAACCTTTTGATCCAACGAAAAGTTATGACAAGTATACAGTGTCGGATAAAAATAGGAAGAAAGATAAAATCTGATAAACTTAGATTCAACGAATTGTCCAATTTCGTTTAAAGGATTCAGATTCAAAGGACTGTAATTTAGTAAAGCTACATAATCGAGTAAATGAATTAAATATTATCACATAACTGAATGAATTTGAATCTGAATCTTTTAAACGAAATTGGACAATTCGTTGAATCTAAGTTTATCAGATTTTATCTTTCTTCCTATTTTTATCCGACACTGTATACTTGTCATAACTTTTCGTTGGATCAAAAGGTTCCCATCTACTCGCTGGAAAAATGTGTTTGTTCCTCTCGTATCATGATCTAGTGAGAAATAACATAAAAGAGAATTATACAAAGTATTCTTTTAATGATAAATATACCTAAGTAAAATTTTTCCGGCATGTGATTCCTCGGTTTCGACAGAAGCATCGTGCATAACACGAATATTATCGTGAACGTCAAATGTGAACAGAGGTTCGCTTTTTCCTCGTGCCTAATTGCAATATTACATACATTAAAATAACATGCCAACATTGTGATATTGCTTCATAAGTTTTATCACTTAGTATCTTTACCTTAGTTACAATAAAATCGTAAAACGTATAATGGTGCGGTAATATAAGAAAGATCCTCCTTGACATACATTAACTGATCTACCATTACTGTTTTAAGCTCGCTGAATTCACGCTTCGGAACTTCTAAACATCTCTGAAGAAGCTGATAGATAGAATTACCTGTATGTGAAAATTTAATTTATGCAGTAGAACATTATATATCACGCCAATGTTACTCCAAAAGTGACACTGGAGTATTTTAATAACTTAAAAATTCTCTAAATCACTGAGACATTCACCTTTCTTCATTATAACACTCCGACGATAGCCAGATCCATCCCAATAACTGAATGTGATCTCAATTTCTTCTTCCTTCAACGCGTTCTGCTTTCTAGCCCATTCTTGCCTCAATTCTTCCTTAAGTTTATTTTCCTCCTCCTTCCTTTCCCTATCTGGCAAGAAACTTGTATCTACATCTGGATTTTTCTTAATCTTCTTAATCGCGAGGCCATCAGATTGCTCATTTTCTGACTGCGGGGATTTTTCGGCATTGTCTTCATCCAGATTAAAAGACAAAGCTTGAATCTGTCTCTTCTGTTTGTTCTTTTCTTTTCCTGCTCTTTTTCACGTTCCTTGTATCAAAGCATGATATGTATGACTAGATGACATTCAGAGCACTGGGCGAAAATCACATAACATTCAGAGCACTGGGCAGAAATCACATGTGTATATATATATATATAATCACGGCAAACCGCATATATAACATCGTGTTATTTTTATTACATTTAGGAAAATTATTTCATATTAACTCAATAGGCGTTAAACTTGCATACATAGGGAGCTTTCCAGCAAGTGACACAAGCCGACACAAACGTCGTTCTATCTTTCCTTTTTGGCAATGAGTAACAAAGACAAAACGATACCTGTGTCGACTTGTGTCGCTTGCTGGAAAGCTCCCATAAGTGAATCTCGCGTTTTATGTAAAATTTTGTAAGAAATCGCCGAAATCGGTAATCTAACCTATACTACGTTTACGCGAACGTTACTTAATTCTGTAGTAACTTACGAACGATACGATAATTCCTCCGCATAAACGGGAGATTTTATAGTAACTACGATGATATCGTTCGTATAAGTTACTACAGAAGTAATACTCACGTAAACGTAAACTATTATTCTTTGACTTATCAAGAGTTGTAAACTATTATAATTCCTGTCACATGCACTTAGTCGCGTAAAAGAGTCACGGTGCGGTTTCGCTTCGCGTCGTATAATAATAGGATAATTACATGTAAATAAAACAATTACCTTGAATCAGAAAAAATATTAATTGTCGCGTCGCGTAAAGAGTCACGGTCGGTCTCGCTCCGCGCGTACTTGACGTGGGACACTATACCGTGTTATAGGTTATAACTGACTGTGACAGGTGACAGCGCGCTAAACGCACTGTCTGCACTGGGCTGCACTGCGCGCAGTTTATACACACGTATACATCGAGAAACTGGCGATACTAGTGGCACCGCCAGTGTCGAAAAAGTGAAAAGGACGCGATTCCAGCCAATGAAATGATGCCATGGCATGAGAGACGGTCGACGTATCTGAACGACGTATCTTAAATAAAAATTTTCACATTTGGACTTTGCGTCGCAATATCTCCGCTCGTAGGGCACGTAGCGGAAATATTATAAGAGAAACCCCCCCCTAATTCGACCCCAAGCTATCGATTAAGCCTACTTAGAACTTGATCCGTTCACTCGTTATCGAGATCTCAACATCTCGAGTACTCGCAACTCGTCGCGTCGCGTAAAAGAGTCACGGTCGGTCTCGCTCCGCGTGTACTTGGCGCGAGACACTACCGTGTCTCTTGATATGCATATTAATGAAATTAATTATATATATATTTTTTTTAAGGAATGAAAAAAAGGGGAGCGGGCCAAGCTCAAGCCCGCTGGTACCGCCAGTGGAGCAGCCAAGGCGGCGCGGCGGTCAGGGTGGCCAAGGCGGCTGTCAGGGCGGCCGAGGCGGCGGTCGGGGCAGCCGAAGCGTTTTGGGCGGCCGAAGCGGTCGGGGCGGCCGAAGCGGTTGGAGTGACCGGGCCCCGAAATATGGAAATTTGAATTTATATTTTTAAATAAAATGTAATGTAAAAAATATTTTAAACTGTTCACTTATTTGAAATACTGTATCCATTCCTAAGTTTGCCTTTCAATTAGCGAATTCGGATGATCGCACTAGTACGCACTCAGTATAATTAAGCACAATAGCACGAAAAAATGAATTAAAAATTTCTGTTTTTAACATGTTTCTATATTTACGTTAAGAGATTATACCTATATGTACATACATAAAAAAAATGTGGTATAATAGGGCTACAGGCGAAGGTCCACGTTAAAAACCTAACGCACTATTAGTGGCACCTCATAGGTAGTGTGGAAGACCACTTGTAACAATGAAAATGGTTAACTTAATGTTATCTTTATGTCTAATAAAGCTCCTCTTTTAATTTTTATTAATTTAATCTTATTTAATCGTTTCGTTTTAATGTTGATGAATATTTTACACTGTTTATTGATTAATCGAGCAATTGATTATTCAATTCAAGTAATCAGAATTGAATAATCCAGTAACCAAAAATTTTTATTCTGATTACTTGATTGATCGAGTAATCAAAAAATTCTTATTCCGATTACTTGATTAATCGAGTAATAAACAAATTATTATTCAGATTACTTGATTAATCGAGTAATCAAAAAATAGCTTTCCTCAATTAATAACACAGGACCACAAAAAATTTTTTTTGAAAAGCAACTGGGATTAGAGTAGGTGTTTCTTATAGATTTTGGGTTACTGAATTCGAATTCGTAAACCGTTTTGCTCCATCACGTCTAGATTTTTAGATAATCGAGAAAAATAGCGGAAAATCTGTGAAAATTGAAATAAACATTTAAAGAAAGAGCAAAAGTATAACATCAAAGAAAGAGAAAAAGTATAACATCAAAATGCGGTCGCAGAACTGATTTAAATATATTTTGGTAAGTTAAATAAAGTGCAAAAAGGGAGGATGTTAAAAAAGGGACGAATTTCGCCCAAAAAGGTGTAAGTAAAAGAAATAGTGTTTTTTGTAGATCTTGATCTCCTGAATACGATAAAGCTAATAAAAAGTTCGTGGTGCTTGGGGAACACCTTGAAAATTGAGCATAAACGTGGTGTATTTACAGAAATTCGGATGATATATGCTATATCATAAAATGTACTGGTGAAAGATTTGTTGGAGAGAGGGAAAAGGGGGAAGAAAGAGTGTTTTGTGTGCGTGTGTGTGTGCATGTGTGCGTGCGCGAGTGCGGGTGCGTGTGCGGGTACGGGTGTGTGCGGGTGTGCGCGTGTGTGTGCGCGTGTGTGCGGGTGTGTGCACACTCGCACACACGCGCACGCGCGCACACACCCGTACCCGCACACGCACCCTCACCCGCACCCGCACCCGCACCCGCACCCGCACCCGCACCCGCACCCGCACCCGCACCCGCATCCGCACCCGCACCCGCACCCGCACCCGCGCACGCACGCACGCACACACACACGCACGCACGCACACACACGCACACACACACGCACCCGCGCACACACACGCGCACACATACACCCGCACCCGCGCACACACGCGCACACCCGCACCCGCACCCGCGCACATACACACACACACGCACACGCACCCGCACCCGCGCACGCACACACGCACACACACGCGCACACATACACCCGCACCCGCGCACACACGCGCACACATACACCCGCACCCGCGCACACACGCACACACCCGCACTCACACCCGCGCACATACACACACACACACACACACGTACACGCACCCGCACCCGTGCACGCACACACGCACACACACACAACACTCTTTCTTCCCCCTTTTCTCTCCCCAACAAATCTTTCACCAGTACATTTTATGATATAGCATATATCATCCGAATTTCTATAAATACACCACGTTTATGCTCAATTTTCAAGGTGTTCCCCAAGCACCACGAACTTTTTATTAGCTTTATCGTATTCAGGAGATCAAGATCTACAAAAAACACTATTTCTTTTACTTACACCTTTTTGGGCGAAATTCGTCCCTTTTTTAACATCCTCCTTTTTTGCACTTTATTTAACTTACCAAAATATATTTAAATCAGTTCTGCGACCGCATTTTGATGTTATACTTTTTCTCTTTCTTTGATGTTATACTTTTGCTCTTTCTTTAAATGTTTATTTCAATTTTCACAGATTTTCCGCTATTTTTCTAGATTATCTAAAAATCTAGACGTGATGGAGCAAAACGGTTTACGAATTCGGATTCAGTGACCCAAAATCTATAAGAAACACCTTCTCTGATCCCAGTTGCTTTTCAAAAAAAAATTTTTGTGGTCCTGTGTAATTAACTAATCGGTTATCATAATTTTATTATTTAGAGTTAGAGGCGAGCAACAAAATCGCAAGTTGCATATTCTGACAGGGCACGGTCCATAGAATATTTAAATAACAAAAAGACCCGAGCAACAATTTCTTTTACTTAGTTTATAATCATCAAAGTCGTAGATAACGGTCGACGGGGAGACATATAATTTGTTTATATGCAGTTAGTTTATTGATTAATCGAGCAATTGATTAATCAAGTAATCAGAATTGATTAATCCAGTAACCAAAAATCTTTATTCTGATTACTTGATTGATATCTAGAAAAGGCATATTCAACGCGTAACAGAACGCGAAGCGCGTCGCGTGTCGCTTTCGTGGCTGAATAGGAGGAAAGGAGAAGGAACATAATACGTCTGCTCGTCTCTAAAGACCCGAAGCAGAGCCGAGCGCGGAGCGCACACGGACACGGTGCGGGCTGGTAGTGGTGCTCCCCCACTCCAACAGCACCGTGGTGCTGGGCTTCAAAACTGCCATCACTGGCCGGACGGCCATCCTAACAGCCACATCGCTGATTTAATAGCCAAATTGACTGCTGATCTGTTCACCAGTTTCCCTGCCGATCTGACAGTCCCCCAGGATGATCCCGCAAAGCATCCGCGCAGAAGTTTATGCCGAGCTCTAACTTAAAATTGTTCACCCGAAGTTGTCCACGCGATGGAATACCTCAAGGAGTCGGCCCGACGGCGCCGACCCCCGCACGTAAACGACACGTTCACTATGTCTAGGTGAAGCCACGGCCTGGCTTAAGACCAGCGGAGCATCGGCCCGACGGTGCCGATCTCCATGCACAAGCGAAGCCATCGCGCAGTGAAAAATTAATGTTATATCAAGACGCGTAATGTTCTCCATGCTTACAACGTCATTAATAACGTAAAGTCGGCCATTTGATAGAATTTGCATTACAATCGAGCATTCGTGGCCATATCGTAAATTCGTTTCCCGAAATATAGAATCTGCCACGAGTGCCACGTAAGACACCTCAAAATGGCCGCTCGTGGCACATACAGGACAGAATCCACACGAAAGTCACTCTTCGACATAAAGACTCACCGTATAGTTATAAATATTAATAAATATACATCCTTCCATCATATTAGAATTAGATAAAGTCCAATAGTTCTCAGTATATGTAAAAATAGACCGCCAAATTTCCTCACAAGATTTTGGTAGGAGCAGTCATTGTCTCTCGTATGGGCGTAGCACAAGATTAAGATAAGATAATTTTTGCTAAACTACTTTGATTTTTAAATAAATAATCATCTGGCATGATGCGTGCATATGTCCAAAAACGCATTTTAATACGATTAGCCGAGATATCGCTCGGATTACCGATATTTTTGCACTTCTCTAAGTGCCACGAGGCACATGCATGAGCGCGCGCGTACTCGTGTAGAAATTAAAAGTGTTAATATTTTCGTAACACTTTATAAGAACATGACAAAATTTGCACTTCCCATCAGCGTAGAAACATAGCGCGAATCGCCGTGTAGCAAAATATTCCAGAAAAATTCAAGTTTAGAAACACTTATAACTATCTTGTACGGAGCGACCGAGGGACACGTCCGTCTCGCTCGATGCCCCTGCCAGACTCGGGGATTTAACATCTAATCTTTAAAGTAAAATGCAAATATCGACCGATAAAATGCCTAATATATATTTTACAAATAGCACAATAAAGAATATTGAGGATTTCGTAATTTAACCCGTTTAACATGCACTTTACGTTGATTTGTGTATGACGGCTTTAATATGCATCAGTGCGCACTGACAATGAGTGTATACAATCGAATTCGCTATTAGGATATGTTGACTGAAGACATGCATATAGTATTAGAAAAGATGCTCCATGCAGACAAAATACATTTTATTTTAATATACTTTTATTTAGTTTTAATAGAAATATTCATGGGACAATTTTATCGTGTATCTAATATTATTTATATTACATCTTTATTATGATCTATTTTATGGAAGTTGCTATTAAATATACAATGATATATAAAAACATATTATATTTTGTATGTGTGCATATTACAATATGCAATATGATAATAATTCAAAAATATTGTAAATATTGTAATTGCACTAGTGCAGTAATTATGATATGTAATATTGAATAGTCTACTAACTACCATTTAAATGGTGCATATTCGCTTCTTGATATATAAAACTTTTGTATAATTAAATTGAAATATTTGTTAAAGATATTTTATACTCTAGACTCTATTGTTACGTACGGAAATTTTATATTTTCGACGACGCACGTTAGAAGTTTTGAACGCTTAAACGACGCACGCTAGGCTCGGAATTCCGAGCGAACGCTCAGTTTCCTGTAAATGTTTATTTTATCGGACGACCCTTGGAGGGCTGGGGGCCAGATGGGGCCCAAAACTACGCTTCTAGAATGTTCTAGAAGCTTCTAGAAAACCTCCCCCCTTAAGACGCGATGGAAATGGCGGGAATCTCGCGCGGGAGATTCCGGTCTTTTTCGGGTATAAATAGGGCGGAAAAACGCCGCGGAAAGCAGATAGTTCCGAGCTTCGGCTCCTTCCAATCCACTCCACTGAAATACAATCAGCAGACAATGTTTTTTAAATGTGTTTTTAATATTTATTTTTTATTAATTATACATTTATACAATCCATTGTAAAAATAATATTTATTTAATGTTTATTAAATATTTATTTCACATTGATTATTTATTTGAAGTAATAATTTAGAAAAAATATTTATTAAACGTTTATTTAACGTTTATTTAATATTTTTTTTACATTAATAATTTATTTGCAATAATGATTTTAAAAAACATTTATTTAACATTTATTCGATATTAATTTTGTTTGAAGCACAAGCTCGCGCGGAAGCCTGAACTCATGAATAGCAAAATAGGAAACGACACATTGACCTTAGAGTTGACGAAAAGAGATTGTGTATTTTTGAACTAACTCGTATCACAAAGTAGGTTTGTTTCATAATAGATACATAAGTATCATAATCAGGTTTCGTACAAAATAATCAGATGCATAAAATACAATAAATGAGAATAATCATTAGAGAATAATCCTTTCTTGAGCAGAAATTAATATTATAATCCTGTATAAAGTAATAAGGCTCATCAAAAGAAAATAGACATCATGTTTGTTCATCTTTTGAACATCTTGACGTAGTCAAGTGTAATCCAGAATTAATCTATCTCGTAAAAAGGATCATTCATGTTAGATACATTTAAAGAATATAATACGAATCAACATCATTGAATATAATACAAGAAACAATCATAAATGAAGTAATGCGTCAATTTGCTGATAATCAGAGAATAATCATTTATGATGAAGTGATTTAAATATATAGCATTCTACATGCTCGAAAGATTATTAACTATTCTCATAAATAGGTAAAGAATTCCGATAAGACAGCATGGTCTGATTAATTCTACAAGTCAAATGTAACGTACTTTCATATTAATTGACACATTAATTCAATGCAATCAAAGAATAATATCCAATAAGTAATACAGCGTGTAATAATCAAACTCAGTTAAAAATGAAAAGATAATTCAATCAAGTAATAATTAATAATACGTAAATAATAAGTTTTATCTTATCAACGCAAGAAGTATTAATAGTAGCGGTTTTGAACCACAATAAACGCAAGTGTAACGCAGGATTCAAGTGAATATCGTAATTACGTTTCTCTTTTAGTAATCAATCTCGACAATGTGATTTTAAGCTATTTACAGAAAAGATCATTAACTATTTAATCGGGTTGCAACCACAAGAAAAGATAAAGTAAAAGAATTATACTGAGCTCAGTCTTGCAGAAGAATGTAGCGTGGATTTGAACAATCCACGACTTCTCGTTTGTTGAGAAAGTATTCCTCGCATTGTCCATTCGACAATTCTGCAATCAAAGATCGTTATACGAGGAACATTAGTTCACCATCCGATTGCTAAACCGTACGTTAGCTTTTGTATTAACGATCCATGAAAGGCAGAATACATAAGCAATTACCTTATTATTGAGGCTTTCCGTGTTTCCAATTGACAGTCTTAGGAATGATAGTCACAATGACTAAACCCATTAATCGGGCTTTCCGATTTTCACCACGTGGGCGTGTCGTCCTTCTCTTAGATAATGGCGGTTGAGCCAGACAATTATCCGTAACGTCTTCTCACAACGTCCTTGTAAACAGGCCGATTGCAGCAGGTTCCTTTCCGTAAGGAAGATCAGACAGACTTCTTCGTTTACAACGATACGCGATTCAAATACGTCTCGCTTTTTCAATTTCGTAAGAGCGGAAGGCTCGATTTCCAAAAGACGCGTACAGGACGACTGACCGTTCTCGAATGTTCGTCTCGGCGATCTGCACGCACGAACACGCACGCCTGCACATGCGCAGTCCCGCTCTCCTACCGTCGTCACGCGATCCGTTGCTGGTGCGCTACGCCGCACGCGCCGCTTTCGCGCGCGATTTCATAAATACAGCGACGCCGCCTCATCGCTGCATAGACTACCCTCTGTGACCGCTTAACCGTACTATTTACTCAACTAGATTAACCGACTAGATGTCGCATACCACAATCTCTCCTCGTCTTTTTTCTCCCGTTTCTAACAAATTTAATATTTATTTTACATTACTTATTCATTTGCAATAATAATTTTAAAAAACATTTATTTAATATTTATTCGACATTAATTTAATAATTATTTTACATTACTCATTTATTTGCAATAATGATTTGAAAAAACATTTATTTAATATTTATTCGACATTAATTTAATATTTATTTTACATTACTTATTCACTTGCAATAATGATTTGAAAAAAACATTTACTTAATATTTATTCGACATTAATTTAATATTTATTTTACATTACTCATTTATTTGCAATAATGATTTAAAAAAATATTTATTTAATATTTATTCGACATTATTTTAATTCTTCGAGTGGGTGTCGGCCACCCAAACAAAAATTCAGGCCCGATATTTTTAAGATAGGCTTTAATAAATCAATGCCCCTCCACCTAGGATCCCTATGTTTGAGTCCTTCTCTCGAAGATGCGTACAGAAAGGCTTTAAGCCATGTCAGTTATGTTTGGTAAACATTTGAAAATTATTATAGGTTAAATTGTGACCACCCGGGGTGTGATCTCGATCGGTGTATATTTCTTATTGCAACCAAAAATTACAACATTTTTATTCATCGAGCATATATATATTTCGGGTTCTGCATATTTTATTTGAACAACACCCTTTTAAGATGTTTCATGACTTTTTACGTGTACATAATTAAATTGGAGATATGAGACTGAATCCATCTGGGTGTCGACTAACCAGTGTGGTCGAGGCGTATTAAAAAAAGAGATGTGGCCTTGGGAGGGTTAATATTTATTTTACATTAATTATTTATTTGCAATAATGAATTGAAAAAACATTTATTTAACATCTATTCGACATTATTTTAATATTTATTTTACATTAACTGTTTATTTGGCATAATGATTTAAAAAAACATTTATTTAACATTTATTCGACATTATTTTAATATTTATTTTACATTAATTATTTATTTACTGTAATAATTTGAAAAAAACATTTATGTAACGATTATTCGACATTAATTTAATATTCATTTTACATTAATTATTCATTTGCAATAATGATTTGAAACATCGTTTATTTAACATTTATTCGACAGTAATGTAATATTTATTTTACATTAATTATTTATTTGCAATAATGAATTGAAAAAACGTTTATTAAACATTTATTCGACATTAATTTAATATTTATTTTACATTACTTGTTTATTTGCACTAATGATTTAAAAAAACATTTATTTAACATTTATTTAACATTATTTTAATATTTATTTTACATTAATTATTTATTTGCTATATCGTTTCATTCAGATGGCGCAACGCGTGAGTCGCCACTCTCAAAGCGCCCCCACCTCCTTCCTCGCTCTCGTTCGGTGTCATGGCCGCGCTTGCTGCGTTTCTTCGGACGAGACGAGTACGTTTTCCTTTTTTTCGTAAGTGATTGAGCTAAGCGGCACGTATTCTGGAGACCAACCGAGCGAGATTTGACTTCCCAGGGAGAGCTCACCGCCAGGAAAAGGAGAGCTGCGACAGCTCGCGTCCGAGAGGGAAGATTGAGGCGAGGAGTCCGGTCCAGCGAGCAGGGCCCTTCCGATATTCTCATTTGGGACTCCATATTGGATTAAAAAACATTTTAGAACACGTTAAAATAGATGTTTTTGTAACATAAAAAAAACATTTTCTCAAACGTTAAAATAAACATTTTCAAACATAAAAAAAATGTCTTTTTAAACGTTAAAATAGACATTTTTTAAACATTAAAAAAACATTTTTCTTAAACGTTAAAATAAACGTTTTTAAACATTAAAAAAATGTTTTTTTAAATGTTAAAATAATTTTTTTTTTAATGAAAAAAAGGTGTGTTAACCCATGATTTTTAACATTTTTAAAAATGTTTTCAAAAATGTTTTCCAAATGTTTTTAAAAATATTTTTAAAAACATTTCTTTGCTGATTGGGAAGTTATTGATTTTTCGTTATGTGAGCGAGCGAGAAGGTATAAGAGTGAGCGAGATGACAATAAGAGCGAGCGAGACAGTAATTGGAGTGAGCGAGATGAGAATAACACATGCAGAAGGCTCGGGGTGGGGATCTGATCGAGGATCGAGCATCGAGTCTTTTCCTTGCGCGCCGTTGTTCTTATCTCGCTCACTCCTGTTACTGTCCTACTCGCTCTTATTGACGACTCGCTTACTCTTATACCTTCTCGCTCGCTCACGTAACAGCTGTGTTTTAAGACCGACACGCTTTAGAATTTATGCAAATTATCACATTTAACATTTTTTATATACACCGGGATACACATGTATAATTATATTATAATAAACGATTTACGACAACGAATCGAGAATAATTTTATTCAATGCAACTCGCTATAACTGTTACTCATTATTACTTATAGTACTACTGTGACTGTGACACTTATATATTATACTGTTTCTAACGCGACGATGTATGTACACGCAATTTTTTTTTTTTTATAGCAGGGAGGGGAAAATGCCTAACGGACACCCGCGTCGGCCGTCCGGCGGGGTAGTGTGGGGCTTGCACCCACTAAAAACTCCTCCCCTTCATTCTACAATATTAAGATTTCTAACAATTTCTAACAATTTAAATAGTTAATACATTAATATCTTTGAAAAAAAAAATATGTATATATGTATATTATTTGGAAATAACTAACTTTTTAAGGCTATGCTATATAAACTATTTATATTTAGCTGATGTGCAATTTAAACATAGAACGCATTTTAAAAAAAATTTATCAGAAAACGCAGAAAAAAGATTTAAACTTAGAAGTTTTATTTCAATACTTTGTGTTGCTGTTAATGAGCATGACGTAAAGACCACAATCACAGTTGAAATAATTGCATAAATCTTCGACTAACAGGTTTCATCACGGGGAAATATACATAAATGTAGGTTTCCTTTAATAAAAATATCAGTTGTATTTTTGACGTCTTTTTTTCTCATATTTATATTTTACGACGTTTGTTATTGCGAATGATTTATGAAAATCATTGATATATAGTGCGTGTGTACGTTACTTTTTAGTTTTAGTAGTACTTTTAGTAGTAATACTTTTAATAGTTTTAGTTATTATAGTTGTAGAATAACGTGCGCAACACTTAATATGCTTATGTTAATAGCAGCATATAATAAATCTAAATATACTTTTTTAAATCTTTATTATAATTTGCATCTTATTACGCATCATTGATAACAAGAAAATGCATGATTTTACAATTTCGTAGCATGATCACATATTACAACTTTTTATATATTCCGTGATAAGACCTGCTAGTCTACAATTTATGCAATTATTTCAATTGTGATTGCGGTCTTCTATATGAAATTGAAAAATTTATGCTTATTTTTCTCATTACTGGAAATTCATACTCGTTGCAAAGTAACATGACTTGCAAACATGCCTCTATTGAGACATAATGGATGCAATGTCATGATACAATGTAGAAAGTATTTCTGTCCATAATGACGGAACGATAAGATGCAATAAAACAATAATAGATTTAAAAAAGTATTGTATTTCATATTTTCTACAAAATTAATATATAAAAAGCATTATTTACATTATATTTTAAAATGATTCTGCGTTCTATGTTATTTTATTGCTTACTTTTTTACGCTTATGTATTGCAGTTTTTTTTATTCTATATCTTGCTACAATCTTGTAATTATTTCTTATTTGTTTAACAAATTACTCATTTTTCTACGGGTATTGCCTTTTTTTATAGCACGATTGTTATATCTCGTGCGAGAGTACAATTTTATCCTTCGTCATAAATCGCAACGCTTGCAGTCGATGATTATTGTAGCAAGCATTATTTTTGTCTAGCCATTCACAGTGTTTTTCATTTGTTGCATTTATACATTCATTCGTTATCTTTTCTAGAATTTGCTTTCATGGCCAATAATGTAGCCATACACGATTATTGCATGGCATGTAATTACTGTCTCGCTCGCTCTTATTGTCATCTCGCTCACTCTTATATTTTCTCGCTCGCTCACATAACGAAAAATCAATAACTTTGCGTTACCGACATTAGCACGGAACGCAACCTAAATCGTGCACATATGTGTTACCCCGTGGCCCAAACGTGGGCATTGGCTACGTAGTTCATGTGCACGTTTTACGTCGTTCCCAGAGGGCGTATCGCGTTCGCGGATCATCTAAAACCGGGCCTTGTCGTCTCTCATTCTTCTCTCTGGCTTAAGGTAACTCTCGATATTCGTAAAAGAACCAAGGATTAGTGGGTAACTAAGTTTGGTTCCAGAATATTCGAGAGCTTTCGTCATCATTATTCGATTCTTCGGGATTGGCTGGGCTCATTCTCTAGTAGATGTAAGGAGCTCATGGCACGCGTTCTTGCATTCAGACAAAACGCACAATCTCGCAAGGGCCGTAACATGGCCATTATTGGAAACGAGAAGATTCCTTCTCACAAGGGAACGGTCGGGGGTGTCCGAGACCGATTTGGATGCGCTTTGGATATGTTGTTGAGCATCAAAAAATATTAGACTCGTATTTTTTTTTACGGCTTATCTCGACGTTTATTGGTCGAAAAAACCCGATTTAGAACCTACCCGATTTGGATGCGCTTTGAATATGTTGTTGAGCATCAAAAAACATTAGACACGTGTTTTTTTTTGCGGCGTATCTCAACGTTTAGGGGTTGAAACAACCCATCGAAAATAACGGATTTTATAGTTTTTAGCGAATATCTTCGAAAATATAAGGCGTATGAAAAAAAGTTTGGTACAAAAGGTTTATGGCTTTTTGTGCTCTTTACAATGGCGTAATCAGATTTTTCAAATTTGTCACATTTTTTAATTTAACCCCACCCCCACCTATTATTTTTGCCAAATATAACAATTTTTCCAACGCAAATTTAAGAGCGTCAAATGCCAAATACATCCATGTGTATTTTTATTATGATACCATTATTAGATTTTTGGCAAGACGAGATGATATGTGGTATAGGCGTCGCGCTGTTCAAGTTGCGCCGTACGCTTAAAAATTTCCATTTCAACTCCGGGATGACCGAAAGCGCTGATGCGAAGACCAGCGCAAGGCTATTTCGAGAGTCCTGGACTAGCAACGGAATGTCGACTCCGACATTATAAATACCGCCGAATTGTATCGGGCGGGCAGTCGCAAATTGGAAAGAGACGGTATCAAACCTAACAAAGACCACTCCATTAATTATAAAGTGCGTATTTATTTATATAATTAAAGTTCGAGACAAATATTTAATTTTAATATCTTTCAGAATGAAGTTTAATCCATACAATGTAATAATGCTACTTTCTGCAACTTTCACTGCTTTCAACTATTCACCAAGTCCGACCCCGCGGAAAAGAGTTAAATATGTTTTAAATATGGTTTATATTAGTCATTTATATGAACGAAATTAAACTCAAATAAAAACCAAATATTGAATATAAAAGTAATTAAATTTAAATATGTTCCAAATTTGGATCGAAATTAAATTTAAATAAGATCTTGCTATTGGATTTAACTTTTCCAGGCGCATATATGGATCATATTAATATTTAATAAGCATCTAACCATCCTGAGTTCAAATTTTATTTGTATTTGAAACAAATAAAATTTTAATTAACACCCAAATTAAATTTTTATTTAATTGAAAGTGTTCCCATTGACCCATCATATATTCATATTTAATCAAAAATTGTGATTCATAAGATTTTAATAAACCTGCGAGTTATGTTAGTCTTGCGTTGTAGTCTATTAGGTTATAGGTTTATTATTGAATTTTGTCATTATCAACCACAAATCTGCATGTTTAATTATGTTAATTATTTTATACTGTCTACATCGTACATATATTTTATAATTTCAGTTTTAGTTATGTAGGTCATTGGCTTCCCACATAGCATGCATATCAAAAAGACGTCCAGAAGATATCCCGAAGATATATTTAGGAGATAGGATATCTTCTCGGGATATCTTCGGGACGTCTTTTTGATATGCATGCTAGTGGGTTTTTAATCATTTTAAATATATATGTATCGAAAAACAGGCAAATTATGTATTTTCTGTTAAGACATGGATATTTCATCATTTCGATATCGATTCAAAGCTATTTTGATTTGCCTGTCAAATATATAATAACATTGCCATTATATAGAATGCAATATAAATAAAAAATTATATTGTATTGGCAGACATGGATAATGTAAATATTTTATAATTTGAGCATTATAATAATTGCGTTACAATATTAATTTTTTTAGGCTTCCATTTCCATTAAATAGTTACTTTATAACTGTAAAAGTCACAACAAAATTCCTGTTTGTAATTTGACAATTTTGAAAATTAAAATATTATATAATAGGTACATTTTCAGTACTACCCCGCGGAAAACAGTTAAATATGAACTTTATATGGACCTTAATAAAATCTCCATTTAAATTTTATTTGATTTAAATTAATGCTGAATAACTGCATTAATATGGCTCATATTTGTTCTATATATAAAACTTAATTAAGAATATAAGAAGAAATGCCGATATACATTTCGATTAAAAATCTCGAACATATGAATACATGTCGTATATTCTTAATCGACGTGTATACTCGTACGTATGTTTCGCAGTATACAAAGTATATATACGTACTTCTTACAGTATCATTTCATCATCAAAATATTCGTATTTAATTTGGCTTAATAAGGATTTAATTAGCTAATATATTCAATTTAAATATTAATCTTATTGAAACCATATATGAAATTAATAAGTTGTACATTTTATTCAAATTTCATTAAATTCAAATAAAACTTTTATATATTCTTAATATGTTGAATTCAAATAAGACCTTTATATGTTCTTAATAAGTTCTAAATCTAATTTAAATTTAATTAAATTCAAATAAGACCTTTATACGTTCTTAATGAGGCTTTTAAGGCACAGCGCGCGCGCACCTGGGGCTGGATCCTTGAATTTATTCGCAAGAAAAACGTATGCGGAAATTCTGCTCTTATAAAAAAGTTGCAAGTTGATTAACTAAAAGCCATGCGATCAACTTGCAACTTTTCTGTAAGAGTAGAATTTGCGCATACCTTTCTCTTGCGAATAAATTCAAAAATCCAGCCCCTGTTGTAGCTTGCCGAAATTTTGCGGTTTCAATCAACAGGCAATGTTTTTCAAACGTTTTGTAATATGTGTTTAAAACTGATTTTCAAATATTTTTCAAACGTTTAAAAAACATTGTCTGCTAATTAGGATAATAATGGGCTTAGAGAATATGGTATCAACAGAGAATAAGTTATAAGATAAAAAAAACGTTTATAAATTACAATTATTGTGTTTATATTGGTTTGCTTTAAATCCAGTGGTACAAAAAGAAGATAAGTAAACTTCTGATAAAATTAACGAAATGCGCAACACTTGCGCAGTAATCGAATACATAAAAACAAATATTAATCGCTAGCAACAAAAAGATTGATGCAGTTGCACAAAATATTAATCACCATAAAAACCAAGAATACAATTTGCTAGCTCAAAAGAATAAAAATAGAGACATTTTTTATATACTTAATCAAACTGAACCCTTATGGAAAAATACACTCAACTTTTGGTGTTAACCGTTAAAAAAACACCATAGAAAAACTCTTAAAGTTGGGTGTGATTTCGGACCAATTGAAGGTTAACCATCATTTGAAGGTTAATCTTCAATTGGCGGTCCGAAATCACACCCAACTTTAAGAGTTTTTCTTCGGATGATGGTTAACCTTCAAGTGATAGTTAACCTTCAATTAATGATTAATCCTTAAAAAATGACGGTTAGTCCAGTCAAAATACGATTAGACCTAGAAAAAATTGCAACACAAGGTTTTATTACGTCATTGTGTTCAGAAAAATATACTGAACAACATATTCAAATTCCGCCATTTTCCGCTATCCCTAAGTATGTTTTTTATTAACAATTTATAAACAAATTCGTTTTTCTCCACAAATACAATAAATTTCGAAATTTTTGTAGAGATCAAAGTTGTAGAGCAGACAAATATCTACAAAAAATGTTCTTGTGAATTTTTTGAAATATCTCATATTATTTGAGATATTTGCAACAAGAGCTACTAGGCTACGCGCGGAGCGGAGCGGAGAGTTCTAACAAGCACACGGCAGTCTCTACCGGTCGCTGCTAGTTCTCTAGGTTCTACAAGGAACTTGAGTTGGTTCTCGATACTAGTATATGTGCCTATGTATATACACACACACACATATATATATATATGTACATTCATATTATATATATATATGTATATATATATATATATATATATATATATATATATGTATATTGTTACGTACGGAAATTTTATATTTTCGACGACGCACGTTAGAAGTTTTGAACGCTTAAACGACGCACGCTAGGCTCGGAATTCCGAGCGAACGCTCAGTTTCCTGTAAATGTTTATCTTATCGGACGACCCCTGGAGGGCTGGGGGCCAGATGGGGCCCAAAACTACGCTTCTAGAATGTTCTAGAAGCTTCTAGAAAACCTCCCCCCTTAAGACGCGATGGAAATGGCGGGAATCTCGCGCGGGAGATTCCGGTCTTTTTCGGGTATAAATAGGGCGGAAAAACGCCGCGGTAAACAGATAGTTCCGAGCTTCGGCTCCTTCCAGATAGTTCCGAGCTTCGGCTCCTTCCAGATAGTCCTGAACTTCACATACTCCTTCGGCTTTAGCATTCAATTGCTCAGCTATTTCTTCGGCTCTAGCATTTAATTGCTCAGCCATTCCTTCGGCTCTAGCATTCAATTGCTCAGCCACATAGTCTTAGATCTAAATCATTTTCCTAAATCTCACTCAATTCCTTAAACTCAATCTTGGGACTTAGTCCCTGTACTTTTATATTTTAAGACTGCGCCTCACGCATAACTTGTACTAAATTTTAAGACTAAAGGTAAGATAAGTTTGAAAAGGAAAAGCCCGAAATCTGGAATCTCATCTCGTGTTAAAATTCTTAATCGATCACTTCTAAGATTCGACTCGCAGTTGTCGCTGACAAAGTGCGTGGCAATTGGTTCTGAGCGCTGACGAAGAGTGTGGCGAGCAGATACTCTTGCTGCCGAAAGCGTGGCGATTACGGGGTTGATCCTTGGAAATCATAATTAATTCCCGAAAGTGAATTTGGCCTTTACGCTGCCGATCTGAGCGCTGACGAAGAGTGTGGCGAGCAGAGTGTGGCGGATTGGCTTTTGAGCGCTGACGAAAAGTGTGGCGAGCTATAAAATTCATTTTCGAGAATTCGGACTAGATGACGAAAAAGGGAGGCAGACGAACTCAAATTAAAAGGATTAGGTTCCAGATTAAAAAAGCAGTAATTTCTAATCAAGATCCTCTTCCCCTCCTCCAGCGATTACAACAACTACAAAACGCACCTCCATTTAAACCTATTCCTGTCGACTTCGTCATCGATTATCCCCATTATAATCAGATAAATAAAAGTGATCCTCGGTACAAAATTTATAAACTCAGATATCTTTTCGGTCCCGAATAATAACAACAATAATAATAATAGCCTTCACACGACTTGTCCAAATCCCTGGTAAATTGCTTAAATGCATTGACCAAAAAACGGACGAACAACAAACAGAACGTGACAGAACGTGACAATATATATATATATATATATATATATATATATATATATATATATATATATTTGTGTGTGTATACATAGACACATATACTAGTATCGAGAACCAACTCAAGTTCCTTGTAGAACCTAGAGAACTAGCAGCGACCGGTAGAGACTGCCGTGTGCTTGTTAGAACTCTCCGCTCCGCTCCGCGCGTAGCCTAGTAGCTCTTGTTGCAAATATCTCAAATAATATGAGATATTTCAAAAAATTCATAAGAACATTTTTTGTAGATATTTGTCTGCTCTACAACTTTGATCTCTACAAAAATTTCGAAATTCATCGTATTTGTGGAGAAAAACAAATTTGTTTATAAATTGTTAATAAAAAACATACTTAGGGATAGCGGAAAATGGCGAAATTTGGATATGTTGTTCAGTATATTTTTCTGAACACAATGACGTAATAAAACCTTGTGTTGCAATTTTTTCTAGGTACCCCCCCTTTTTTCCGTATTTTGACTGGACTAATAACACATACTCCAAAATAGTCAAATTTCGAGGGCACATAAATCAGAGCACGTGAACATCGCAATTCAGAATCGGAGTAAAATAACTAATATGAATACAAATATCGTACAAAAAGAAGGAACATTTATTAAATTGACTTAATTCAATATTAACTTAAAAATCCGGCTACTTCAATAAATTAACGAATTCTTTAAATCCGAAAAGAGAAACTAGCAAACCCCGTGAGGGGACTCACCACCCGTATAATCTTTCTTATTCTTATATTGTCTTCATTGGATTTCAGATTTTTCAGATTATTCAGTTGTCGATCCAGTTCAAAAATTTTCCATTGAGTGGTATATGCTCCGCCTTTATAGCTTTATCACAGATACTCTTCCGCCGAACGTCCTCACGCTCCGACGGTTCACAGCGGAGTCGCTTAGCTCAATCAGTTACGAAAGAAGGAAAACGTACTCGTCTCGTCCGAAGAAACGCAGCAAGAGCGGTCATGACACTGAACGAGAGCGAGGAAGGAGGTGGGGGCGCTTTGAAAGTGGGGACTCACGCGTCGCGCCATCTGAATGAAACGATCGGGCGTTTGCAAAACGCGAAGGAATTCGAGCGCAATATCTGAACACACACATACATATATAATATATGTATCAGCTTTATATACATAGATACGTGACGCGGAAATTTGCCACGAAACGGCATTTATAGAGCAAAACGACAATAGAAAAATAATAAAACATCTCTTATAATGAAATAATTAATATAAAATAATATTTGAAGTAAATATTAAATTAATATTAAATAAATGTTAAGTAAATGTTTCTTTAAATCATTATTGCAAATAAATAATTAATGTAAAGTAAATATTACATTACTGTCGAATAAATGTTAAATAAACGTTGTTTCAAATCATTATTGCAAATGAATAATTAATGTGAAATAAATATTAAATTAATGTCGAATAAATGTTAAATAAATGTTTTTTCAAATCATTATGGCAAATAAATAGTTAATGTAAAATAAATATTAAAATAATGTCGAATAAATGTTAAATAAATGTTTTTTTCAATTCATTATTGCAAGTAAATAATTAATGTAAAATAAATATTAACCCTCCCGAGGCCACACCTCTTTTTTTAATACGCCTTGACCACACTGGATTGTCGGCACCCAGATGGATTCAGTCTCATATTTCCAATTTAATTATGTGCACGTAAAAATTCATGAAACATCTTAAAAGGGTGTTTCAAATAAAATATGCAGAACCCGAAATGTGCTTGATGAACAAAAATGTTGTAATTTTTGGTCGCGATAAGAAATATACACCGATCGAGGTCACATCCCGGATGGTCACAATCTATAATAACTTTCGAATGTTTATCAAACATAACTGACATGGCTTAAAGCCTTTCTGTACGCATCTTCGAGAGAAGGACTAAAACATAGGGATCCTAGGTGGAGGGACATTGATTATTAAAGCCTATCTTAAAAATATCGGGCCTGAATTTTTGTCTAAGTGGCCGACACCCACTCGAAGAATTAAAATAATGTCGAATAAATATTAAATAAATATTTTTTTAAATCATTATTGCAAATAAATGAGTAATGTAAAATAAATATTAAATTAAGGTAGTCGTCTCGTCAGGGCATGTATTAGATAAAGTTTTCGATTTCGGATTTTATATCAAATTATATGATCAGCTTTGCAGTCGATTTTTTCTGTGGCTCCTTACCGACTATTTACTCTAGAAAATCGATCTCGAAAATCACAAATTTTGCATTACTTCATACAGACGGCCAGAAAAAGAAGGCTCTATCACGGTTTCAATCACATATTTTCGCATTTTTCGATTAGATGAAGTGAGAAAAAACATTGCTTTTTGTACATTAGATTTCGAAGAATCCGATGCAACCATAAAATATATAGTTTACCGGAGATTTCGCTGCTAATTTTTTAGTTTATTTTAGTGAAAATGCGGTAATCGAGCAGACATTTTTTGGTCGAGGTTAGGTTGGGAAGACTTGGCAACGCCGCTGGCTAATCACTGTAGTTGCAGGTTATGGGGCTCGTCTTTCTTAGCCGAATTGGATAGTGATTGACACCCCTGTCATACGTTTTGAAACCCTTTCTCAGTAATTGACGTAAAATGCGACGTTGCCAAGTATTTTTCTCACTTGTAACCTTTCTCGACGACTCGCATGATCAGCTGATCAAAACGGAGTCAAATAAGAAAAATCACAGAATTTGGAAAAAGTAACATACTTTGTCACGTATGAAATTTTACACCATAATTCATAAAATTATTTTTCCCTTAGCAAAAATTGCCTGAAATATATTTCTGAACGTGAAAACCTACAAACAGTCACATGACTAGCACGTAGCGAGACGACTACCTTAATGTCGAATAAATATTATACAAATGTTTTTTTAAGTTATTATTGCAAATAAATAAGTAATGTAAAATAAATATTAAATTAATACCGAATAAATGTTAAATAAACGTTTTTTAAAATCATTATTGCAAATAAATAATTAATGTAACATAAATATTAAATTAATGTCGAATAAATATTAAATAAATGTTTTTTTAAATCATTATTGCAAATGAATAATTAATATAAAATAAATATTAAATTAATGTCGAATAAATGTTAAATAAATGTTTTTTTAACTTATTATTGCAAATAACTTACTAATGTAAAACAAATATTAAATAAACGTTTAATAAATATTTTTTCTAAATTATTACTTCAAATAAATAATCAATGTGAAATAAATATTTAATAAACATTAAATAAATATTATTTTTACAATAAATTGTACAAATGTATAATTAATAAAAAATAAATATTAAAAACACATTTAAAAAACATTGTCTGCTGATTGGGTATTAGTATGTTAATACTCAAGAATATTGCAGAATGGTCAGTACTGTGCCTGTTAGTTCTTACAGTACTGGCAGTACTATCATGATAGTACTCCGAATATTAATCTAATAAAGTACTGACCACTTCAATACTTTGAAGTACTAATGAGTATTATTGCTTGTAGTACTGGCAGTACTGTAAGCACTGACAGACACAGTACTGACCATTCTGCAGTATTTATGAGTATTAACATACTAATACTCTCAATACTACGAGTACTGATCACTCAGTACTGAGTACTGATTGCTAGTACTACTTTTTCGTAAGGGTTGGTTGGCTTAGTTTTTGTTAAGTCTTTTACTGGATAGGAACTGAATAATCACGCTCGAAGTAAATATAATATATATTTAATGCTCTCCTTATTTACACGTTACAACGATCTTCTCGTGAGCAAGGAAGTGGCGAGGCCCTTACGAAAAAGTAGTACTAGCAATCAGTACTCAGTACTGAGTGATCAGTACTCGTAGTATTGAGAGTATTAGTATGTTAATACTCATGAATACTGCAAAATGGTCAGTACTGTGTCTGTCAGTGCTTACAGTACTGGCAGTACTACAAGCAATAATACTCATTAGTACTTCAAAGTATTGAAGTGGTCAGTACTTTATCAGATTAATATTCGGAGTACTATCATGATAGATGATAGTACTGCCAGTACTGTAAGAACTAATAGGCACAGTACTGACCATTCTGCAATATTCATGAGTATTAACATACTAATGGCGTTTTCGATTTAGCAACCCAGTTCCAACCTGGGTCAGATTAAATAAAACACAAGTTCGATTAACTCCAACTGTCATGGCGGAAGCGCGAGATGACGATACACGAATCAATCAAGTCACGAGTCAAGGTTAGAAACGTTAAAAGAGGAAAAGAAGGAACGGAAATAAGAATATATGAAAAAATGAGTGAATTGAGGCATTCAGGTAAGTAATCTGTAAATAGCAATATTACGATAAATCTAGTAGCGTTAGCATTCGCGTTTTTTAAACAGGGGTAGAATTTTCCGGGGAGTGCTATAAAGTGTATAATTTTTCGTTACCGATCTTTTTGGAAGCCGGTACCGAAATTTTTTCAATTTTTCGGGAATTAATTGACCGAATCTTAAAGAATTGTATATGAAGTAGGGGTAGAATTTTCCGGGGAGCGCCATGATGTGTATAGTTTTTGTTACTGATCTTTTTGGAAACCGGTTTTTATAATTTTTCCAATTTTTTGGGAAATAATTGATTGAATTTCAAAGAATTATACATGAAGTAGGGGTAGAAGGAGAGAGAGAGAGGGAGAAAGAGAGAGAGAGAGAGAGAGAGAGAGGGAGAGAGAGGGAGAGAGAGAGAGGGAGAGAGAGAGAGAGAGAGAGAGAGAGAGAGGGAGAGAGAGAGAGAGAGAGAGAGAGAGAGAGAGAGAGAGAGAGAGAGAGAGAGAGAGAGAGAGAGAGAGAGAGAGAGAGAGAGAGAGAGAGAGAGAGAGAGAGAGAGAGGAAGAGAGGGGGAGAGAGGGGGAGATGGAGGGAGAGGGAGAGAGAGAAAGAGAGAAAAAAAAATTGCTATAAATAAAAATTAAATTGCTATTTTAATCGCTATGCGGGCATTTTGTTATTAAATTTAAATATTATAATAAATCGCGCGCGGATATTATAAATTATAATATATTATACCTATCCAAATAACAATTCGTGCGAGGTCATGTTACATTCACGGCGTGATTATCACACCGTGCATGCACGAACGCATCATGCTCGCTTCACGAAGTGATTTTGGCATACGTACCAGAATTTGTAACGTTTTTGCCATTTATCTGATATTTAAATATTATTTTTATATGTAGTGCGATCTTTTACGATCAATATTATAATTCATCATCAATTATATATTAATTGTAAAAGATCGCACTATGTCATCATGTGTGTGTTCACTATGCCATCACGTGTGTGTAATCACTATGCCATCATGTGTGCGTAATCACTGTACCATCACACGTGTAATCACAAGTGATGGCATAGTGCGACCTTCTATACGCGCACGTATGCCAAAATCACTTCGTGAAGCGAGCATGATGCGTTCGTGCATGCACGGTGTGATAATCACGCCGTGAAGGTAATATGACCCCGCACGAATTGTTATCTGGGATTAATATGATGGATTAGCGACATAAACCGCACAAGCTTTGTTATTGCACGTATATAGAAATAGTTGTGAAGAATGGCAGATACTTTATTATATATCGCTGCAGATATTCTGTCAATAAAATCGCAGAAATTATCACTTAAGAGATGTGTGACACACATTTTGCAAAAAATCTATTTTGACATGTTATAACAGTTTTGATGCTAAAAATTATAATAAACTCCAACTATTGATTATTTTTACAGATTATAGTAAGAAGGCAAACATAAAAATAGTTCGGGATGAACATGGAGAAATGATAAAAACAGCCCAAGGTATTTTATGCGAGCAAGTAGATAGAGATGGTAAGTATTTTGTAAAAATATAATATTTAAAAGATGGAAAAGAATAATTTAATGCCAATGAGCCATTATTTACTATCAATGATATGAAATTGATCTTCTTCTCAGGAAACACTACTTTAAAATTTCTACAGACAACGAGCAATGCATCATCCTCAGCTGTTGATAATGGTAAACTAGTTTTGTACATGTTTTATTTGAAAATCTTTAAACTCTACAGAAATTGTACAGAAAATTAATCAATTAATTTTATTTTTAAGATTCGATGCCATGTAGTACGGCATCATTTCGCAATGAGGAAACTAAAGAAAACAAGTCAAATATATGGTCAGATGGTGACTGCAAGGAATTGCTACAATTATATTACGAAAATGTGGGACAAGTTGGTCCATTCGCCAAATTCAAAAATAAGAAACAAATGTGGGAATTTATTAGTAATAAGATTACAACAAAATGCAGCATTTTATATTCGCCGACACAGTGTGAGAATAAATACAAAAATATGCTTAAAAAAAGAAATGTTGCAAAGAAGAGGAACAGAATATCAGGAAGTGAGAAAGCTGACATAGATTTTGAAGGTGAATTCGATTTGATAAGCAGCATCGATGATAACATCAAACCCGAGGTCTGTTTTGGTATAGGACAACACACCATAAAAAAGAAAAAGTTAAGTTCCCCCAGTGGCAAAGAAGAAGGAGGAAAAATACAGAAGTCTCAAAACATGCTCGTATTATTACAAAATATGAATGAGAAAAAAGAAGCAGAAAGAGAACGTCGACACCAAGAAAAACTACAGGTTCTCCGAGATTTATTGTCTAAAAATAAGTAAATACTACGTTTTTAAAGATATTTCAGTATGTATAATCAAGAAATATATTCAAGAAAAATATTTTTTACATAGATATAAGATTAATAGAAATGTTGACTATTTCACAAATGTTTTTTAGTTTGCAGTTTATAAATTTTAAGAGTTCAAAAACTGACCAAAGACAAAGTATTGATATGTAAGAATATGTTGATATAAGAATATTTTATTTTAGTTCTTACAACGTGTAATAGTTACAACGTGTTTAGTTTTTCCAAGTTACCTTTTTTTAACTATTACATAAAATAAGACTGAAGTATAACAAAAATATTAATACATTAAGTTTATTTTACCACAATATTTAAGAAATGTATATGAAAGTATATGGGATATACATTATATATATGTGATGAAGTTGTGATAAATAAAATAAGAAATATGCTGGTGAAACAATTATTTTATTACCATCGTCAGTAATTATATAATATTATATAATATTATAACAAAAATTAAATACATGTAACGCAATAATAAACTTACCAAAGTAATTATGTTTAAAATATATACAGATCGGCGTTTATGCACTTCCTATGCTCTAGGTATTGTAACATCGAAAATATAGAGCGTTTTCCATTTAGCGATTCAACCCGAACCTGAGTCAGACTGAATGAATCAGAGTTTCTTATTTCCATCCACAGATCAGATCGCTAAATCGTTAACGTTATTATATAGTCAAATACATCATGTCGTACATTCGTAAGTATATCATGACTGTGATTATTCAAGAAATCAGCAACGTAATCAACACTTATGATGTACAAGTATATTATATTTAATGTCTCTTATCGAACATTTAAATTGTTGCTCTGACAGAGAATGGAAATAGATTAACACTGATCTGAGTATTTTATATAGATTGCAATGTCTTAATGGTTCTAATACGAATGCATGCACATTAAAACACAAATTTAAATCAAATCAAGTGCTAGACGATCACGTTTCATCTGTCCTAACAATCTTGTTCTGTTAACATTATCAATACATTGCTCAATTGGAAATAATACTTCTTCGTGATCATAATAATCGAGTACATCATTTCTGTCTATACACAAATTGTGCAACACGCAGCAAGATATAATGAACTTAGCCATAGATATCACAGACCACATATCTAGTCTCGTCAATTGTCGAAACCTGCCTTTTAAGAGCCCAAATGTATTCTCAATCCTAACTCGCGCACGACAAAAATTATGATTAAAATTAGCTTGCACTGGTGTCAAATGCCCATTGTAAGGTGTCAATAAATTTACAGATATTGGATACGCTGCATCACCAATGATATGATATTCATCACCCATTGTACATATTTTATCCTTAATGAACGACATATCATATACGCGAGCATCATGTATTTTACTACTTACTCCAGTAAAGGCATCTATAAATCGTCCTTTTGCATCACATATACCTTGTAGAGTGAGAGCAGTTTCGTCGTGTCTATTAACATATGTATGACGAATTTTTTTTGCAGGCGTTCGAATCGGGATATATGTGCCATCTATACACCCTATAATTCCATTAATTTCACATATATTTCGAAATTCTCGTGCATTTTCTTCACGTTCTTGTCTTGTAGCAGGAAATCGGATTATATTTGGAGCTAAGTTAATTAAAAAGTTTACAACTCTTTTTATTACAAAATGTACTGTAGCAATTTGCATATCCCCAATCAGCAAAGAAATGTTTAAAAATATTTTTAAAAACATTTGGAAAACATTTTTGAAAACATTTTTAAAAATGTTAAAAATAATGAGTTAACAGACCTTTTTTTTATTAAAAAAACATTTATTTTTACATTTAAAAAAATATTTTTTTAATGTTTAAAAACGTTTATTTTAACGTTTAAGAAAAATGTTTTTATAATGTTTAAAAAATGTTTATTTTAACGTTTAAAAAGACATTTTTTTAGTGTTTAAAAACGTTTATTTTAACGTTTAAGAAAGGGTTTTTTAATGTTAAAAAAACGTTTATTTTAACGTTTAAAAAGACATTTTTTTAATGTTTGAAAATGTTTATTTTAACGTTTGAGAAAATGTTTTTTTTATGTTACAAAAACATCTATTTTAACGTGTTCTAAAATGTTTTTTTAACGTTTAAAAAACGTTAATTTAAGATTTGAATAAATATTTCTTTCACATTTAAAAAATTTTTTTTAAATATTTGAAAAACAACATCTTAAAAATTGTTTTTTTATATATTTATATTATTAGTTGTATAAAAATCTTAGTATTCGTATTAAAAGAACATTTTTCAAACGTAAGATGTTTTTCAAACATTTAAACAACCTTTCAAATGTGAAACAATTATTTTTCAAATCTAAAATAAACGTTTTATAAACGTTAAGAAACATTTTTTATTTATAAACTTAATTGTGTGCTCATTGATAGGCTTTAAAACAACAAAGTACTTTATTAAAATTGAAAAAATAAATGTTAAAATTTTATTTTTCTCATTATTTTATTTGAATATATTTCTATACAAATATCTATATATTATTTATATATAGATATTTATATATATTTATATATTTTTTCTTTTATATGTAATATATTTATCTTTATATATTTGTCACGCGTCACTTTTTACTCTCCGAAATCCCATGTAGATAAACCCGAAAATGTTAACCTTACGTAAATGAACAAGAGCTGGACAGTATATCCCATGTAAAATATCTTTATGGGAGATTTTTTTCCTCATCGTTCTTTTGGTTCTCATTGTTCTCATCACTATTCTCGCAGTTTTCAGAGTTATCATCGTTGTCATCTGAATGAGCCTCGTTATTGTTGCCGGTGTGTCTGTTAATGTTAAATATATCTCTATAATTATCGTTATTCTCGAAATCAAAGTGTTCAGAGTACTCAAAATGATCAGAATTATTAGAAAATTCAGAATGGTGAGGAAGTTCAGAATGATGAAAAAGTTAAGAATAATGAGAAAGTTCAGATTCTTTTTGATTATGAAGAAAATCTGGTATTACGGAACTTTGGCTTTTAACGGAAGCATGTGCTTGCTGAATATGCGATTGATCGAATTCAATTAAAGAATCTGTTGAATTAAGTTCTTCTACAACTTCAACATTCGCTTTCTGCCTTTTAACTTTCTTGGAAAGCTTATGAAACGGTGTTTTTTGGCATGTTCTAAAATAAACTGCAAATAAATTTAAATGTTATGTTTACATAAAATACATAGATTTCAAAATATATACTATCTTTACTCTTTAAAAACATTTATTTTTTCAGATTTTCTACTGCACAATCACTATAACAAATGTGTTAATGGAAAAAAATATAACTAAATTAAAAAAACTAACAGCACAAAATAAACTATAGGAAGGAAGGCTGGCTGATTTTCGAGTTATAAAAAGGTCATTAACTTAAATTTAAAAACAAAATCTCGTTTAATTAAACAAATTTTAAATACAATTAACGTTTTACGTTTTGACTTTATATACTTACAAGGGAACCTCGCAAACTGGAAAATTCTGATTTTAATCAAACTTTGCACACATGTAGGGGGAATAAAAAGATGAATTTAGATATTTTTTGTAGCTGCCCAAAAACGGTTTTAAGGGGTGAAATCACTCCTCATATACAGGGTGTATCAGAATGTTTGGTACTTTTTTCATATTTAGATAGAGCGAGCCAAACTGAGTCGAAAAGTCATGTACCATTTTGCAATTTTCGCAATAGTTGATGAGTTATTAATGATTAAAAATCGCCGTATTGGCCCGGCCCACCGCCAAATCCAAGCGCGCGGCGAGATGCGGCCGCCCCGCGGTCGGCGCGCGGGCAGTTGTTTACTTCAAGCGGCACGAGCGGCGCGTAACACCGGGCCCCCGTCCTGAGCGATGATAGTTTCTCGCCTTTTTTAAATAGAAATAAAATTTTCTAACAACATAGAAAAATTTTTTGTGCGTACTTATGTACATACGTGTGTACATGCATACACAGTAAAATATCAATTGTACTGCTTAAAAAAGCGATTACTCAATTTACTTTTTTTCTGTTAGTAAGTAACGGTTGTCTATAAGAAAGAATATTTTCTTGATAATAGTCTTAAAATGTACAAATTTTAGAAAGAGTCTTTATCATGTACTCGAAAGAAGAATTTATACTCTTTCAAAGAACATAATAAAATTTTATTAAAGAAAAGTCAAAATAATAAATAAAGTAATATGAGGACCCTCGAGATTAAAATAGGAGAAGTCAAGGCTATGACGGTCAGACGCAGATCACAGTGCGTAATATCAGAAATAACTGATTTATTCGTCGTTTTGATACATTACATCGATCCGTACGTTTCGGCTCAGCTTTGAGCCATCTTCAGCGGTAGTTACAGAAGTTAAGTTACACGTTCTCCGTACCGTATGGTGAGTTTACTGATTCAAAGTATCAGAAACATAGACCAATTGATCCATATCTGTAAATTTGTTCAATTAATGTTGAGATATTAAAAAGATCTCTTAGGAAACTCACCATTCGGTCTGAAAAACGTGGAATACAGAGCCATGTACATAATGAATACTCTCTGCGAGAAGACTTGACGATCTTGTCGACACGACACACAATGATATGAAAGGTCTTGCAAGAAGAGGCATCTAATTGTTTAATTCTTCAATTAAGAATATAAAATTAAAACAAAAATTCGATTTACTTATTATTTTGACTTTTCTTTGATAATATTTTATAATGTTCTTTGAAGGAGTATAAATTCTTTTTTCATACAAAGTACATGACAAAGTACATGACAAAGACTTTTTCTAAAATTTGTGATAAGTACATTTTAAGATTATTATCAAGAAAATATTCTTTGTTAAAGATAACCGTTACTTACTAAAAGAAAAAGAGTAATTCGAGAATTACAATTATGTACGTAATAAAAATTTAAGAATTAAAATTGTGTACATAAGTAAAATTCGTGAATTACAATTATGTACATAATTTTAATTCCCGAAAAATTTTTATGTCATAACGTAAAATAAATTCAGGATTAATATTTTGTCTAGACATAATTTTAATTCTGAATTTTCAATTATAGCTTAATAATAATTCGATGAATTATAAGTATCTAGACATAATAATAATTTCTTTTCTTTGAGTATCAATTTAATTTGGTAGAATTTTTATGATGATATTAAATAGCAAAACGGCGTGCCGTATACGCACACGCAAAAAAATATTATTCTAGTGCTAAAAAAACCAATTACTCAATTTTCTCTTCCTTTAAGTAACGATGATCTTTACAAAAAATGTTTTCTTGATAATATTACTTAAAATAAATAATATTCTAAATTCTAATTATTCAGTTCTTCAGTTAAGAATATAAAATTAAAACAAAAATTCGATTTGCTAATTATTTTGATAGGAGAAGTCAAGGCTATGAGGGTCAGACGCAGATCACAGTGCGTACGCTATATTACGTAATATCAGAAATAACTGATTTATTCGTCGTTTTGATACATTACATCGATCCGTACGTTTCGGCTCAGCTTTGAGCCATCTTCAGCGGTAGTTACACAAGTTAAGTTACACGTTCTCCGTACCGTATGGTGAGTTTACTGATTCAAAGTATCAGAAACATAGATCAATTGATCCATATCTGTAAATTTGTTCAAATAATGTTGAGATATTAAAAAGATCCCTTAGGAAACTCACCATTCGGTCTGAAAACCGTGGAATACAAAGCCATGTACATAATGAATACTCTCTGCGAGAAGACTTGACGATCTTGTCGACACGACACACAATGATATGAAAGGTCTTGCAAGAAGAGGCATGTCGTAGGTCAACACATCGGCGAGGATTATAACAAAGCACGATTTGACACCGTCACAATATTGCATGTACCAATAGTAAAACCCCGATTTGCCAACGACCAAGTTCATGAGCATGGATTACAATTTGCTCAAAACCGTGACATATGCATGATGCAAAAAATCCGTGTCATTTTGATTATCAAGAAAATATTCTTTCTTAAAGACAACCGTTACTTACTAACAGAAAAAAAGTAAATTGAGTAATCGCTTTTTTAAGCAGTACAATTGATATTTTACTGTGTATGCATGTACACACGTATGTACATAAGTACGCACAAAAAATTTTTCTATGTTGTTAGAAAATTTTATTTCTATTTAAAAAAGGCGAGAAACTATCATCGCTCAGGACGGGGGCCCGGCGTTACGCGCCGCTCGTGCCGCTTGAAGTAAACAACTGCCCGCGCGCCGACCGCGGGGCGGCCGCATCTCGCCGCGCGCTTGGATTTGGCGGTGGGCCGGGCCAATACGGCGATTTTTAATCATTAATAACTCATCAACTATTGCGAAAATTGCAAAATGGTACATGACTTTTCGACTCAGTTTGGCTCGCTCTATCTAAATATGAAAAAAGTACCAAACATTCTGATACACCCTGTATAGAGCGGTTTTTACTTTTCTCGATATATCTCGAAAAATATTTGAGATATCAAAAAATGTTTCTTATAAAAGTTTTATAGTAATATCTCCTCTATTCAACAACATTAATAATATTTTTAAAAAATAATTTTTTAAACAAAATTTTAATTAAAAATTAGAAAAAAAAATTTTTTTCAAAATTTTATTAATGTTGTTGAATAGAGGAGATATTACTATAAAACTTTTATAAGAAACATTTTTTGATATCTCAAATATTTTTCGAGATATATCGAGACAAGTAAAAACCGCTCTATATATAAGGAGTGATTTCACCCCTTAAAACCGTTTTTGGGCAGCTACAAAAAATATCTAAATTCATCTTTTTATTCCCCCTACATGTGTGCAAAGTTTGATTAAAATCAGAATTTTCCAGTTCGCGAGGTTCCCTTGTTAGTCTTCTTCAGAAACCTGATACATAAGAAATAATACATAAAAAATAATTAAAAAATAAAAAGGAATAAAATTGCTACAGATAAAAAGGATAGAGAACAAAGCCGCATACTTTGGACTGACTTGCCAGAAATGTATAGCTAAGATCTACACTATGACATAGTATAGACCTTAGCCACAATTAATGTATATACGAGTTGTCAAAAATAGAATGAAATAAGTCAAGTAATAAAATTGTTACTATTATCTATACTGTTGTTATTATTATCTCTCTCTCTCTCTCTCTCTCAAACGATATTATTTATTATTTGACAGTGTAAAATTGTAATGCATATATTAAAATTACATTAGGGCTAGAATATAAACCAGAGCCACAAGAATGAGAGCAATTCCAAGATCTCAAGACGAGAATTAACCAGATCTTACAGGATGGAATTAAGGAGTCTGGATTACTGATTAAAATCAAAGTAAGAAAAGAAAAAAAAGAAAAGAAAAGAAAAGAGAGGGGGGCCTTTGCATTTGTCTACGAGATCAATTCTAGGGCTAGAATATAAACCAGAGCCACAAAAATGAGAGCAATTCCAAGATCTCAAGACGAGAATTAACCTTGCAGAGCCCCTTGTACTACTACGATCAATGTCGATCTTCCAATATGGCGTCCCAAATGAGAATATCGGAAGGGCCCTGCTCGCTGGACCGGACTCCTCGCCTCAATCCTCCCTCTCGGATGCGAGCTGCCGCAGCTCTTCTTTTCCTGGCGGTGAGCTCTTCTTGGGAAGTCGAATCTCGCTCGGTTGGTCTCCAGAATACGTGCCGCTTAGCTCAATCAGTTACGAAAGAAGGAAAACGTACTCGTCTCGTCCGAAGAAACGCAGCAAGAGCGGCCATGACACTGAACGAGAGCGAGGAAGGAGGTGGGGGCGCTTTGAAAGTGGCGACTCACGCGTCGCGCCATCTGAATGAAACGATCGGGCGTTTGCAAAACGCGAAGGAATTCGAGCGCAATATCTGAACACACACATACATATATAATATATGTATCAGCTTTATATACATAGATACGTGACGCGGAAATTTGCCACGAAACGGCATTTATAGAGCAAAACGACAACAGAAAAATAATAAAACATCTCTTATAATGAAATAATTAATATAAAATAATATTTGAAGTAAATATTAAATTAATATTAAATAAATGTTAAGTAAATGTTTCTTTAAATCATTATTGCAAATAAATAATTAATGTAAAATAAATATTACATTACTGTCGAATAAATGTTAAATAAACGTTGTTTTAAATCATTATTGCAAATAAATAATTAATGTGAAATGAATATTAAATTAATGTCGAATAAATGTTAAATAAATGTTTTTTCAAATCATTATGGCAAATAAATAGTTAATGTAAAATAAATATTAAAATAATGTCGAATAAATGTTAAATAAATGTTTTTTTCAATTCATTATTGCAAATAAATAATTAATGTAAAATAAATATTAACCCTCCCGAGGCCACACCTCTTTTTTTAATACGCCTTGACCACACTGGATGGTCGGCACCCAGATGGATTCAGTCTCATATTTCCAATTTAATTATGTGCACGTAAAAATTCATGAAACATCTTAAAAGGGTGTTTCAAATAAAATATGCAGAACCCGAAATGTGCTTGATGAACAAAAATGTTGTAATTTTTGGTCGCGATAAGAAATATACACCGATCGAGGTCACATCCCGGGTGGTCACAATCTATAATAACTTTCGAATGTTTATCAAACATAACTGACATGGCTTAAAGCCTTTCTGTACGCATCTTCGAGAGAAGGACTCAAACATAGGGATCCTAGGTGGAGGGACATTGATTATTAAAGCCTATCTTAAAAATATCGGGCCTGAATTTTTGTCTGGGTGGCCGACACCCACTCGAAGAATTAAAATAATGTCGAATAAATATTAAATAAATATTTTTTAAAATCATTATTGCAAATAAATGAGTATTTTACAAAAGTGAAAAACGACGTCCGGGGCAAAGTCAACACCACGCCGTTTCGTCGGCTCCCAGTAACAAACGATGCTTGTCATGCAGCCGTATGGCTCATGACAAATGTATGCGCACGTCCGATCGCGAGTTTACCTGCATTAATTGTTTTTCAGACATGAGTTTAGATGAAGATAATTGAAAGTTCAACAATTTTTGTTCTCATTATTTTAAATGATTGTTCTAGCTACTTTATTCCGAATTTTTGTACTTTTTAAATACACAATAAACAATGTATTTTCATTTTCAGACAGTAAAAAATAAGTTCCAGATCAAATTGTGTCGATCAGACAAAGTGTTGAGTTTGCCCCGGCGGGGTGTCGAGTTTGCCCCGGCATTTTTCAATTCGAAAATTTGTCTTTGCGTCACTTTTCCTTTCCTGGCGGCAAAACAAATCGACGTACAGCAAAACTTCCTGAATCAATTTTGTACCTGAAGAAACACTCTTTAAATATGTACCATTGAATTTGCCTAAAAATTTTAATTAAATATTAAAAATTGCCTTTGAAAAAATAGTGTCGGCTTAGCCCCGGTCTCCCCTAAACGTTAAATAAACGTTTAATAAATATTTTTTCTAAATTATTACTTCAAATAAATAATCAATGTGAAATAAATATTTAATAAACATTAAATAAATATTATTTTTACAATGAATTGTACAAATGTATAATTAATAAAAAATAAATATTAAAAACACATTTAAAAAACATTGTCTGCTGATTGGGTCAAAGCGCTCTGCTACACTCCTTATTGTTGTTTTATTTGCTGCAAACCTATACATGACAAAGTGATTTATTACACAGTATTGTTTAAGATTTTATGTATTTATAATATACAAATACATAAGAAATGTAATGTACCATAAGAAAACTAAAATATGTTCTTTTGGTGTTTTCTTCTTCCTTCCATGAAGATTCTTAGGATAATACTCACTTCTTTCAAATAAATAAATAATATGTTCACATGTTTCTCGTGATAATCTGAAATGGGCTTCAAACTAAAACTTTTCATGAAATAATAAGTAATGGGGTTCCTCAGTGAAAGCTAGCATAGAGTGCAGCACCATATCAAAATTGGTAGTATTCCGCGCGAGTTTCAAACACCAATTGTTAACATATGACAAAAATCAGTATTGTAATAAAAATATTATCACTGTATGTCAATCGATAATGTTTGTTCGCATTCATTAACTGAAATAACTGAAATATTAACTGAAATGAATGAATTAACTGAAATATTAACTGAAATATATTAGACATAATAACCTATATATTGACGTTTGGATATATGTCACTGTGCGGCTTGTGCAAGTTTGATTGTGCGTGTTGCCGTGTTTATTGATAGCGGTTCTTCAATCTAGAACAGAAATGATAGTGTGTTGTGCGGATAACTGCACGAATAAAGGAGTGCACAGATTTCCGAAGGATAAGGAGAAAAGAAAACTTTGGGAGAATGCACTACCCCCACATCGGCACTCGGACTTTAAAGTTACAAGTGCAATGAGATTATGTTCTGCACATTTTAAGGAAGATGATTTCTTTAAAACAAACAAATATACGGGTAAGTCGCACAAATGAGTAAACTTTTATCTTATACCACACTATAAAAATACAATTATATTATTTAATTATTTTTACAGGGTTAACGCTTAAAAAAATTTTTTTTGAAACCTCATGCAGTACCTTCTATATTTACCAAGCGAATGAAAGCTTCTGATATAAGAAAAATGTTATTTGGAGAAACAGAAGGCACTGTAGATAGAAACTACATGGAATTGAAGGAAGACTGTGTTACAGCATGTATTCACTTCTGCAATTTGAATACATGCTGTAACACAGTCTTCCTTCAATTACAGAAGAAAAACTAAAAGACAGCAATAAAACGGTCGAGGTTAACACAAGGAAAGTGATAGATGATACAGAGACAAATGGACAAAAAGATGCAGAAGACGCTTTACATAATGCAGCTAGTAAACAGGGGACCGGAGTTTTAGACGGACCAGGAGACGATCATACTAGCAGCAAAATTAGCGGTGAGTGCCACTATATAATTTTATTCTATTCCATTATTCATAAATAATATATATATAAATATTGCAGAGATTATGGAGATGCATGGATGTGCAGACATACAGATTTTGGAAGAAATTCCACGTGTAGAACATGAAGAAACAGTCAGTAAAACCTGTATTTCCGTCAGCTGCGACATTCCAAATTATGCTGTGAATAGTGAAGTAGTACGGGCCGATGATGCAGAAGTTGTAAATTACACGGAAAAGATATTTAAAGTCGACGTGGGAACTCAGAAAAGTACTGGGTTTTATAGTATTGAAATGTTCGAGAACGACGGTCTCGAATCTTATGCAAAATTCCAGCTGTTGTTCAACACTTCCCATAGAGCACAAAATGTTTTTAAAATATTTTTTAAATATTTTTTAGGAAGATTAAAATAATTCACAAAAATATTTTTTGAATGTTTCTATGTCCGCCAGATCATGTCAGAAAAATATTTTCAAAAATATTTTTATAAGATTGCAAATAAATATATTTAATAATATTTGTAAAATCTTTTAGAAATATTACTTCAAAAAATAAAATATGTTTAACCCAATAAGTAATAATTGTGTTTCATGTTTGAAAGATTTTTTTAATATCTGTAAAGTATAGGTACATCTTTTTTTTTATATATTTGAAAAATATACATATCTATCTTGTGAATGTCATGATTTTGCTTCGCCAGAGACCTGCTTATATTAGCCCTCAACTGAAATTTACTTACGAGTTAGTCTTACCATTATGCGCCGCCTAGCAGCGTCGTTCCAAACTAGCACGGAAAGATGCGCTATCATGCATTTTTTAATTAAGAATATTTCATAATATTTCAAAAATATTTGAAAAAAGATTTTAGAACCAATAATAGATTTAAAATATTTTTAAATATTTTGGAACAAGATTATAAAACAATAAATATGTTGATTTAAATTAATATTTCAAAAATATATTTCAAATATTTAAGAAAATATTTCCTGGGTGATAAAGAAGAACATTTTTATAAATATTTTTAAAAGATTCTCAAAATATTCTTAAAAATGTTAACACAAAAGGTTTTTTAACTTTTTTTAAATATTCCTAAAACCATTTTAAAATATTTCTTGCAATATTTTTATAGAAATATTCAAAAATATTTTTTGAAAACATTTTGTGCTGTATGGGTTTGTGTCCTGAAGTACATCGTCTACCTAAAATTGAATTAATAACCTCATTTTTTATGACATTTCACCTTACCGATCTTGTAAATCCTTCTTTTTCCCCGTTACTTTTGCTCCCCGAGAACGGAGCTCTTTTTTTAATTTTTCCACCGACCAATTTGCGTATTTTTCGCCACTCATTATTATCACAATTAATAATGATTCTTTTGCTCCTTTGAAATTTGCGCCGCTAACTACCAGGCACAGTGGCTCCCCTGTGCGGGAGCAAAAGTTAGTGAGGAACCCCATTTACATTAGACTTCAACAAATTTTAATTATATACAAATACCTCTTCCTCACTTAATTGATCAACGACATTGGTAATATAGTGCTTTATTCGCGGTTTTTTTCTGTCTTTTAATAACCATATATATTGTATTTCTTCATCAGAACTATCTGATGAAGAAAATGCTAATTCACATGCTGCAAGTAGTCTCCCTAAACCTTCACTCCAATTATCTTGCGTAGTAGTTGTTGCTGTATTACATGGCATTTGATCTTGTAAAATAAAATAATTTGATTATTTCTATGTACAATTTCTCTACAGTTTAAAGATTTTGATATAAAACATCCTAATTGACACAGAGCATCAGTTACATATATTACACATGGTATTATATTGCACTATTACACATTGTTGAGTGCAAAATTTTTACATAGATGCAGTGTAACTAATTCTTTCTGTTGACTAGAATGTATATAAATATAAATAGCTTACCATTATCAACAGCTGAGGATGATGCATTGCTCGTTGTCTGTAGAAATTTTAAGGTAGTGTTTCCTGAAAAGAAGATCAATTTCATATTATTGATAGTAAATAATGGCTCATTGGCATTAAATTATTCTTTTCCATCTTTTTGTTCAAATTAGGCGCGTTATCGAGAGTGTCGACTCGCTGGGAACAGCGAGAGCGACGCGGCGACCGCGGCGCCGGAAGCAAGGGGCGCGCTGCCGATCGCCTTTTGGTTCTCACCGGTCCGCGCTTGCGACGCGACGATACGTGTCGGGCGTCACTCGGGCCGAGTTCTGCGTCATTGGCTTGAGGTTCGTCGTACCGAAAGCACGTTCGTTCTTTCCCTGAATTCGCTGATTATTGTCGTGCTTGCACAAATCTGTCGTGAAAAACTATTAATCTTGAGAAAATACAGTCCAGCTAGATTGTTCGTTTGTATTATTGAGTATTGCAAGTCGTGATTCCTCAGAAACGTAAAGATATTCAATTCGGAACGTGTTATATCAAACTACGTAATTGCATTAATTACTTTCGAGGCACCGGCTTCTTTCACGTGTTACCACGTGTGTTATAATACTCGAGATCACGACCTGAGTGAACGCTGCATGCGTGCAATTGCCGCGTGTACCACGCAAAAGGAGAGAAAGAGAGCGAGATTATTCCTGCCGAAACACGAAAGACGCAGTACAGGCGTATTTAGATGAGAAGGACGAGTACGTGGATCCGTAAGAGGATTACATCCCTTATAAACGAAACCTGTGGAGATTGAGCTGTGAACAACCATGTTAAGTACTTTGTCTTTATTCTCATTCCGATTCTCGGATAAGCGTGAATCACGCAATTGCGGGTTTCTTTAAGCCCTTCCGATACATCGGATAACGCTGTCTGCCAACAGTCACATTAAAGATCGTAAGATTGATAAACCGAGTATCGGTTTACACCACGCGTACACGCGTTAAATATATTACTTCAATTCCGCTCTGTGTATGACACGAGGCGCTTCTTTATGTAATCTCATCTTTTGGAGATTCAGTGTTTATTTCGATGCGCTATAATAACCTTGATATTTGATACTGCATTGTTCAGTCCGTCACGCGAGTCACTCGCGTTCCATAGCAATAATCAAAGACGATCAGATAAGGCATTACCCGCCTTAGAGTATTATTTTGCGTTATATTAAGGATTATTCATTTTTTATAAGCATCGGCATTGCGTTGTGTATCATTCAATTTCATACTTCAACTTTCTGTGCGTTGTCTTTTAAAGATTTCTTTTGATAGTGACATCATCGCGTTTGCGATTTACAATAGCGATACGTACAGTTTCGCAAAGAACATATTACTTGTCTTAATTACTGCAAATATTTATGTAATCTGCTCAACATTCTTTTATTTATAGGATGTAAACATTATTATTCTTATACTTTAAGTTCAAATGCGCTATTATTTTATGTGTTTGCCATATATGTGAATTTCTATTTATGTCATTCTTTTATTGTGTCTTTGCTCATCAGGAGGAGCTTTTGTAAAATATACTGAGATAACTAAATCCCTGTTGCACGTTCGCCTTAATTTCATTTACACTGCTTATTCGCATTACATTTCATACACTTTTAAATATCATATTTTTACAAAATACTTACCATCTCTATCTACTTGCTCGCATAAAATACCTTGGGCTGTTTTTATCATTTCTCCATGTTCATCCCGAACTATTTTTATGTTTGCCTTCTTACTATAATCTGTAAAAATAATCAATAGTTGGAGTTTATTATAATTTTTAGCATCAAAACTGTTATAACATGTCAAAATAGATTTTTTGCAAAATGTGTGTCACACATCTCTTAAGTGATAATTTCTGCGATTTTATTGACAGAATATCTGCAGCGATATATAATAAAGTATCTGCCATTCTTCACAACTATTTCTATATACGTGCAATAACAAAGCTTGTGCGGTTTATGTCGCTAATCCATCATATTAATGTTACATTAGGTTAAGTCGACAGGAAACACCGACAAAACGCGAATGCTAACGCTACTAGATTTATCGTAATATTGCTATTTACAGATTACTTACCTGAATGCCTCAATTCACTCATTTTTTCATATATTCTTATTTCCGTTCCTTCTTTTCCTCTTTTAACGTTTCTAACCTTGACTCGTGACTTGATTGATTCGTGTATCGTCATCTCGCGCTTCCGCCATGACAGTTGGAGTTAATCGAACTTGTGTTTTATTTAATCTGACCCAGGTTGGAACTGGGTTGCTAAATCGAAAACGCCATAATACTGTCAATACTACGAGTACTGATCACTCAGTACTGATTGCTAGTACTACTTTTTCGTAACGTATCTTGGAAATATTAAATTAATAAAATACTAAATTAACACACTAAACTATCAATATGACGTTATTTTGATATCATCTTGACTTTTTGTTCTACTTGGATAGTACTGCGCAAGTAGGGGAGAGTGGGCTCCCTTGAGCCACGGGGTCCAATGTGACAGTGCGAGTTTTCTGTATTAACGTTCTGCAAAATAGTGACGGTGGGTATGAAAACTTTCGTTTTCAAAACATATAACTTCCATCAAAAAATTATGCCGAAATAAGCATATATACTTTAGTTAAAGGCAGATATGTAATTGGAGCCTTGCAAAGTAAATTTTTACTTGTCATAACTTTTTGATATGTATGGATTTCTAGGGATTCTACAGTTAAAAAAAATTCATAAGACGTTCGTCGGGATCTAGGTTCAATACCAATGTGCGCACAAAAACGTTTAATTGTTCTGTATCTGAAATATTTACGATAAATAATATCGATGTTCAGTGGGGTCCAATGTGACGCAGGTTGATGGGGTCCTCTGTGCCACGCTTACAGAACTATCTAACCTACCTACGTGACAGCGCGAGTTTCCGTAGTGTGTTTCGATCGCGGAATAGTAAATGTTAGTGCCTAAATTTTCCTATAAAATGAAATAATTTCCATCGATAATCATATCCACACTTTCATTTTCTCTTTTTTTCACCCTTTAGTTACAGATCACATGTAATCGAGTCACTGTGAGGCAATATTCATTGATCTCTGCTAGGTTACGACAAAAAGTGAGGTTATAGGACTTTGTTTTCAGTTTTCAATTTCTTAGGTCATCTGATGAAACAAACATGACACGATTATTGATGGTAATTATACAGTTTAGGGGCCTCACCTCCGATTTTGATGAACTTAGGCTTAATCGACGCGTTTTTGCTCAAAACGACCAAATCTGGCAGAAAAAAGTGTCGCTCTGCCCCGCGACGCGAGATATTAAACGTTAAAGTTGACAGGAATCAGGTTATGATTCCTGTCATACCGACGCCATGTAGCAAGACTGAACATGCCCTGCGGCCACATACGCATGCTCAGTGGCCGCACGCGCATGCTCAGTGGCCGCACGCGCATGCAAAACTGCGCCAATTTTAAATATGTATTTTATAAAACAAATGAAGCGCGACAATGTTGTTACTGTCAGATGCCACGAAATTGCACGCCACGTCGCCACGCAATGTTAGGGCTGATAGAATTCGGACATTTGACATATAGTCAGGATAAGTTAATAGATTTTTTAATTGAGCATGGTGTCCTAACAGCTACAATTAAATGTAGTGAATGTGGTAGCGATATTAATATTGATAAAGAAACATTAATGTACCGATGTAGAAAACGGTACTACGTAAAAAATGAGCACAAGAAACGTGTCTCGAAGCAGTGCAATTTTAAGAAAAGTGGCAAAGCTGGTACTTGGTTCGGGAAAAGTCATCTTGACGTGGCAACAATATGCAAACTTGTTGCCTGTTTTTTAATGTTGAGACATCCACGTCAAGATGACACACAAGATGAAACTGGCGTTTCATCGCCGACCACGATTGTTGACTGGTTCAATTTTTGCCGAGAGGTAATTATATTTTAATATATTTTCATAAATACACACACACACACACACACACACACACACACACACACACACATGTAAAATGTATGAAACAAAATATTAATAATATAATATTATTTCTTTCTGCAGGTCTGTGTGTTCTGGGCTGAAAAACATAGTGAGAAACTTGGTGGCCCAGGATGCACAGTAGAAATCGATGAAGCAAAAATTGGAAAAAGAAAATACAATCGTGGTCGGCTCATAACAGGTCACTGGATTTTCGGAGGATATGAGCGAGGCACAAAGAAGATTTTTATCGTGCCAGTACAGGATCGAACTGAAAAGACACTTCTGGCGTGTATTAAGGAGTGGATATTGCCAGGTACTACCATCGTGTCAGATTGTTGGAAGTCTTATAATTGTTTGAACAATGAAGGCTTCCAACATCTGACAGTAAACCACTCCTACAACTTCGTCGATCCTGAAACTGGTGAGAACTTTTTGCCATAGTTAACTATATTATTATTGTTTATTTGTATATTGTTCTAATACATTTTTTAAATCTACAGGCGCGCATACGCAGCATATAGAGCGTGTTTGGAGAGAGGTTCGCGGAAATATCCCAAGGTACGGAACCAGGGAGGATCACCTCCTTGGATATTTGTGCGAATATCTCTTCAAACGCGCCTATAGCCGCTTGGAACGTATAGAAATCTTCTTTGATGTCATCGCAGAATTATATCCTCCGACATCCACTTTTGAGGACCAGCCAGAAGCATCTGACGAACCAAGTACCAGCACTGCTTAGAGATACGTTTTTTGTGCTCATTTTTTACGTAGTACCGTTTTCTACATCGGTACATTAATGTTTTTTTATCAATATTGATGTCATTACCGCATTCACTACATTTAATTGTAAATGTTAGAACACCATGCTGGATTAATAAATCTAATAGCTTATCCTGACAATATGTTACATACCTAAACTCTATTATACCTAACATTATTGCGTGGCGTGCGTTATGTCTTGGTCAAAGTTTTGACTGGTCAATTCTGCGGAATGACTGGTCAATCATGCAGAATAAACGTCTTAATTCAAGCATGCAGTTAGGTATCACGCTGGGAGTTTGTTTAGTTTTATTTTGCGGGGGAACGTGTATAAACAGTACACAAATAATCAAGCGTCTTCATTCAAGCAGTTAGGTTTCACGCTGGGAGTTTTGTTTAGATTTATTATGCGGGGGAAGGGGCTTCGCCGCAGGCTACTTCTATGTAAAAATCACAACTTCTATAAAGCAGGGCATATACACACGTGTGTGTGCCCTGCTTTAACAAAAATCACAATTTCTATAAAGCAGGGCATACACACGTGTGTGTGTGCCCTGCTTTAACGGAAATCACAACTTCTATAAAGCAGGGCATACACACGTGTGTGTGTGTGTGTGTGTGTGTGTGTGTGTGTGTGTGTGTGTGTGTGTGTGTGTGTGTGTGTGCCCAGTACATGCGTGGGCGGGGAAATTTTGCTCCCCTGCACCCCCCTCCCCATGCATGTACTTTATAATTTCGCTTTACAACTTAGCATGTACTTTAAGTTGTAAAGCGAGTTCCACGCTTTCAACCACGGGGGGGGTGCGGGGGGGCCGAAGGCCCCCCCTCGCACCGCCTCGTCTGTGTGTGTGTCCACGCGAAACGAGGTGCCACATGGGTTCATGACGCGCTTTACAACTTAAAGTACATGCTAAGTTGTAAAACGAAATTATAAAGTACATGCATGGAAAGGGGGGTGCAGGGGAGCAAAATCCCTTCGCCCACGCATGTACTTAAACGAGCTTGTAAAGCGCGTCATGAACCCATGTGGCACCTCGTTTCGCGTGGACACACGCACACACACAGACGAGGCGGTGCGAGGGGGGGCCTTCGGCCCCCCCCCCGCACCCCCCGTGGTTGAAAGCGTGGAACTCGCTTTACAACTTAAAGTACATGCTAAGTTGTAAAGCGAAATTATAAAGTACATGCATGGGGAGGGGGGGTGCCTTCCCCCGCATAAAACTAAACAAACTCCCAGCGTGATACCTAACTGCTTGAATTAAGACGCTTGATTATTCCGCATGATTGACCAGTCATCATATTTAAAATTGGCGCAGTTTTGCATGCGCGTGCGGCCACTGAGCATGCGTATGTGGCCGCAGGGCATGTTCAGTCTTGCTACATGGCGTCGGTATGACAGGAATCATAACCTGATTCCTGTCAACTTTAACGTTTAATATCTCGCGTCGCGGGGCAGAGCGACACTTTTTTCTGCCAGATTCGGTCGTTTTGAGCAAAAACGCGTCGATTAAGCCTAAGTTCATCAAAATCGGAGGTGAGGCCCCTAAACTGTATAATTACCCAGATCTCTTCTACGTGTCACAGGGTACCCTACCTTTCACATTACATGTCACAGTGTACCCTACGCTATGGCTCAATCGACCCCACGCGTGGGGTCCACTGTGACAAACGCAGCATTTCGAAATATCATTATTTTTGCAAAATATTTCTGAAAATTTACTTCTTAAATCATTTACAAACAAAGTTTATTATATTAAACATCGAATAGTCTCATTTATATTATAATGAAGTCATTAAAATTTTAAAATTCACATTTTTAATGTGATTTGAAAAAACGTGGTTCAGGGGTGCCCACTCTCCCCTACTGCGCCTGTACCACACGTTAGTATCCCACGATTATTCGATAAGTACTAAAAGAGTACTGGAGGGAGTACTGGAGGGAGTACTGGTGGGAGTACTGGAGAGAGTACTGGAGGGAGTACTGGGGGGAGTGCTGGGGGAGTACTGAGGGAAGTACTGGGGGGAGTACTGGGGGGAATACTGGAGAAAGTACTGGAGGGAGTACTGGAGAGAGTACACTAGAGGAAGTGGTAGCACGACTAAATATTTACGACTAAATATCTTCGACAAAATAACTCGGGAAAAATATCTCACGTCGAAATATTTCTCCGACACAATATTTTCGACAAAATATCTCAGAAAAACAGGGGGGCGGAACCTACTGCTTCCACGCATACACTTTTTGCGCGAAACGAGATGCCACATGGATTTACGACTTTCCACGCGTGGAAAGCCAACGCATGTACTTTGAAGGCACACTATGTGTCTAGTTTAACAATAGTGGAGCCCCCCGCAGGGGGGCGGAACCTACTGCCTCGTAGAGTCGTAAGAAATTGACCAATCACAGTTCATTATTCTTCGACCGCAAGGAGAATAATAGACTGTGATTGGTCAATTTCTTACGACTCTTACGACTGCGACTCATTGTAGATGGCCCTTAGGCCCGGTCTACAATGGGTGTCGTAACTGTCGTAAGTCGTTAGTCGTAAGAAATTGACCAATCATTAGTTGATTATTCTCTTCAAATTCGATTGTGATTGGTCCATTTCTTACGACTAACGACTTACGACAGTTACGACACCCATTGTAGACCAGGCCTTAAGACCCGATCTACAATGGGTGTTGTAAGTCGTAAGTCGTAAGAATTGACCAATCACAGTCCATTATTCTCCTTGCGGTCGAAGAATAATGAACTGTGTTTGGCCAATTCTTACGACTTACGACTTAAAACATCCATTGTAGATCGGGTCTAACAGTAAAGTTTCGACCAATCGCGTTGTTTGAATCGGGAACGTACAGCCGTACGTTCCTGAATCGAGCAACGCGATTGGTCGAAACTTTACGGGTCTTACGGTTAGGGTTAGTCCCCATCTACAATAGGTGTTTTAGGGTGAAGTCCCATGGAGCCAGCGTACGGCGTACCGGCGTATGGCGTAAAGAAGCTTGGCTAATCACAGGCTTTACGCTTGTTTTCGTTACGCCAGCACAGATGTTACGCTGGTTTTTGAAGCGTTTCGGCGTTTATGCTACAATGATACACACCCACGTACACGCATATAGAATATTGCTTCATGTATGAATGTATGTGTTAAAAATTGCGCTGAAAATTTCATCGGCTGTCCCATGGGGCGTATTTACGCCGGCGTAATGATCAATAAGCCAATCACAAGACCCCTTGAGCATCCATTTTGAAAATAAGCTGTGTAAAACAACACTGTGATTGGCTTATTAATCATTACGCTGCTTAAATACGCTCCATGGGACAGCCGATGTTTGTGCTGGCGTAACGAAAACGAGCGTAAAGCTTGTGATTAGCTAAGCTTCTGTACGCCATACGCCGGTACGCCATACGCTGGCTCCATGGGATTTCACCCTTAAGCCCTAAGCCCTAAGAAATTGACCAATCACAGTCAATTATTCTTCTCAAATTCAACTGTGATTGAACAATTTCTTAAGGCTTAGGGCTTAAAACACCTATTATAGATGGGCACTTAGCTTTACGGATCTCCATTGGACCCGCGCCTTTAGTCATAATCGTAAGGACCGCCGTAGAGTTAGCAGACAAATTGAATATTTTTGAATTATTCTTTTTCATATAATTTGGGAATCATTTGGGGAAGTTTGGGAAAATTGTTTAAACATTTGGGAAGGAATAGATTTTTTGTTATTAACAAAATTTATCGAGCGTCAAGTTAGCAGATGGCAACTATGTTTAATGTTTATTATAAATGGAATCGATTGGAAATCATTTGGGGATGACATCTTCATTGTAATTTTTATTTGGGAAAAGTCGCTTTTTTTGTAATTTAAATAAATCTTTGTATTAATGTTCTTTTTCGCTGCACTTCTGCACTAGTACAACAAGTGAACTTATTGCACTAGTTCAGAAGTGTAGCGAAAAAGAACAAACCATTATCGGCAGTAGTGTGAAAGTTCGACATGACTCGACATGACAACATACTCCGAAAAGAAAATTTGTAGATGTTATTTTCTTTATATATACCTACGTATATTCACTTAATAAACACATATGTGAACACATATGAACACATATTTATTTAGATTGTGTTAGCAGATTCTGTTATACTTCTGTTAGCGTTCTACTGACATCATGTAATATATCAGAACCGTCATCAAATCTGTAGTCTTTCTGCTGACAAAAATTTGTAGCAGATACTCTGCTTTTGACAGACTTGACCGTCTGAGTATTTTATAAGAATTAAAATAATGTAAGAACGAATAAGCATGAATGTAAGTGCAAAAGCAATGTAATTATTTTGTAATTTTTAAAAATTTAATTAAGTCTATGCATTAACACAAAATACTTGTCTTGTGAATAAGCATGCTTTTTTCCAAAGTATCAAGAAAACATAATCGGCAAGGAAGTTACACTATCCATTTCAAGAATTTTAAATCTAATGTTGGCAAAAATCTAAATTCCTCAAAGTAAATAAAGTATCAGAAGAATTTAAACGAGATATAGGAGATGATATAGAGAAAAACTTCAGTAATATATTATATTTTCTTTTTTTTCTACATTATAAGCAAAATTAAAAGAGCAGTACAAGTTGATTTATGCTATAAACTCATTCTTATTCATTATAATCACTAGACAACTTATAATACAATACAGTACATAAGTTACATTCTATCATATGGCTGTCTTCTAAAAAACATAAAGAAAAAGCACTCTACTTGTATTTTTTATGTAACATATCAAACATGTAACATGTTATATATATATATATATATATATATATATGTATATATATATATATATAAACTATTAAAATAGGCAAGAACAAGGGAATAGAAAAATACAGAGAATTATCTTAACGTGTGTGTGACCAAACTCTTTTAAAATATTTAATAAAAATTTTAGTTCTAATTTAATTCAGTTTTATAAAAACTTATGAAATGAAAAAACTATAGTTTATTCAACAGGAAATTATGTTTTCTCTTCACATAATAAGACAAACAAAAAAATTATCGTTTATTCTAATTTTCTATTTCCATTTTGTTTGAGTATTTTGGAAATTAATCAGTAAAAATACGCGTCAGCACATCTTTTTATTAACAATTCTTACAAACTACAGTATCATGAATCGCATAAACTTAATGTTAGATCCTAGAATTACTTTCCGGATGTGAATTTCGATAAGCCCTCCAGTAGGCTAACATAAGCTGTATGCTCGTAGCATGCGCTCAAATCGATCAGTTTCTCTGCAAATTCATTTGAAATGCCTTTCTCCTCGATGTAGTTCATCAGTAGGTCGTACAGATACTGTAAAATAAATAGTGCTTTATTTAATATAATAAAGAAGCTTAATTAACACTTATAGGGGATTGTCTTGTTTGTGCCTATGACTGGTTATAGAAATATTAAATATTGTAGAAAAAAGAGAATTAAGGAAACATATTAGTAACAACTAAAGATTTAAAATAAAATGTCACAATCTTAATTCAACGCACACATGAAAGAAGATCATGAGTTAGCTTTATAAGACTGTTTATAATTTCCCAAAGATCAATAATCAAAGTAACCATACATAATGTAGCCACTTTGTACTCAACACTTTGGGGAGATAGTTAATCTTCACAAATTGGATGTATTTTGACTCCATTAATTTTTTACTTTAAAACTTTAAGTATCAAAGCGATATTCTCGAAAAGCAATTAAAGTACCGGTTATTAAGTTTCTGAAGATTAACGATATTTATCACTATATAAAATTAATTAATAACGTATTTAATTATTAATTATATTAATTTTTGTTAAATAATTATCATGTTAGAAAAAAATAGAGATAGAATATAAATACTTACACCATCGATGATCTCACCAGCTACAGAGTATACCTTATCGCTGTGTTCTCCTTCATACAGCGAGACTTCATCGATGCCAAATATGTCATCTGCAAAAAAGAAAGTTAAATTACAATTTAAAAAAAATTAAAGAAACAAATAATATAAACTAATAATATAACAAATTAAATCGCATATCGATTTTATCTGTAGCATTTAATTATAATATACGGAAGAGTGATTTCACAATACCGAGAAATAATTATCAAGATAAAATCAAGAGATCTTTTTATATTCAATATTTTAAAAGAGAAGATATAACAAGTGTACATACTATAATTATCATCTGCACCCGATGCACCAGGTTGATTATTAAAAGAACACGTGAAGCCTAGAGTCTGATTACTCCTCACTATATCTACTGTAAAAGTCGGTTTGCTCTTTATTTCGCCAATTTCTACATTATCACTAGTAGGATTCATTTTCTCTTCGGCATCTGCATCCACTGTATGGTTCACGTTAAACGAAATATGAATACTAGAAAAAAATAGCATAGATTTAATATATCAAAAATGTACGGAATAATCCATAAGTCGATATGGCAAAATTTTCTATATCTTATAAACAATATATCTTCTAATCTTACAATATATATCTACGTATCTGTATAATTTCCACCAAATCCTTTCTCCGAAATCATTAAAAGCTTTTCAACGTTTTACACATTTACCAAAGACTTCAGTATATATAATGACTGCTCGCATACATCTTCAAGTAACGCTCGCGTAAACGTAGTACCTATGTGTCCATTAAGTGAATATACGTATATATTTTATGAATTAACACGAATTGCTTTCCCGTCAAGAAATATTGCTCAAATAGTATGTTAAATATAAATACTAACCTCTTCACGATAAAACATTTTAAACTTAATTAATTATTGCAGTTTATATATAATCTTACAAATTACATAAATATATGTGTAGAGATACACATATGTGTTCATTAAGTGAATATACGTAGGTATATATAAAGAAAATAACATCTACAAATTTTCTTTTCGGAGTATGTTGTCATGTCGAGTCATGTCGAACTTTCACACTACTGCCGATAATGGTTTGTTCTTTTTCGCTACACTTCTGAACTAGTGCAATAAGTTCACTTGTTGTATGTACTAGTGCAGAAGTGCAGCGAAAAAGAACATTAATACAAAGATTTATTTAAGGTGGTTCAAGCATTTAGGTCAAATGTAGATAGCCCGGAAAATATGATATTAAATGAAAGGTTAACGTTCCTAAAGTGTGTCTGAAAAATTTCAAATTTTTTTACCGCTTGGTTCCGGAGATATATGTCCGTAAACTTTGCCAATTTTACATGGTGATAATAGGGAAAGGAGGGTCAGATCGCACATTTATGGAATACGTTCATACTTCTCGAGTAGATGAACAAATAAAAAACTGTTTAATCGATGCAATAAACATTTCTAAAGATACTGACGCGACACCAAATTGATTGACCGTACCGTATATAAATAAAGCGAAACTTTCGACAAACTTTCGGCAACTTTCGACGTTTCGACACGACACGAGAGTCATGGCGGCTGTCTTGAGTGGCTGCTTGGCAACGTCGCACGCGTCAGCTGACGCACAAGACGCGTGTCCTACCATTCACCCACCGTTGAATGGAGGTTATAAGGATAACATATCTTTTTCGGCATTTGTATGAATATATTCACTATCGCGGAATTGTAAAAATTGTGACGTATATTTTTTCTATTTTAGTATATTTTATTCTTTACCGGCGTGATCATATTTATGGTTATATCACCAACTCTAATCAAATTTGTGACTTTGCTCTGATATTTTCAGTTTATAGCAACGGTTAAATGAGAAAACACCTTACGGAATAATTAATTTAAATGTATGCTGATTTTTACATACTAAATCATTCATATTTGTCACTAGTAACAATAGTTGTTTTTGTGACTTCAAATTACTGTTTGAACCACCTTAAATTACAAAAAAAGCGACTTTTCCTAAATAAAAATTACAATGAAGATGTCATCCCCAAATGATTTCCAATCGATTCCATTTATAATAAACATTAAACCTAGTCGCTATCTGCTAACTTGACGCTCGATAAATTTTGTTAATAACAAAAAATCTATTCTTTCCCAAATGTTTAAACAATTTTCCCAAACTTCCCCAAATAATTCCCAAATTATATGAAAAAGAATAATTCAAAAATATTCAATTTGTCTGCTAACTCTACGGCGGTATCGTAAAGCCCGTATCAGACTACGGATTGGGATTGAGATTGGATTGAAATTTAATCAATCAGAACAGAGAAAACTGATCTCAAGTTTAGTAAACTTTGCTCTGATTGGTCAAATTTCAATCCAATCTCAATCCCAATCCGTAGTCTGATACGGGCATAAGGCCGTAAGAAAATAGACCAATCACACTCGATTATTCTTCGAGCTCAAGGAGAATAATCGACTGTGATTGGTCTATTTTCTTACGGCCTTACGATCATGACTAAAACTTTGTTACGTGCAATGGCCTTTATTTAGATTTTACTTTTCACGTTTCCGTCCTAGGGGAAAAGATACATGGGTAGCGATCATGTAACTTTTTCCCTAGAGCGGAAACGTGAAAAGTGAAAAGAGTTTCATGTAACTATCTCTTTTTATTAAGCCTTGTGTACACGATACTAGAAATCGGTCCGAGTTTCGGTTTAAGCCAATCAACTTGCAGCTCTTACAGAAAAGCAGCAGTTTCATTGGCTTAAACCGAAACTCGGACCGATTTCTAGTATCGTGTACACAAGGCTTTAGTGTTGAACAGAAAGAGATAAACTTTTCACTTTTCGCGTTCCGTCCTAGGGGAAAAGATACATGATCGATCCCATGATCGATCTCCTGCTCAAATATACTATTCGATACGCGTATCAAGAGATCGGTGTAAACTAGGCCTTTGTATTGTGTTCCGACCTTTACGCTCACGAGCAATCTATACGTTCTATAATTTATGGTATATACATCGTTTACATTAGTGACATGCGCAATGTCTGCGAATCTGGCGGCAATGTAATCAGTGTGTGTATACACCATACGGAAGATATTTGATGTTGTTTAATACTGTTGGATTTAATTGTTATAAACTGCGACAGAGATTAATTTTTGTAAATATGGGTATCACCGGGTTGCTACCATTCCTAGAGAAGTCTTCTAGAAGGACAAATATCAAAGAATTTTCTGGTGGTACTGTTGCAATCGATTCTTATTGTTGGTTACACAAAGGTGTATTTTCCTGTGCTGAGAAATTAATGATGGGACAAACAACGAACGCGTAAGTAATGATTATACTTATTTACGGATGTTAACATTCTCTTTTACGATTCTGAGTAGTCAATAACTTTTTTTTTACATCGTAGGTATGTTTTATATTGTATGAAGTATATAAACATGCTTTTAAAATATAAGATAAAACCCATCTTGGTGTTTGATGGCCGACGATTGCCTGCTAAAGAGCAAACAGAAATCAAGAGACGGGAGTACGTATAAAGAGACCTGTTTAAATATCGTGCATTTGAACAATCAAGTCAGGATTATTCTATTTGAAAACTGCTTCAAATTCAATAAAAATTGATACAGGATTACTACAAATTCTGAAATAAATCTATAGGCCTGTTCATTTTCGCTGCACTTCTGAACTAGTGCAATAAGTTAGAATGAAACAAATATATTTTCTTTCATTCTAACTTATTGCAGTTCAGAAGTGCAGCGAAAATGAACAGGCCTAATATATACAACTGTATTTTTTCATAGATCTAGACAAATAAATCGTCGTAAGGCGATTGAACTAATACAAATGGGTCAAGTCACAGAGGGAACAAATTTGTTGAAACGTGCCATAGATATTACTCATGAAATAGCATTAGAATTAATCAAACATTGCCAGAACGAGAACATTGATTGCATTACAGCTCCTTACGAAGCTGATGCGCAATTAGCGTATTTAAATATCAATGGTATAGCTGATGTTGTTATCACAGAAGATAGCGACTTGACATTATTTGGATGTAAGAAAGTTAGTATATTGTATTTTCTCGTACTATGTTCTTACTTAATTCTTTGATAAACTTGGATTTTATTTTCTGTTGCTTTTTAATAATGATGTAATTCTAATTATTTTAGATATTTTTAAATACATAATTATGATTATCATACAGCCTTAGCCAAAATTATTAGATACCCTATTAAAATAGTTTTTTCAAAATAATACTTATTTTTGACAGAAATAAAACATTGTTTAGCTTCAACAACTTTCTTTTATCTGATTTATTAAACAATTTTTAAACAATAGAAGTCTTTATCTATTAGATTCATTACAGCATAATGATTATGAGGATGCCTAATAATTTTAGCCAAGACTATATAACATCTGGCAATAGAACTGTAAAAAAAAAGTTATATACAATATATATATATATATATATTTATATACTATATCTATTATAAAAAGAATTTATTATGTTATAATTTGTTTTAATAACAATTTTGATACATTTGTACTTTTACTAACAAGTAAGATGGATGAAGGATTTATTATACGTACCTATTGTAAATTTTAATTTTAAACATATTTGCAATTAAGCCTCCAAGTTAATGAAGAATTTGATTTTATTTATTTAGTCTTATTTTGGGAATTATTGACTTTAACAACGAATTACTACTAACAATTTACTAAGGAAAAATTAAAAATTTGTCCAAAAATCTGTTATAAAAAATTGCTAGATGATATACTATATATGATAATTATAACTTAAAAGTCAAACCGTGATAAACTTATTAATAACAATAATAATACATGTGTTATTGAGATATTAAATGCTAATATGTATAGTACTAAGAAATTAATAACTTAATGTCTTTGTCTTTACATTTATTTCCTATTATAATAATTTTTTTTGCTAGACATCAATATTCTAAAAATTCTTAAAAACCAACACCAATACCAGCTACTAGATAAAAATTTTAAACATGAGCTTACTTTTCTATGTATTAATGAAAAGTATTTTGCTCCGTTTTATTGTAGATATTTTTTAAAATGGACTTTAATGGAAATGGAGTTTTGATCGAGCAAGACCGATTATATTTGGCAATGGATATGAGACCTGAACAATTTGACATGGATAAGTTCCGTCATATTTGTATTTTGTCTGGTTGTGACTATCTTCCTTCTCTTCCTGGTATCGGCTTGGGAAAAGCACGAAAATTTATTACGAGAAATACAGATGGCAACATACATAAAGTTAGTTGTTATACCAAACTTAACAGTAAAGAATTTTCTAACTTTAGCAGCAAGAAAAACAATTTAAAATTTTATATACATGTAAAAGAAAATTTATTTCTGACAATATGAAAAAATTCTGTGCCTGTCTTATCTGATTTTAAGTTATGTTAACCCAATGTCTTTTAAGGCATTGACACGTATAGGCTCGGTTCTCAATATGAAATCGCTAGTCGTGACACAGGAATATAGAGACGCATTTATATTAGCCGATATAACGTTCAAGCATCAATTAGTGTTCTGTCCGTTACAAAGAAAACAAGTACGATTGAATCCACCTCCTACTAATATTACTGAAGACCAATTGCAATATGCTGGGAAGGAATTAGATGTGGACGTCGCTTTACAACTAGCCCTCGGTAATTGCGACCCAGCTACTTTAAAAATGGTTCATGATTTTAATCCAGACAAAATCGTAAGTAGTTGAATTAACTGTTACAAAATTATACATTAGATTTAGATCATCTTTAGAAATAATATGGTACTCTAATGATCAGAACAAAACATTCGTCATATTTTTATTATACATTGTAGGAACGAAAAAGAAAGCGAAATACAGAGACAGAACAAACAATGGTGATTCAAACTAGCATTTGGTCAAGCAAATATAAATTGAAAATGAAATATCAGATCACTTCTCCTGAAAATGTTTTAAATTCGTCGGTTATTGTTGGAAAAGAGCTTACTAGAAAGAGAAAGTCTCTAAAAGACGCATATGTTTTATTAAATTCGCACAATGGTTCAATCATACAAAGTGACAAGCTTCCAGAGGATCAAGATTTAAACAAAACTGCTATTTTGGATATGTATAATTTGAATCAAGATGCTAAGCTGATTGCCAGTACTAAAGAATCAGAAGATTGTTTATGTTTAGCAAAAAATAATACGTCTCCAGAATTATTTAGACAAAAAAATCCATTTATTAAACGCGTGTCCGATCTTACAACTTCACCAAGTGTTTTGTCCAACGGAAATTGTCGAAAAAGAGGAAGAAATTTAATACGCATCAGACGAACTATAATAGATGAAAATGCTATGATAGAAAGTAAATATTTCTTAAAACAAGATAACAAAGAGCATAGTGTACTTGAGTCAAAGAATAAGGAAATTGAAGTCAATTCAAAAAGTACAATACACAATACAATTCCAAACATGAATGCGAGTGTACATGATATAAGTCAGGAACAACTAGAAAAAGCAACTAAAACAGACATTGCACAAAATAAAACCTTAATGGAAAATGTTAATGATGCAATTTTATCAAATCAAAACAATTATTTGGCTAACACTTACAGAAATATTCCTGAGAAATCAAACTCTAACAATAGGATGAATGATGTATCATCAATGACACATCCAACGATTGATGAGAGTTACATTTCAGATAATTACTTAGTATCAAGTTCTAATATGGAAACTAATGATATAACCAATTATGAAAATGCGAGTCGTTTGCAAAACAATTTATCTAAATGGTCAAACACAGAAAATAATCAAATCTTTTCTAAAAAAGATATATTTAAGAAACAAAATTCAACGAATCTGGTAAATACAGATACATATACCTATATACATATATATATGAAGAGGTAAAAACCCCCATAGTGGTGTAAGTCAAATTTTTTAAGATATTGACTGCAATATATAAATTGCATCTATGCACACGAGTCAATATTTTAAAGAAATTTGACTTACATTATTATGGCTTTTATTCCTCCATGTATATACATATATATATGTATGTATGTATGTATGTATATATGTATATATGTAAACAAGTTTTTATAAGTCAATAGGAAATATTAATAAATTACTTAAAATATCCCTTTAGGTATTACGAGTTAATTCAGTAACAAAAAGGAAACAATTATGTCAAAATAAACAATTGCCATCAGTTCCCAAACAACAAAGTTTATTAAGTATGTATGGATTCCAAAAGAGGTAAGGTAAAAAAAATCATAGTCTTATATAAATAGATTGGCCCCTGCAGTAAGAGGCATCGTGGCAGCATATACGGTGCAGACATGAACTTTCTGATGGATCTGTCTCTTTCTTCTGGGGTTCAGAAAGGCTATGTCTGCACCATATATGCTGCCACAATGCCTCTTACGGCAGGAGCTGGTCTATCTATATAAGTCTATAGTAAAAATTATGCCAAGCATTGGATGTGAGTTTTTTTTCCCAATATATATATATATATATATAGGAGATTTTATATAATTTATATAATTTTCTTTATATAGGACATCTCTGAAACATTGATTTTGAGAGTCTGTTAGACCTACATAATTTGGGGTTTTACAAAACTTAACGTGTGCTATAAGTATTTTAGCGTGATAAGTATTGACAAGTATTTTTCAAATTCTATAAATAATATTCTATAAAAAAGTAAAATCAGAATTATGAAAAGAAAATGTATTGACTAGGAATTAAAAAAAGGTGTAATACGCTTATATTGGTATAGACGAGTGATTAATATTCATTTAAAATGAGTTTGAATTACACACATACATGTGAATCCTACAGAGCAGCTCGAATTTTCATTATATTACTTTACTACCATATGTATAAATTATTAATTAAGTATTATCAATTAAGCATTAGTTTTAATACTTTCTAATGACATACATAAAAAATCCTTTAGAATAAATCCTCCACACTCTACGTGACTCACGAAGTAAAATCATCCTCTTAAAATTTATCTTAAATGTATGATCTCAAATAATTTCGAAAATAAAACTAATTTTATACGAAAGAAGATACAAAGTCTATGTAATAAAGGAAAAAAGAATAGAATTTGTTGTTAATTACTTTTATATGAATTGCTTACATTAATTGTCTCATTTTCCTCATATATCCTTTATTTTAAATTTGCTTTATTTTTCACTCAATTATATGTATTGAATTTTGCTTGGATTGTTTCTTTAAGTGCATCTTTCTATAGCATACATATAATAATTAATAATCTCTAAAAAATTTATAAAAAAAAGGATTTACATTTAGTTGGCTAAAGAATTAACAATTTTTACAAAGTGTGTTTTGTGATGGACATCTTGCAGTATATTTATGATTAATTAATTTATCTGTGTCTATGTTGGAATTAAACTAAAAATTTTAAGATATTTCATGGATGAAAGTATTTAAACCATAGATGAATTTATCCTTTGTATATAATTAATCTTTAAGTCATGTTGAATTATGCGAATTATTTTTTATGAAACTGTTGTGTCTGCAACATTTGTATAAGAAAAAATATATAATTTATATAAATACATTACGTCTAAAGAAATAAATACTACAAAATAATACAAATAAATTTGTAAATAATATATAAAATATCCTAGTATAGCTGAAATTAAGGGTCGGCAGGAGACCCAGGCAAACTCAGGTGCACTTTATGCACTAAGTGCATGTTAAACTGCACTTTAACTCCGTATTTTATTTATTATAAATTTTTAAGAGCAAAAATGCAAAATCGGGCTCTGTAGCGGACTGCATTATTATATAAAGAGTATATAAAAAAAAATTCTCGAATCTATGTAACTTATTTTATGAGAAATCTTGTTATTACGAATACATAGATTCGTGAATTTTTTTTTCATATACTCTTTTATATAATAATGCAGTCCGCTACAGAGCCCGATTTTGCATTTTTGCTCTTAAAAATTTATAATAAATAAAATACGGACTCACAGCGAGTCGCAGCTAAGCCAATCCGACAGAGGTCTCCACCGTGTCTCCTGCCGACCCTTAAAGATCAAATTATAATCCTCCGTCATCTTTCTGGGGCTTTAAATACCCAAGCGAAACTTCTTGCATTTCTTCGTGGAGAGAAAGAGGCGGTGTTTAGTACCCCCCCCCCCCCTAAAAAAAGTTGATAGTAGAGGGATTTTGCTGCCGCCAGCCGCGGCAGTTAGCCAGTTTCCGTCAATGCGTGTCCGAACGACCCAGCAAAATTAAAACTGTGCCCTAAACAACCCAGATGGATGACGGCGTTAGTGTTTACCGGCGTAAGTAAATTTTTTTGTTTTCTTATTATATTTCTTATAGTTTTTGCTAATTAAAGCACTTCTATCATTAGTAGAGTAGGTATTATCTACAAAGTGGCAGAGAGAAACTTCGAACAATACAATACTTTTTTACTTTTCACTTGTAAGTTTTTTTTATATTTGTAATGATATTTTATATAACTAACAATTTTTGACAATAAAAATTTATTTCTAGGCAAGAGAAAGTTAAACTTTATTTTTCTCTGTATTTAAGCATACAAATAAATCCTTCTAAAATTTTACCATTTTTATTTGTTAAAATAATTATACTTTTTGGAGTCGACCCAAATGAGACTACATTCTTTTGAAAGGTCATAGTCTGAAGTATAAAACTGCAATCATTTTTGTTAATATTCATTTGTTGCAAAATTATAAATTTTCAAACAAATTTCCATTTTTTTTTCATTATTGACAAAGCATTATTGTCATTCAAATATTCTTAAAGTAGACATTTTAAGCTTTATTTTACATTTTTACAAATATTTTTATCTTCATTATTTACCAAGTTATGATCATTTGAAATTTAGTAAATTTTTTCTACATTTTTAGTGTACCGCTTTTTTGGGGGTTGAGTGTATATAGGGTAACTCCGGTATTTATGCTGCACGGGGTTTTACACCGCAGATGTTAGAAAAAATAGAAGGAATGAAGGTACTTGCTCGCAATTATTCTGTTATGTGCCTTTATGCTATATTAGTATTGTGTTGTAATTTCAGTTCTTTACTGTTAATATTAACGAAACTGTCGTGAGTTGAATCGATTTCTCACCATAGTAAGAAGCGCGATCTTGTGTTACGACCTACGTAAAATGATTACTGTAGGGAATGTAAAAGGTTTAATGGTTATTTCATGATACATAAGTGTAGAGAGATAGTAAATGATAAAATACAGCAAAATACAAGTGCATAGCTCTTGTATTTTTTGTTTAACTTAAGGGGTAACGCCACCCCTGAGGCCCTAAAGTTATATCTAAGTTTGGGAATTTTTTGTAGGCAAATGAATAGCTTTATTTAAAAAAAACTACTTTATTGTACACATACTTAACTATAAAAAAAAAATTTATTAGTCATAATTATTTAAAATGGCGGCGTACTGGCACACTTCCGCAAAACGCACTTTTTCAAATTTGCGTGCAACGCTATTCTTACAATTTTTATCCGATTGACTTGAAATTTTAACATGATCTTCTATATGTCGCGCAACAAAGTACGTAGGATTTTTGCGAAATATTGAAAACTTTTTTTGCAATCACAATTTTTTTAAATCAAATTTTCGACCAAAAAATGTACTTTTTCTAAAAATAGCTGTTATTTTGAAAAAAATGGATAATTTTTAAAACGGCTACGTACAACTTCAATATAGAAAATGAAAATTTTTTGATTTTTGTTCTAGGGTAAACCATCTCAGAGAAATCTTACACGCAAAATCACGTCTTCGGAAAAAGTCGATTGCGGAAGTGTGCCAGTACGCCGCCATTTTGAACAATTATGACTAATAAAAATATTTTTTTTATAGTTAAGTATGTGTACAATAAAGTGGTTTATGTTTTTTTAAATAAAGCTATTCATTTGCCCACAAAAAATTCCCAAACTTAGATATAACTTTTGGGTCTCAGGGGTGGCGTTACCCCTTAATATCTTGTATATCCCTCCTGTTTATACGTTCCTGGATATACGGCAAGTTAGCATGCGCGATTTATGCCATAGTACAGACACTTTGTAAAACTCGAAATCTCCTATGTGTTCTTTTTCCTTCTTTTTTTGGATCGTATAACAATAATCTTTAATGCATCTATCGCTCTTCTATTTTCTTTTTTCAATTTTTCAGTTTTATAATTTGTTTATCATTCTTACATCTTAATAAACTTCTTACACACATTTTATAACTTATTATGACATTTTATTGCCTTATTTATAAACATTATTTATAATTTTTTATAAGGCGTATATTTCACCCATGAATGTCATATAACCCACCCCTCTGGGATATATGGCAAAAATGCAAGTTTCTAAAAGTTTTTTTTATTAAATACAAAGAATGAATATTTTATATTTCTATTTTTTTTTATAGTAGTAGACAGTATAAAGTTTTTATTGATATAATTAATTTGCCTTAAACATAGTAAATAGTACTCGATAAATTAAGTTTCCCTTAGCTGCGGCGTATATACCGGAGTTACCCTATATATATATATATATATATATATTTCTATATCAATAATCGATAGAATATATTTATAATTTGATCTTTAATTTCAGCTTTACTAGAATATTTTATATTATTTACAAACTTATTTGTATTACTTATTTGTAGTATTTATTTCTTTAGAAGTAATGTATTTATACAAATTATATATTTTTTCTTATACAAATGTTGCAGACAACAAGTTTCATAAATAATAATTTGCATATTTCAACATGACTTAAATATATAATTATATACAGAGGATAAATTTATCTATGGTCTAAATACTTTCATCCATGAAATATTTTAAGATTTTTAGTTAAATTCATGAAGAATAGAGATAAGGAGGCCGAAATGTCATGGAAAAATTGTCAAAACGTGCGACCGAATGCCGAGTCAAGTAGTAGTATACTAATGCTCCGCAAGGTTGCGCTTTCGTCTCACGAGACTTAGAGTTCCTGTAAGTAGAGTTGTGCCAATACCGTAGCTTTGTCTCACTCCCACTAACGTCTTGTCGATAAATGGCGGACCAATATAGCTTTATCTCACTTCCACTAAAGAACCGGAAACGCTGATCGGGAAATGGCGGAGCCAATCAGCGAAAGGAACACCATTAGCTTAAGAGCCACCGCACAAGACTTTCGTATGGTCACGTAGCGTAACGTAACGTGAGTCAACGCACAAGAAACGTATCGGTAGGAGCCTCCGCACAAGCTCTCGCGTGGTAACGTAACGTAGATCAACGTACAAGAAACGTATAATAGCCACCGCACAAGACTCTTGTATGGTCACGTAGCGTAACGTAACGTGAGTCAACGCACAAGAAACGTATCGGTTAGAGCCTCCGCACGAGCTCTCGCATGGTAACGTAACGTAGATCAACACACAAGAAACGTATAACGCCGTAACGGCCGTAACCAATACGTTTTTTTATGCGTTGGCTCACGTTACGTTACGCTACGTGACCATACGAGAGTCTTGTGCGGTGGCTCTAACGCCGTAACGGCCGTAACCAATACGTTTCTTGTGCGTTGGCTCGCGTTACGTTACGCTACGTGACCATACGAGAGTCTTGTGCGGTGACTCTAACTCTTCCTTGACCAACTCTACGGTACACTCACACGTACATACACGTCCCCAGCCTGCAATCTCTCCTCCCGTGCTCTCCTCTTCCTCAAGCCTCGGATATCTTTAGAGTTCCTGTAATGCAATCTATAAACCTAATTCAATCTAAATTTTCAATTACATAGTGTGATACTGATTTACAATCTCAATCCAGACCTGCTGCATTTTGATTGATCCATTTCCAATCTCTAATCCACAATCCCAATCTCCAATCCATAGTCTGATACGGGCTTAAGGGGATCCTATAGTGGCAGTAGTTACCGACATTTTTTCATTTTAAGAAATCTTTGAATTGGCTTTACAGAATTGCAAGTTTTTGGTCTAGAATTAAAGTACGCACAAATATCTAGGGCGCTACACACGATTTCATATCGGGAACAAAAAAAAATTAAAAATTTTACTAATTTGGGCACATACAGCTGTCATTTGACGACAATAACAAAAATACTGCAGTTTATATATATATGTTACGGGCAATTTGATTAATTCGGTCATTATGCATAATGGCCGGGCAATATGCATAATTCCCGCTTCTTTCGGGACATTTGAATAATAAAAGCCAAAATGTTCAAATTAATCAAACTGACCGGTCATTATGCATAATGCCCACAGACAAGTGGGAAATGTGATTAACATATTAAAATATCTTTCTAAAAAGAATGGCAGTCTGTCTATAATTTCAACTTTCGGTAAATGTCTACAATTAGGGCCCCAACGAGAAATCAATTGAAAAGAGGTAAATTCTATGTATTTTTGCCCCTCGAATCCAAAACTGTTGATAAAATTTGGGGGTTGCTAGAATTTGTTAAGATATCGTTAAGAAAATAAGAAAAAAACACTAAACTCGGATATTTGGTTTTTTTATTTATCAAATACGGATTAATTATTACTTATTGTCGGTTGTATTCTCTTTCGGTGGAAAAAATTTTCTGATGACTTTGAAAAAAGCAACTATTCTGTCGCTAAACTTGTACATAGGTTAGTGACGCGCTTTAAACAGTTAAATACTTTTAAAGCGCGTCATCTAACCTATGTAGGTTATACCTTTGTTGGCAACATTGTCGCTGTCGCTATCGCTATCGCTATCGTCTATTGTGCAAGGGGCTTAAGATTGCCGGGAAAATTAACTCAAATAAGGTGATTTATCAAAATGACCATTTAGCATTGGGAAATATGCATAATGACCGGGCAATTTGATTAATTCTTCTCTATTAATCATTTTGACCGAACAAATTGGGAATTATGCATATTGTCCGGCCATTATGCATAATGCCCAATTTATCAAATTGCCCGTAACATATATAATGACACCTCAGCGCCCTAGGGCAAACGTGTAGGAACAATATTGTGTAAATAGAACTAAGATTCAACGCCTAGAAAAAAAGATTTTCTAAAATAAAGGTTTATTAAGCAAAAGCACATTCAGGTTAATAGGATAAGCAGTATTGCGTGTAGCGAGAGATGGCGCAGCAATCGAACAAAGACAGATGCCTCTTGTTAGACAAGGACAGATATAGATATATAACATAGAAAACAGGATTAGAAATGTTGACATTACCGACGTCGAGGAAGTTCGGCCTCCACTATAGGATGCCCTTAAGTAGAGTTGTGCCAATACCGTAGCTTTGTCTCACTCCACTAACGTCTTGTCGATAAATGGCGGACCAATGTACAATATGTTATAGTTTTGTCTCACTCCCACTTATAGCTTTGTCTCACTTCCACTAAAGAACCGGAAGCGCTGATCGGGAAATGGCGGAACCAATCAGCGAAAGGAACACCATTAGCTTAACTCTTCCTTGACCAACTCTAGGGGTATCTTGTGATAGCAACATACCTATAATGGGTACATACCTATTATAGGTACTATTACCGGGCCTCGGTTTTTGTCGCATGTCTGAATGTATAGTTCGGCCTCCTTATCTCTATTCTTCATGGTTCAATTCTAATATAGACATATACTACGTTTACGCGAGCGTTACTTCTGTAGTAACTTACGATAATTCCTTCGCGTAAACGGGATTTTGTAGTAACTTACGATAATTTACTCCGCGTAAACGAGTGAATTATCGTAAGTTACTACAGAAGTAACACTCGCGTAAACGTAGTAGTAGTAATAGATAAATTAATTAATCATAAATATATTACAAAACATATTTATAATATATTTATATTAAAGATAAATATATGCTTCTTTTCTCATATGTTGCATTAGTCATTTATAATCATAAACTTGAAATTTCTTCAAAACTATGAACATTGTTCATGTAAATCTAATTATATATACATATATATCAAGAAATAATGCGTGCCGGAAGTGTCACGCAAATCGGTAGTCAAGCTGCCGACGTCGCCGCTGATAGACTGGATGGTGCATTAACGATTGCAGACAAGTATGTGGATCGTTACTTGCCAGCAGATCCAGCCGACAAAGATAATAAATGCGGTAATATATCAAATTTTCAAAATTCTATAAAATTCCACATATGTAATAATACGTAGATTACGTTATTTTATGTTTTTTAATCTCGTTGCATAGATTGAACAATGCCCAACGATAGTGTATTAATACATACATGTAAACAAGTAGAAACTTGCACATTGCTTCCTCATAGTTTTTAAGTGTGCAAGTAGAAACCTGCACATTGCTTCCTCATAGTTTTTAAGTGTGCAAGTAGAAACCTGCACATTGCTTCCTCATAGTTTTTAAGTGGGCAAGTAGAAACTTGCACATTGCTTCCTCATAATTTTTAAGTATGCAAATTATAAATTTGAACATTATTTCCTCACAATTTTTAAGTATGCAAATTATAAATTTGCACATTACTTAATCAACATTTTATTTCGCTCATAAAGCTTTCTCTATGAGGAAGCCTGTTTTTTTATGCATAATTATGAGTAGATATTTATTAATTTGGCTTCCTCATAGGCCTAGTTTACACCGATCACTTGATACGCGTATTAAATAGTAAATAACTAGTAAATTAGTTTGATTATTGGCTGATCAGCTCAAATATACTATTCGATACGCGTATCAAGAGATCGGTGTAAACTAGGCCACAGAGAAAGCTTTATGAGAGAAATAAAATGTTGATTAAGCAATGTGCAAATTTATAATTTGCATACTTAAAAATTGTGAGGAAGTAATGTTCAAATTTATAATTTGCATACTTAAAAATTATGAGGAAGCAATGTGCAAGTTTCTACTTGCCCACTTAAAAACTATGAGAGAGCAATGTGCAGGTTTCTACTTGCACATTTAAAAACTATGAGGAAGCAATGTGCAGGTTTCTACTTGCACACTTAAAAACTATGAGGAAGCAATGTGCAAGTTTCTACTTGTACACTTTTTTTTATTGTGATAAAGCTTTATTGCAACTAATATCTGTTATACTCTTACAAAAATCAATTAAATAATTAATGTTTTTACTAAAATGATCCCTACTAATTGCAGATATATCTTATTTCCATTTTGTTCAATACCAACCTTCTTTTAATGATACTCTATATAAAATTACATGTATAACTTATACATGTAACTTTTAAAGCAAAAATCGGTAACTCCTTTACCGATCCTCGCCAAATTCAATACCTTCCTTAAATGATATTCTATCCATTAAATAACTTACACATTTTTTAAGCAGAAATCGTTACACATTTTTTTAACTTGTACACTTTTTAAGCAGAAATCGGTAATCCCTTCACCGATCCTTGCTAAATTCAACATCAACCTACTTTTAATGATACTCCATCTATAAAAAAAGCTCGATATCTCAAAATTTACGGAAATTAGAGTAATCATGTAGATTTTTTAAGATAGAAATCGGTAACCCCTTTATTATTAGCAATTTTTCTAATTCTATTATATTCCTCAGTTTTTTCTACCTCTATTTCATATATAATTCTTTAAAATTTGGTTAATCAATTCTTGAGTTATAGAAATTTCGGTAAATTTGGCACACACATACATACATACATACACACATACGGACATTTTTTTTAATGCAATTTTTCGACGTTTTCGAATATAAGGAACACATTGGCATCAAAAACTAAAAAAACAATTTTTTCTCCGGGATTTTCTACCCCTATTTCATATATAATTCTTTAATATTTGGTTGATTAGACCTAACTTCATACACGATCAAATGTCCATTACGAAGTTTATGAAAACAAAGCTTCCTCTATGAGGAAGCAATAAGAATTTATCAGTTACTATTGTCATTAAATTTCTTAAGATTATAGCAGAACAGACTACTACTACGTTTACGCGAGCTTTACTTCTGTAGTAACTTACGATAATTCTTTCGCGTAAACAGGATTTTTCTTCGCTTAACGGGATTTTGTAGTAACTTACGATAATTTACTTCGCGTAAACGAGTGATTTATCGTAAGTTACTACAGAAGTAACGCTCGCGTAAACGTAGTATACATGAAAAATTATCATATTTATTTAGTAGTAATATTTAGTAACAAACTTTCATGTAATTAAAGAGTGATATTACGAATATTTATTCTGAAGTTTGATGAATTAATCACGTGTTGTTTCTACTAATTATATAATGATTACTATGTATCAAGAACATTTTTATTCATACTTGAGCTCTTGTATTTTCTGATTCTTCCCATGGTCTTGATATCCGAACGTTCTTCCAGTTGTCAAGATCCAGCTGAACATAAGATATTATATTGTAGATGCTTTCAATTTTTAACGACAGTTACTACGTTTACGCGAGCGTTACTTCTATAGTAACTTACAATAATTCACTCGTTTACGCGGAGTAAATTATCGTAAGTTACTACAAAATCCTGTTTATGCGAGGGAATTATCGTAAGTTACTACAGAAGTAACGCTCGCGTAAACGTAGTAAGTGTTAGTCTGTCTTTGTTATTCATTGAATGGCAAGAAAGATAAAAGGTTGTATCAATTTCATTGTCATTAAATGAAAAGAACTCTATACAGACAGACTGTATGGAATTACTTTCTTTGTATATATAAGAACTAATGATTTATATAGTAAGAAGTATATTTGTAGTATCAAAATTGTTTACTCAATATTTATATGTATTATTTAACAAACAAGCAGGTTAATCAAGTATGTCTGACATATCATATATTCTTACAAATAATGGATGGTTAAAAAATATTTTTCATAAAAAAATATAATATATATTTTTAGATTAATCAAAATATTTTATTAGTCATTTAAATGTTTTATAACCATCTCTACTGCTTATACTTTTAGAGACTCTAGCTTATGTTATTATTGTTATAATTTACTTAACTGGTATAACAATAGCTTAATAAGCAGCAAAAATAATTTTCGACGTTCTAATCGCTCATAATAAATTTATTTCAACCTTTCTTTACCAATTTAATATAATACTAATCTACATACCTTCTCCAACTTTTCATATTCTTTCTCTAAAGTAATTTCTTCTGGTTGTTTCATTTGAATTCCTTTCTTTTCTAATTCGTCGCGTACTTTATGTTCATGTGTACGTTTATATCTATAACTGAAAATTCGTTTAATAAAGAAATCTTGATAAAAATGCTTTGATTAATAAACTCAAGTTTATCTCTTAACAATTACCGTAATTCCGTAAATTCTCGGAGGCCAAGCGATCCACCGAGAACAAAAATCATAAATGGTACGCCATACTGCCAAATTCTAGAACGTGACATGACATTCTTTATTTGATATCACATAAAGAAGCATGACAATTAAATCCTTGATTTAGATTAGATTTCTCTTTCTTTCTGTTTCTCACGTGCCTTATGTGGAGTAGTTAGGTTAGGTTCAGTAAAACACAACCACTCTGGCGTCCCATGAAGCGGATAACGCGGAACGGAACGAGCGTATCACCAGTCACAGGACCGTTTCGACGGAATCTTTGACAGAGTTTTATCAGAACAATCCCGTGATACGCTCGTTCCGTTCCGCGAAATCCGCTCCATGGGACGCCAGCTGAGTCCCGGGCCAATTTCGAGCCAATTTCACCAACCACGGTTAGCTTAACCGACGCTTAAAGGGCCATCTACAATGAGTCGCAGTCGTATGAGTCGTAAGAAATTGACCAATCACGGTCTATTATTCTCCTTGCGGTCGAAGAATAATGAACTGTGATTGGTCAATTTCTTACGACTCTTGCGACTCCGACTCATTGTAGATGGCCCTTAAGGCCATTGCACGTAACAAAGTTTTAGTCATAATCGTAAAGCCGTAAGAAAATAGACCAATCACAGTCGATTATTCTCCTCGCGCTTGAGGAATAATCGAGTGTGATTGGTCTATTTTCTTACGGCCTTATGCCCGTATCAGACTACGGATTGGGATTGAGATTGGATTGAAATTAGACCAATCAGAGCAAAGTTTACTAAACTTGAGATCAGTTTTCTCTGTTCTGATTGATTAAATTTCAATCCAATCTCAATCCCAATCCGTAGTCTGATACGGGCTTTACGATTAAAACTAATAATAGCGTTTTTCACTGGCAGAGCTGGTGCGCATTCAGTGCACATTAAAGCCGTCGTACACAAACCAACGTAAAGTGTATGTTTAATATAAACGGGTTAAATCATGAAATCGTCAATATTCTTTATTGCACTATTTGGCAAAATATGTACTGGGTATTTTATCAGTCAAAATATTTGCATTTTACTTTAAATATTAGAGATTAAATCAGTGTACAACGGCTTTAATGTGCACTGAGTGCGCACCAGTTCTGCCAGTGAAAAACGCTATAAAACTTTGTTACGTGCAATGGCCTTTAAAGTTAGCAGGATTGACCAATAGAAATGGATCCACCCTGCTAACTTTGGCATTCGTATGTATTTTGCCAGAAATTAACGTCTTTTTAAATAATCTCTATATGAAATCGTTTGTATTTCGTATGAAGACTTTTGAAGTGCAATTGAAAAGGTTTGTGAGTTATTCGTTTAATTGTAATTAATTATTTATTTTTACACCATGCATTTAGCCGAAATAGATAAATTAATAAAAGTTTTTATATAGAATCGTTTGTATTTTGTATGAAGAGTTATGAAGTGTGATTAAAAAGATTTGTGAGTCACCCAGATAATTTTAATTAAATATTTATAAACTCGGTAATTATAGCCGAAATATAGATTTTTAGTTATTCATGTTAAAAGAAGAAGGCGCTAGTGTTCCCGAAGGTCCGTCTGCAGTCAGAATTAATAATATAAACATTTTAAAAATTATTTTATACTGAAATAAATAAATATACCCTAAGAGCACAGTTGACGGAAAGTCGACGGCAAGTCGACTTTTATAAGTCGACTTCTAGTCGACTTCTAAAAATGGCGGAAAGTCGACTAAAAGTCGACTTCTAAATAGTCGACTTATAAAAATGGCGGAAAGTCGACTAAAAGTCGACTTCTAAATAGTCGACTTAGGGCCTGAGCAGAATAGCTGACTTATAATTTTAAGACAATGTTTTATGCTTTAAATCTTTGTTTTTAGCAACGCACAATACTGTCTTATGTCTCAAGTCTTACAATGTTGACACTTTGTACACTCGTTTAAGACTTGAGACACAAGACAGTATTGTGCGTTGCTAAAAACAAAGATTTAAAGCATAAAACACTGTCTTGAAATTATAAGTCAGCTATTCTGCTCAGACACTTAGGGCCTGAGCAGAATAGCTGACTTATAATTTTAAGACAGTGTTTTATGCTTTAGATCTTTGTTTTTAGCAACGCACAATACTGTCTTATGTCTCAAGTCTTACAATGTTGACACTTTGTACACTCGTTTAAGACTTGAGACACAAGACAGTATTGTGCGTTGCTAAAAACAAAGATTTAAAGCATAAAACACTGTCTTGAAATTATAAGTCAGCTATTCTGCTCAGACACTTAGGGCCTGAGCAGAATAGCTGACTTATAATTTTAAGACAGTGTTTTATGCTTTAAATCTTTGTTTTGAGCAACGCACAATACTGTCTTGTGTCTCAAGTCTTACAATGTTGACACTTTGTACACTCGTTTAAGACTTGAGACACAAGACAGTATTGTGCGTTGCTAAAAACAAAGATTTAAAGCATAAAACACTGTCTTGCAATTATAAGTCAGCTATTCTGCTCAGACACTTATAAAAAGACGGAAAACAGTCAAGCGGCGCGTCTTGCATCATCAATATGGCGGCGAATCTCGAGGAGGCTGGAGGAGCAGAGCTTACGCGAGTGCGAGGAATACGTGCCGCGAGACAGGACACGATAAGACGTCGTAAAGCGCCGCGCTATCAACCACCGCCACGAAACGTCGTCGTCGTCGTCATTCACAGTCCTCGTCATCATTGTCTTCCCGTTGACTTCCTCGATTAGATCAGAATACTGGAATTTGACTGTATGTACGTTGCAATATGTTTGAGATGGTTATCTACAACAAAAAATTGTTACAGAATGCCGTTACCAACCGACATGGAAGCGAAATTGCTGCGCCAGATAGTTCTTGCAGGTATGGCGGATCTAAAAGAGGATCAGGATAAGGCCAAGTGGAAACATGCTTACAGGTTAGGTATGGTGTGTTATTAATTATCATCGATAATTAAGACCTATTGAATGCGACCTCTCCATTCTGAACCATCTTTCAGAACACCAGAAATGGAGGAACTTGTGTTCATGCATTCTTTGTGTGTTCTACGGAAAATCAGTCCGGAATAGGTAGTTTATAAAGAGGTGTACGAAACGAATAAGATGTACATGCGAGGTGTCACGGCGATAGAACCCGAATGATTGCCGAAATTCGCTCCCATGCTATGCATCTTAGTGAACCATTGGTTGATCCACCGCCAAGGTATTTTTATCACAATTGTTGCTTTATAATGTTTTTCCTACTTATTTATAAAGATATTAATCTTTATTATAATCGAATATTATTCTCATTTATAGATATAATCAAGGAACCGGGAAGATTATTTGCCGCGTGTCTGGTACATTCGGAAAGGCCGGATGGGCACTACCATCGATGGATATAGAGCATCCGTGGACGGTGTCAAGTGGTTCGCGTATTTCTTCTTGGAGGGTCAAGTGTGCCCTAAGCTGAAACGATTTGTCCCGTCGCTGCTGACGACACCTGGGAGCATCACCAAGTCATGGGCCAGGTAAATCGTTAAGGCTCAGACACAATGACAAAAATAAGGAATAAGATAAAGGAATAAGGAATAAGGGAATGTCGCATCTCACTTCAGTACACGTACATTAAAGTGAGATGCAACATGCCTTATTCCTTATTCCTTTATCTTATTCCTTATTCCACTCATTGTGACTGAGCCTTTATTCTATCTCCTTTCGATTTCACGTTGATTCATCGAATAGATTACATCAATTCAATACGATTTTTTCAGGTTGATACCACGCACTCAAGCAATAGTAGTACAAACGCTGCAGTCGCAGGGAGTCGTGTCCACAGACAAACTGCTAGAAATCTGGGGTTTGGATAAAAAATGTGAGATTTTAATTTATAAAATAATATTTAGATATTATCATAGACTTCTATACAATACTAGACCGCAGACAGGCATCTCGGCCGTGATGCTTGCCGCCATGTTGATTTTAGTCAAGATATGCTATAGGTACTACAGATTCTATACAAGTGGTTTTATACAAGATTTCTATACAATAGTCTGGCATATACAGAATGTCCAAAAGAAAGGGTTTAATACTACAGGAGTAGTGGTTCGATTTCGGCATCCAAGTACGCTACTCGTCGAAGACATGACTTACAAACTTATTGATAACATGTACCAATATTTAACACAAAAACATTCGCCTGCTTCGTTATGTACTGTAATAACGAATGCAGATAAACGCACATCATGAGCAACTGAACATCCGATAGTGACTTATTGTTAATTCAATATGGCCGCACCCTTCACTAACACTTGCACCTCGCACTCGCATCAGCTTTTCGGCAGTGCGTCCATAGATGTTAGTGGTCTAGTATAAAAGTCTGTGGATATTATATATTTATAATTTTAGTTCTGTTGTCAGCTTACCAGAAGTGGCTGCCGGAATCCGCGCACGCAGAAGTGGCACAGATATGGCCGCCTTTGTAATTAAGAATAAAACATTAGGATTGTAATTATACAGTTTTTTAGATAATTAAATTATTTTATATATGAAAAAAATCGAAATGCATCAGTTTTAGCCCTCCAGCAAGGGGTCGATTGTGTATCTTGAAATAATGAGGTAAAAATTACAAAAGTGAAAAAATTCATTAGCGTATCTACGATTTTATTTATCAAAATCTAATAAAATCTGTTAACTTTTGTCATTTTCACCTCGTTTCAAGGTACACAACCGACCTCCAGACGTACGCGGCGGCTTATTTTATCGACTTTAAAAGTTGGCGGGAAGTCGACTTTTCGTCATGACGGGAAGTCGACTTTAAGTCGGTGGTTTTTGCGACATTCGCCGACTTCAAGTCGACTTCAAGTCGACTTTCGTCCTTAAAAAAGTCGACTTCTCTGCCAAGTCAGTTTCGGTAGAAGTCGACTTCAAGTCGACTTAAAGTCGACTTTTTGCTCTTAGGGTACAGACTGTCGGTCGATCTTCTGTGCCTCGCCGGGCAGCCGAAAGCCCTCCAGGAAATACCTGAGTGCGGTTACTAGATCGCGTTCGGCAAAGTTTATCTGATCGATGTAATGGTACATTACCTGTGCAAACGGTTAACAAAATTAGTCATTATCTTAATTAATTAACAATAATTATCGCGCAATAATCATAACATGATTTAGAGTTGATCAACCATGGTCGCTATTTATGTCTATAATTAGTATAGTCTATTAATTTCAATTGTTCTCTCCTCGTCACCTGGTTATGATTATGGTCGCCCAGAAAGTCTCCAATGGCGGTCTTGTCGAGGTGCAGCCACCTGGCCACGTCCTCCGGCGAAGTACCGAGCAGTCCTTGCTCCTGCAAGTACTGCACACCCTTGCCGGGCTTCCGGCTAAAGATCTCGATCTTTCTCCCGGTCTCTGGTGATCGTGGTCTCGTACGGCCCAGGAGACGTACGACCACGGAGATCACGGTCGAACGTTCCTCACGGAAAGTTCATCATCTTTCGGGTCCCAACGTGTACGCTCTGGGTGCGCCTCTTCTCGCGATGAGATCGAGACGCCCCGGGAGTGCGGAGCCGCATCGCGACGCGGCCCATCCTCCCTCGGTCGACAACCAGGGCCGACCTTCACTTTCATTACGCCTTTAGGTATCTCGCTCAAGTCCCAATGACTCGCGTACATGTTAGACTCCTTGGTCCGTGTTTTTTGTGGGTCCGGGAGACCCGGGAGACCGACTCACCTACACTATAGAAAATTACGATAGAGGATGGAAAACTTTAATGGCTCTTATCACAAAATAGATACACAACCAATAATTTTATTTCTGTCTTGCATCGATAGCAGATCACATTGATTAATACAGAGACAAGTAGTCGATTATATTACAGCACATAAGAAATATTGCACAAGCGAAATTTCTTCACAAGACGTCCGCGATACATATGATTCGTTTCTTATACACATATACACATATAATGCATGTAATTAGTTTGCTGAATTCTTCAAACTATAACAGATACAATTAACACAATTGTATACAAAAAAATAAATAAACTTATATTATTGTTCGTTAATAATTCACAATCATAGCAACTGATATCCTAATAACAAATTACATTACTATAGATCTATCTTAAATCGTACTAATAAAAATAAAAGTACAACATATATATGTGTAACGCGTCCTTCTCATTAATCCCTCGCGATTATTCATAACAGAATAAATGTATCTCACGTGATAATTGGAATGTTCCTCTATTAATACACGCCGAAGATAGCGGAGAATTAATGACACAGATATTGACTAAAATTCGGCTGTCCTCTTATGACTATTCTACCTATTATAATTTTTCTCTCTCCGAACCATAGTGACAAACATTGATTCAACACATGTGCACAATTATCCATTGCGTATAATACACATGTGCACTCGTAGATGCACCTAACAATAAATACACGGCATACGAGAATATAATAGGTATATCTCTTTGTATATAGCTATATTTATTGCTATTCAATAATTAAAAGTGGAATACCACAACGTCTACTCATCGTCTTGCGGACAAGTGTCAATCTGTCATATTCTTATAAAACAATTCTTTCTCAATTACAAACTAGAACAGCGTTTCCCTAACTGTCTTCTGATATATGAATCTTTTAGCATATACAAGAAGATTGTTAACGTTAACTCCAGTGGTTTTTCATTTTTATAAATTTTAACTCTCTTATGATGTCATTCATAATAAGACAAGATATTCATGTTTAAAACATCCTTTTTTCTCTATTTTACTTCCTAGTATTATTTAAAATAAAATATTTTTTTATTACACATGTACAATAAAAAATTTGATTAATTAAGCAAATAAATAATTTTTTTTTATAACACATAAAAGTAATGTTATGGATATAAACTAGATTATTAATTGTATCGAATTAACTATATTCATACGTTAAAATAATTATGTACTGCAAATATGTGTAGAGAACTTGATCAAATATTTTATCAATTATCCATTTCCTTAATACGTTTAATTTGCTGACTATTGCATTAATGAACTATCGCTTAAATAGACATACTCTCATATTACATCTCTCCTATTTCTCCAATAAAGTCGCAAGTTTTTCGCGAATAGGAAGCACTGTTCTAAAATCACATCTGTTTACACATTCAAAATACTGTTCTTTAAAAATATCTGTGCTGGAATAAATATGTATCACGTAATGTACAACTATAGAAATATGTCCAGCTGTACCCATACTCTTCATTTATAGCTGCTTTTATTGCAATCCTGTGTTAATGCTATTTATAGAAATCTTTTTTCTCCATCTACGTTACAATCAGGATTATAACTTAGAAAGATAAGGAATTATCATCAAACTTTTAAATAGCGATAAATGACATTGGTGCAATCGTTTCTACGACAGCTAAAGCTAATTGTAAGTACAATTTTATTAATATAAGTACAATTTTTTTAAATAAAAATGTTTTATCGACTTAGGGCTGATTGTTTCAACTTGTTGGTAAGTAAACTAACTAATAGTTAAATCATATGTCTATCTTTGTCTAATTTGAAAGAAAAACAAAGACATATATATAATTTAACTTTTAGTTAGTTTACCAACAAGTTGGAACAATCAACCCTTAATCATGTATTAAAGATATATAAGCCATATGAGAAAGAGAGAAATGCTGGTATAATACAATCAACGATCCTTACACTAAAATCAGGTATTGTATGTGTCGTTTCAAATGTTTCTGTCTTTTTTTTACATATATATGTTTCCGTAGTAACTATACAATAATTGTACATTATTATGCAATAATTGAATATCTGTTGAAGTTGAGGCAAATTATTACTTCCAAATGCAAATAAACCCAACAAATAAATCCGTTAGGCTCTTGGGTTACCACGGTCATGTTAGATCGTGACGTCAGAGGCAAGAAATGACACGCTGAGAATCCTTGCGTACTATTTTCAAATAAAAAAAATGTTTGAATGAAAAAACATTTCAGATCGCTTTAACTTATAAAATGTTCCGAAAACTATCCTTTTTCCTTATACCTGCGCAATAAGCCTGTATGACTAGGTTTCATTTATCACATTCATTTTACGGTTGTTTATTAACTGTTAAGGGAAAAGGATAGTTTTCGAAATACACATTTTATAAGTGTGTTAAAGCGATTTGAAGTGTTTTTTCATTTAAGTATTTTTATTTAAAAAAATAGCACGCAAAGATTCTCAGCGTGTCATTTCTGATTTCTGATGGTACGATCTAACATGGTCACGGCGAATACCCAGGAGCCTTAAGCCGTTGAAAGCCTGTAAAATAAAGAAATTGGATTTCTAAAGTTAATAAAAAAAATAAAATTAAATCAAATTAAGATAACATAAAAGTTACTTGTTATGAAAATAATATGAAAATATTATACGAAAATATGATATTCATCTTTGTAATTTACAAAACTAATAACATTTGTTTAAATATCTGTAATAATGTAGTACTTGACAGAGTTAATTACGTGTTTTCAGATATGCATCACAATCTAAGCGATATTATCTATTTTCTACCTGTTACGAGAACTCATTGTAACACTGAGAAGATCTAGATATCACTGATTATATCTCTCACTTATACACAGAAGCTATAAATTTCTCTATTTAAATTACTACAATCTGAGACTGCGTTCGTTTTGGGAGATGATCAAAGTCGCGTCAGCTTGAGCGATCTGAACTCGAAAGAAGCTATGCTTAGAAGTATTCTTTACTTTTTCTGTACTACCAAAAGTAACGCAGCTCGAAATGGAATAACGTCTTACTCTAGACCGCCTTCTTCTTCCAGTTTCGATAAGAATTTTGCGACTCTGTAACTTGGTTCCACTTGACGTGCCATATCTATTAGGCAGAGCAATTTCTTAATACCGATGAATACACTGAAATCATAAAATACATGATGATAAAATATATATAATAATAAAATATATATTATAGAAATATATGCTCTATGTCTCATATACATGTCACATATAGTGTCTAAATAAAATTGTTAATAAGGATTTTAATATCTTACCGTTTTCCTTTAAGCTTTGCATGCAAGGAAGCCATTTCTTTTTTTGAGAAGAGATCAACTTCTTCCAGCACGTTCAACAGATGATCAGGGGTTGACAAATTAGGCACATGAAGGATGGTATTAAATGCTGAAAGTAGTTCTAGATCATCTAAAACTTGTCTGCGAAAAGAAATATATTATTAAGAATATGTATGTTTTTTAATAATTTTTCTTAAAAAAAAGTTCTTATTTTACCTGCGACTAGAAGTGCACAGAATCAATAATTTACGACCAGGCGGCGGCGATTTCTTCAATAACACCAAAAGTGCTTGCAATGTCAGATTAGAATATCTTGGTCCAATTGGGCCGTAATCTAATAGACGTTCAATATTATCAACTAAAATGCAGCTGAGCTGCGAACGATATGCATCGTCGAATACCTAAAATTTCACAAATGGTATTCCAAGTTTTACATCAGATATAATTATAGGTATTTACTACGAGATAAACTTGCATAGACAATATAAAATGAGTACCATACCTTCCGTATGGAAAGACATTTTGCAGATTCAATAAAACCGACCATGTCTTCAGGTGTACACACTTTAACAAATGGAAAGTCTGAATTCTTTGCAATTTGTGCGGCAAGCACTGTCTTTCCGCTATTCGGTGGTCCTTCCAAAAGAACAGAAACGAGCCCAGATCCTTCAGTCGCTCGAGCTTGTTGAATGCATAGACTGCCATCAGTGAGAATTTCAGCCACTGGGCTTCCCCAATTAATAATCCCACGAGTCAACAATTGATTCAATGCTTCAGCACTTGTACCAAATGCCTAAAGGATGTGAAAATATAACATTTAACTGTTATCATATGTCTTACATAAATGCGTATTAACTATTTAAAATGACGAAATATGTAGTTATATGAACCAAAAGTTTATCCATTAAATTTTATCTATTAAAAATGTATATAATTAAAAAAAAAGACGTAGCATTATTAGATATAGCGTGATTCGATAAGAATAAATAATTAATAATATATAGTATGTCAAAACGGGTTGTAAAATTACGTATCATGTAGTACAAAAGATTCGTCTAATAAAATGATTTTCGAATAAAAAGTCTTTAATTCTTGATCACTTACCGGTTTAACATCATGCTCCAATGCATGGAAAAAATCGCCTTTAGTTACCATAAGCTTCTCCATCGCGGATGGATCTACTTCCACCTTGCTAGAAGCTTTAATTAGACGATTCATGGCGGTGCTCTGTGCCGCTCTAACTAAACCTTCCAACTCTGCACCACTAAAATTCTTAGTTAAAGTGGCCAACTCTTTCAAGTCTACGTCAGGCGCTATTTTTTTATAATCTTTCATTCGGGATGTGTGAATATTAAGAATTTGGAACCGTCCATGTTCGTCTGGTAAGCTAATTTCCATTTGTAACTTTAAGCATAGAAAAGCATGGAGACATATTTAAAACAAATATTATATAAATATTATATGTATAACGAATAGATGTTATTATATTAATATTCATATTACGAGCAAACAAATCAACAAAAGAACAGCAAATCTATATATTTAAATCTTTCTTTGATATATCTCTTAAGAAGGTATATCGATCAAAGTGGAGTAAATTCAATTAAACGTAAATTGAACACAAACAAACGTTCTGTTCATATTTGCATTCGTATTCGCATTCGTATATGCGTAGCTTTAAAAAGATTGTTTATCTTATTAAACAAATTCAATTTTACCTCCAATCTGCCAGGTCTTAACAAGGCCTCATCAATCATATCTCTTCTATTGGTCATACCAATAACAAGAATGTTGTTTAATTGTTCGACACCGTCAATCTTTGCAAGAAGCTGATTAACCACTGTATCATGAACCCCCGTGTTTCCAGCAACACTACCTCGAGATTTACAGATGGCATCTATCTCATCGAATATGATTATGTGAAGTCCGCTGTTTGGCCCAAGCTAAAAATATACAACATATTTCTTCCGTCCTTTTCTCCTCTTACACGTAAAAGATCTGATTTAAATACATACTGTGTCTCCAAATACATTTCAAATTATTTACCTTCTTTTCTTCTTCTTCCGCATCAGCAAATAATCTTCTGATATTAGCCTCGCTCTCTCCAACATATTTATCTAAAATTTGTGGACCATTTACAATTTTCGGCTCCCTCGCATTTAACATCGTTCCTATTTGCCGAGCCATTAACGTCTTTCCCGTGCCAGGTGGTCCATACAGCAAGATTCCTTTTACATGCTTGCAACCCAATTGAGTGACAATCTCCGTTGGAAAAACGCGGGATGCAAATGCTCTTCGGAAAATGGCACTAAATTCTTTATCCAAGCCACCAATGCCCATTTTCTGAAAGTCCCAATCTGGATTGATAATTGTCTGTCGGAGAGCTTTTCCTTTAGACTGTCCAACAAGATTCAGGCTGGAGTTCTCCGCCTTCTCGAATTGTATTATAGTGTCGCCCAAGCAACGTCCCATTTTTGTCTTCTTAGGCACTGTACTTTGTCCTGAACTGATGGCTGATAGGTCAGCAGCTTCCAAACTTTTGACAACTAATCCAAGCAGTTTCTTATCCTTAAATTGAAATGCCAGCTGCTGACCCACGGTGAATGCCTGCCCAGAAAACTGTAGCAAGAAGTCCTTGGCCATTTCGTCTGTATTGTATGGCTCCAAAGTGACACTGGAATAACAATAGATAAATATAGTAATTATAAAAGGAAAAAAACTAATGGAAATTTGACTATAATATTCAGATCAAGATTTGTTGTGTCTATATATAAATCTATTTATTATAAATTGTGTTTATTAAATTAAAATATTTTATAAATTATATTATATAGAATTATACTATATAGAAATTCTTATCATTTTGTCATATATGTATATAATATAAATACATTTTTTGACAAACATACGTTTTCTTCTGTAGGAAATCAGCTTCCAAGACGATGTTGCATAAACATTCCGTGTTAGAAGTGGGATCAAAATGGTACGGCCGAACTTCAATCTCTTGATTGAGAGACAACGTCGCCCACTTTCGTTGAGGTAAGCTGAAGCCAACTGTGCCACGTGGAATCTCATGATGCGTCCTCACAGTAAACACGAAATGATAATTTGGTGCTGTAGTTACTTCAATGTGCCTGTAACGAATAATAAAATAAATGTACCAATCAATATTGTCTCATCACATTATGATTTAAAAATTTACGTGGCTCTGTAATCTATAAACTCACATACATTTTTTAAGAATTTTGAAATAAAACAATTAGGCATAGTTTATAGAATTAAGTACAGAGTTTATATAATCTAGTAAAATATAGAATATATATGATTTAGAGAGTTTCTATTTCAAAACATATAAATGTATTTATATTAAATAAATCATTTATTATTTTAATGCCATTTTTTATTCCATCTGAAATTGTTCCTAAGATACAGATAAACATTTTACATAACATAAACATGCATTATTTATGAGCTAACCTAACTCGAATTCCTGTAATTGGCTTCAGCAAGGCAAATAGGTAATTACGAAGGAGAAAGGCTTTCTCACCAATTTGGCTGAAACTTCACAATTTTATGTACTTATTTTGGTGCGTAAAACATGAATCTATACGTTAAAATTGTCGCTCTTAATTAAGGAAAAAAGTTATTAAGTACTAAAGTTGACAGTTGTGTGGTTAGGATGTTTGTTATTTATTATACTTTGTATTTATAGACTTTTCAATATGCCAATTATTTTCTAAAATAATAATTTATGTTTTTTGTTAAAGCAGAGAATAGTTGGTTCATCTATTCTCTGCTTTAACAAAAAACATAAATTATTTTCCTTGGAAAATATGCAGTTTTATTGTACTGAATATGCCATAATATATTGAATTACATGGTTAATAAAAAAGATAATAGAAATAGGAGTTATTATGCTTTTTTTAAAGCAGAAAATAATTAGCATATTGAAAAGTCTAAATACAAAGTATAATAAATGACAGACATCCTAACCACACAACTGTCAACTTTAGTACTTAATAACTTTTTTCCTAATTGAGAGCGACAATTTTAACTTATTGATTCATGTTTTACGCACCAAAATACACAAAATTGTGAAGTTTCAGCCAAATTGGTGAGGAAGCTTCTCTCCTTCATAATTACTAGCAAATATATGGATATTTGTAAGATATATATGATTGTATAATATATAATAAATTCTTAAAATATATTGGTGAATTAAATAATCAATTATGGTGGAATTTTTTAAAATATTTTCTTTTGTATAAAATAATTTGTTGCCCACTTCAGCCTACTTATATTATATTCCACCTGGAATTGTTTCCAAGACACAAATAAGCACATATAGTACAGATATGGATTAATTTACGAAATAATTTAATACGAATATATAATTATTCCATAAATGACTAGCGAGACAGTCATATGGATGTAAGATAATTATAATCATATACGTCAAATTGTGTGCAAATTCTTCTACCTGACATCATCTGGGAAATCATCGGCGTTTATAATAGCACAGTTGGAGAGGCTGAGCTCATCCGTGGGACACCTCACTGCTTTCATGCGCTGAAGCAGAAAAGATTACATTACTTCATATTTTATGCAAGACAACAAGCCTGACAAAGGGGAGTTATTGATGCTGCTTCGATTCGAAGGGAGGGAGGAACAACGGAAGCGGAGCAGATTGTGCAGATTTCTAAAGTGGTTTCGCGCTCTCTTATCCGTGAAATCGAGAACTCTGGTTTTACGTTGTCCTTTCGCACGATGACAAACGGACGTCATAGCCGCAGCGCGTTTTATTTCCGCGATCGGTACTCACCATCTTTGACATTTTACGATGGAAAATCAACGGATCCTGATTCCTGGCCGCACTAATACGACACAGTAGCGCAACCGTCTGCACTTTTGATATTGATGCGGCCAAAGCTGTTCGCGGTCATGCGCGACAGACACTACAGAGTCTGTACAGACTACTACAGACAGAGGCGTCAGAGGCCACGTTCCGTAAAGCCTCATCTACAATAGACGCACAGGCCGCGTCGCAAGTCGCAGTCGCAAGAATTGACCAATCACAGTCTATTGTTCTCCTTGCGGTCGAAGAATAGTGAACTGTGATTGGTCAATTCTTGCGATTGCGACGTGCGACGCGGCCTGTGCGTCTATTGTAGATAAGGTTTAAGGCCCGGTCTTCAATGAGTGTTGTAAGTCGTAAGTCGTAAGAATTGGCCTATCACAGTTCATTATTCTTCGACTGCAAGGAGAATAATGGACTGTGATTGGTCAATTCTTACGACTCACGACTTACAACACCCATTGTAGACCGGGCCTTAAGCCCCGGACACACACTTTTTCGTAACAGTAACAGTAAAGTTTCGACCAATCGCGTTGCTCGAAACTTTACTGTTACTGTTAAGGTGCGATTTCACGATGACGCTCGACGCTGGATTCGAGCGTCAAACAGCGCCAAAAAGCTAAACTGTGTTTAGCTTTGACACTCGACGCTCGAATTTAGCCAATCCAGTGGTTAGGTTATATTTCGCGTCCCTCTGAATCTATCACGTGACCAGATTTGACGCTCGAATCCAGCGTCGAGCGTCATCGTGAAATCGCACCTTTACGAAAAAGTGTGTGTCCGGGGCTTAAGGCCCGGTCTACAATGGGTGTTGTAAGTCGTGAGTCGTAAGAATTGACCAATCACAGTCCATTATTCTCCTTGCGGTCGAAGAATAATGAACTGTGATTGGCCAATTCTTACGACTTACGACTTAAAACATCCATTGTAGATCGGGTCTAACGCGCATATGCGCGCATTTTCTATAGTAAACGTTACGTATACTATAGATAAATGCGTGCATATGCGCGTTACGGAACGCAGGGTGAGAAGGAGAAAGCATGCGGTCGCCGTCTGCGTCGCGTTTGAAATCTCCCACCGGAAATATTCCGTCTGTTCTTTTTCGAAGAACTTCCTAAACAGGGACACGTATTCGTATTATTTACCGGCCTATTTTAAGATCGTCTTAAGTAATGTCTTAAGATGCTAATACGGCTCTGTGATTGGTTTAGTGCTGGTCTACAACCTTGCTTTAAAGGGTATTTAAGCTCTAACTGTAAGAAATTGACCAATTATGCCCGATCTACAATAGCTGTAGTAAGCCTCAAGATGTAAGAAATTGACCAATTACAGGCGAATGTGAGGAGAATAATCGACTGTGATTGGTCAATTTCTTACATCTTGAGGCTTACTACAGCTTACTACAGCTATTGTAGATCGGGCATTACAGTCGAGTATTCTCTTCATATTTTATTGTGATTGGTCAATTTCTTACGGCTTAGAGCTTAAATATCCTTTAAAGCAAGGTTGTAGACCAGCACTTATGGCATCTTAGTGTCTGAGCAGAATAGTTGACTTATAATTTCAAGACAGTGTTTTATGCTTTAAATCTTTGTTTTTAGCAATGCACAATACTGTCTTATGTCTCAAGTCAAACGAGTGTACAAAGTGTCAACATTGTAATGCTTGGTCTACAATGCAAGTCGCAAAGTCGTGAGTCGCAAGAATTGACCAATCACAATCGAATTTGAGGAGAATAATCGACTGTGATTGGTCAATTCTTGCGACTCACGACTTTGCGACTCGCATTGTAGACTTAGCATAAAGCTTTATCTACAATAGACGCACAGGCCGCGTCGCACGTCGCAATCGCAAGAATTGACCAATCACAGTTCACTATTCTTCGACCGCAAGGAGAACAATAGACTGTGATTGGTCAATTCTTGCGACTGCGACTTGCGACGCGGCCTGTGCGTCTATTGTAGATGAGGCTTAAGACTTGAGACATAAGACAGTATTGTGCGTTGCTAAAAACAAAGATTTAAAGCATAAAACACTGTCTTAAAATTATAAGTCAGCTATTCTGCTCAGGCCCTTATTATAATAAAACGTTTTTTTATTTGTAACATTAAATTATGGCAATTTTTAATATTATTACATGTAATGTTCTGCATTTTCTTCATATAAAATTCTAAAAAATTAGTTGACGTATTTTTAACATATGGAAGATATTTTCTTATAATAATTTCCATTGAACAAAAATATATATTGAAATGTTTCATTGTTAACAAAAAATAGTGTTTTTTCACGGAAGCGTCTTAATTGCACGAATTTAGTACAATTTTGTTTGGGCTTACAATTTTTGGATCCAATTGAATTTAAACACTCTCGGCAAAATAAAGCTTTAAGGGTCCAAATCGGATCTACCAATATTATTCAGCCATTCGTTTCTTCTCTCAACGTCTGTTGGAATGCGAGACATATAATAATGTTTTTTTGAAGAATTATTGCACTTTGATATGCAACAAGAAGGGTCTTCTTTCCCCGCTAATTTTTCCAAGCCCGTTCCCTTGGCAGTGGTTTCGCTAGATATAGTAGATAGGGACAGTGGGAATCTCGTTAATCCATTCATGCGCGTCACTAATTAGATGACGAGGCATTTGGCTACCTTAAGAGAGTCATAGTTACTCCCGCCGTTTACCCGCGCTTGCTTGAATTTCTTCACGTTGACATTCAGAGCACTGGGCAGAAATCGTGTGTACCCTATAAATAACTTTCGTCCTCGTGAATCGTAACATAAGCTGACATAACCTCTCGTGCGCTGAAAGTGAAAAGTGCAGAGTGCACGCACGGTACGCACCTCGAACATTTACCCCCACCACTTATAGACGCCATTATGTGGGGCTCTTGACCAGACTCTGTATTCAGGGACACTAACAAAGACAGATGTCATTTCGTTAGACAAAGACAGATATAGGAAAAACAAACTTAGAAATGTTGACATTATCGACATCGAGGAAGTTCGGCCGTCACCAGGGGGTCCCAAGCTAACGTACACGAACTGGATCCCATGATTCGCTAAAAGCTTTCCCCCGGATTTGTAGATGGCGTTAGGGTAGGCTACTACCACATACATATACATCACATCGATGAGCTCTACACAGATACATCTGGGGCCGTGTTCTGTTCCGCTTACCGGTGTCGGCGTAGCTTTTACACGATTTGAAAAACCTGTGCAACGGCCCTGGATACATCAAAGTATAATTATGACTTTGAATGTGACTTTGAACGTGACTTTGAATATTCGACAAGTACCTGTTTTATATTACAGTATGCATGTTTATTAATTTAATTGCAACGTTAGTTCATAATTTCAGTTAGTTTTTAGTTTATAATGTCTTATATAAGATGCTCATGTATTTAAACATATTATTTATTAAGCACTGATTTTTTTAGGAAGCATGTCACATAAAAAGTGCGAGGTAAAAGGGTGCATCGTTAATTCGGAAAAAAAATTTCGTATTAAATACAATTTAAGTTGTATAGACTGTGAACACAAACATATTCAAAATTATATTTTAAATACATATATCCCAGGATGTATAACGCGTAATATAAAAACAATTAATAATATTTTAAAGGGCTTTAGGATTCCACTAACACAAACGAGTAAATTGCATGATTTAGCATATGCATACTATAATACATATAAGAGTTTTAATAAATAATAATGTATATATTTTTTTTATTTTTATGTTGTTACATAAATATATTGTCTTTAACCCTCGGTTGTCACACGAGGTCAAAAACCCCAATTTTCAAACAGCTGCATGCTGTCGCATTGGCTACCGCGTCGCTTCTTGCCGCGCGGCAAGCGTTTCCGCGTCCTGTGGACAGAAGCCATAAGATCCGGCTACGAGTTTCCCCCCGCTTTTGTAGATGGCGCTAAAACTAGGCGTCCGCGTTTAGTACGGTAGCTTGGAGCCCCTGGCCGTCACTCCAGCATCCCCTTAGGGCCCAGACACACACTTTTTCGTAACAATAACAGTAAAGTTTCGACCAATCGCGTTGCTTGAATCGGGAACGTACGGCCGTACGTTTCCGAATCGAGTAAAGCCGTGATCAGACTACGGATTGGGATTGAGATTGGATTGAAATTTGACCAATTTGAGCAAAGTTCACTAAACTTGAAAAGTTAGTTTTCTTTATTCTGATCACGGTCTTACACACAGGTCTGGAAACTCAGACCGATTTTGGTGGTGGGGGATGGTCGTTTTAGCGAGGAAGAATTTATTTCACGGCGTTGTCAGCATGCATCGCTGTCATCGCAAAGTGTAGATGGTAACCCATGGTAACGTGACAACAATTTTTTAATTGCGCTTAATTCAAGTGCATTTTTGAAAATGACATGTGCTGAAAAAAGTATTTTAATGGATTTATTTAATTGTCTAAGCTTACAAACGAATAAATGGTTTTCTTAAAACGAATAAAAGGATTATTTCTAACGTTTTATTCTTAATGCAAAGTCATTTATTATTTCTTTGAGCTAAGTTGAAAGACTTTCTTCAGCTCCTGAGGACATGGACAGCGACATGGATTGAAAATAACATCTTTCTCCTGTAAATCTTTTTTTATATGACATTTTCTTTCTTTAAATACTGTAACTAATCACAGTAAAAAGGTTGATATCGACCTTAATTATGTGTAATACAACTGCATTGATATTTCTTAGAATAAGAATGTAAATATTGTGACTTGTAAATTAACTATGGATTTTCGAAACGGGTTATTATTTACTTCTTTTATTCATAGTCTTCAACTTTCTAATTAATCTTATAAAACCGAGGCATACATAAGGTAAGAATCAGAATTAATACAAGTCGATCGCTCTCATACCGCGTCATCTTTAAATATTGTAAATTAAGAATAAATTATCAATTTATATATTAATTTGCGCATTCGTATAATAAAAGATTTCCAACGTTTTTTCTTAATACAACGTTATTTATTATTCCTTTCCTCATTTGGAACTTCAATTATTGCCTATCTGACACTCACGATTTTGAATTTACTAATTACTATTTCCGTCCTTGTCCCACCACATAGTACACTGACCGATGGCAGCGACTCTTGCGATCACAAAGCGAGTTATTTTCTTCGTCGCTAAGACGACCATCCCCCACCACTAGAGTTTCCAGACCTGTGTGTAAGACCGTGATTCTGATTGATTAAATTTCAATCCAATCTCAATCCCAATCCGTAATCTGATCACGGCTTAACGCGATTGGTCAAAATCCTACTGTTACGTTCTACGGAAAGTGTGTGTGGCCAGCTTTAAGGGGATCCTATAGTGGAGGCCGAACTTCCTCGACGTCGGTAATGTCAACATTTCTAATCCTGTTTTCTATTACTACGTTTACGCGAGCGTTACTTCTGTAGTAACTTATGATAATTCACCCGTTTACGCGGAGTAAATTATCGTAAGTTACTACAAAATCCCGTTTACGCGAAGGAAAATCCCGTTTACGCGAAGGAATTATCGTAAGTTACTACAGAAGTAACGCTCGCGTAAACGTAGTATATGTTATATATCTATATCTGTCCTTTACTACGTTACGCGAGCGTTACTTCTGTAGTAACTTATGATAATTTACCCGTTTACGCGGAGTAAATTATCGTAAGTTACTACAAAATCCCGTTTACGCGAAGGAATTATCGTAAGTTACTACAGAAGTAACGCTCGCGTAAACGTAGTACTTGTCTAAATCTTACTACGTTTACGCGAGCGTTACTTCTGTAGTAACTTACGATGAATCACTCGTTTACGCGAAGTAAATTATCGTAAGTTACTACAAAATCCCGTTTACGCGAAGAAAAATCCTGTTTACGCGAAGAAATTATCGTAAGTTACTACAGAAGTAAAGCTCGCGTAAACGTAGTATCTGTCTTTGTTCGATTGCTGCGCCATCTCTCGCTACACGCAACACTGCTCTTCCATGTCATCATTGCTAGTGCACGTTTGCAATAATGCTTTTTCACAGATAACCTTTTTGTTTAGAGTCTAAACCTAATTCTGACAACGGTATCGTATTTTTGGATGTAATCCGCTGGGCACGCCACAGTCTTTTTGTAACAATACATTGTAGAATTTTTATATAAAGCGAATGTTTTCGCAAGTTGACGCATTGCTATATGCAGTTCCTAAAATTATTTTTATTCTCGGTATAAAATCACGTGGTGTGCCCTTTATTTCCGAATATGCTTCAACTTTGGAGAAGGATTTTCAAATCCGTAAAGCCAAAAAAAAGATATCTGTGCAAAACAAATGTCGGTATTACAGACGACTTTAGGATCCTCTTAAGATGTAGTCAATATAGTGCTGTCTGTTAAGTATTCGGATATACGTATTTTCTAAAAAAAACGTTATATTTCAAAAATGTTTTCATGCTATCTTGGAGCAACAAAAAAACAACAAATTCTGGTGTATTTGTTTTTTGGATTTGAGCACTCTATATAGGTTTTTTATTATAGGGGGGGGGGGGCTAGCTTGACGACAAGCTGGCCCCCCCATTTCGATCCCCATTTCCTGCTAAACGGCTTGAGCAACAAAATCCGGACTAGAGCAACAAATTAGCACATAAATAGCACTAAATTTTTTAATAGGTGCAGATTTTTTTGCGATGGTAGGAGGGCTAACTTGATAGAGGTATACTTACGTTTACGCGAGCTTTACTTCTGTAGTAACTTACGATAATTCCTTCGCGTAAACAGGATTTTTCTTCGCGTAAACGGGATTTTGTAGTAACTTACGATAATTTACTTCGCGTAAACGAGTGATTTATCATAAGTTACTACAGAAGTAACGCTCGCGTAAACGTAGTAGTAGTCTGTTTCTTATTGCTGCACTGCCGAACTAGTGCACAGTAGTGCAGTAAGTTATAGCGAATTCGGGCGCTTGCACTAGTGCACACTGAGTGCGCACTAAGGCTTGTTCTTAATCAATTATTATATTTACAGATCATCTTAAATACTTCTTATGCTGGGTCTACAATGTGAGTCGCAAAGTCGTGAGTCGCATGAATTGACCAATCACAGTGGGATTTGAGGAGAATAATCGACTGTGATTGGTCATTTCTTGCGACTCACGACTTTGCGACTCGCATTGTAGACCCAGCATTAGTCTATAAAATGATATGTACAGCATCCATATAGATATTACAGATTGTTTTATTGGCTAAAAAGTCTTTAAATGTGTATTTAAGCGACTTTAAATATAAGAATAGATTATAAACAAGCCTTAGTGCGCACTCAGTGTGCACTAGTGCAAGCGTCCGAATTCGCTATTAAGGGCCGATATCACAGTCTCCGATTAACGTGATTCTCCGATTAAACTCACTCTTCGTCTCTTTCTAGGGGGACAGTTAGAAAGAGATGGAGAGTGAGTTTAATCAGAGAATCACGTTAATCGGAGACTGTGATATCGGCCCTAAGGTGCGATTTCACGATGACGCTCGACGCTGGATTCGAGCGTCAAATCTGGTCACGTGATTAGATTCAGCCAATCCAGTGGTTAGGTTATATTTCGCGTCCCTCTGAATCTATCACGTGACCAGATTTGACGCTCGAATCCAGCGTCGAGCGTCATCGTGAAATCGCACCTTTAGAGTGAAACGAAATATACTTGTCCTACTCTAACTTATTGCACTATTTCAGGGGGTCAATCATGAATCTTTTCCCCTAGCTAGGGTGGAAACGTGAAAAATGAAAAATCTCTCTTTCTATTGATGTTAAATAGACAGAGATATACTACGTTTACGCGAGCGTTACTTCTGTAGTAACTTACGATATATCACTCGTTTACGCGGAGTAAATTATCGCAAGTTACTACAAAATCCCGTTTACGCGAAGGAAAATCCCGTTTACGCGAAGGAATTATCGTAAGTTACTACAAAAGTAACGCTCGCGTAAACGTAGTAATAGTCATATAAAATTTTTCACTTTCCACGTTCCACATTAATACATGATTGACCCCCAGCAGTATAGCAATAAAAAACAGACCTATTAAGGTCTTTCTACATAGAGGTTTTAGTGCAGTGGCAGTAGGGTACTGGTTGTAAGCCGCAAGCCGTAGCGCAATTTCTTGCGGCCAGGCTCGTCTACAATGGCTTCGTAGTTCGTAGTAGGTCGTACGGCGTAGCAGATTAACCAATCAGAAAAGCCATATTGTCCTCGGAAAAGAGGTAGGAGCCAATCAAACCAAGAAGAAGAAGACCAATCAGAAATGAGAATTGAGAACGGCGGTTGAATTTGAAAGGCGCTGCTTTCGATCGTCATCTGCACGTGCTGTGATTGTGTTCTGTGGTTACTTCTGTATCATTGGTAAGTTTGCTGAGAATACTCGGCGATCTCTTGACGGCGATCTGTGACGGCGATCGTTCGATCTCATTGGCGTTCTCTGTGCAGGCTTTCTCGGAGACCTGGAAGCGCGACTTGATGTTCGGGCTTGAGAGTTCCTCGAGTCCCAAATCGGGTTTGTCGGAAGCGGGCTGGTCGGATTCCTCGACCGGTTTCATTGTCTACATTGAGCTGCTTGCTGCACTGCACGCATCGGAAGCAATTCTTGTGCCAGACCAGACCCTCGGCTATCGTCTCTATCTGCTTTCGCTGTTATCGTCATCAGTTATTTCTGTATCATTGGTAAGTTTGCTGAGAATACTCGGCGATCTCTTGACGGCGATCGTTCGATCTCATTGGCGTTCTCTGTGCAGGCTTTCTCGGAGACCTGGAAGCGCGACTTGACGTTCGGGCTTGAGAGTTCCTCGAGTCCCAAATCGGGTTTGTCGGAAGCGAGCTGGTCGGACTCCTCGACCGGTTTCGGTTGGATCAACATCATGTCGGATGAAGAAGCTGACGGCGTCACCGATATTGAAGATGTCGAGAACGATGACGATCTGTTGTGGTTGGATCGGCGCGAATTGATTCTGGTAGTAAAAAGTAACCGGGCATTCATGCGAGGCATGAAGAGAGATGATGATTTGCTCAGTCAGTCAATTATGGAGCAAACGAAGCAGCTATCTTCTCTAGTGGCAGCTAATTTAACTCATTCTAGTAATTCAGTTCTTGGCGCACTCTCGATTGACAAGGTCATCGCACAAGGTGTGCCTGTTGAAAGGCACCTGGAGTGCATAACGGAATTACTGTCCATTATCAATCAAAAGTATATTAAGGGTCGACAGGAGTAATTCCATTATGCACTCCAACAGTGGATATCTCTGTATTCTGATGTTATGAAAGATTTTCATATAAGATTGAAACTTATGTAACTAACTCCGATATAGATATTCACACGCCATATTGCTGTAGTGTATGACTTTGTTAAATGCAATATCTCGAAATTGCCCAATTATATTGGTTTACTTAAGAGTAACATAAGTCTTATTGCCAACACACTGTTAATAGTAATCAAATTTGTATCGTAGGTATGCTGGACTCTGTACTCTATATTGCTCATTGAATAAAACTGGCAAATATTACTGCTTGAAATTTATCAAGTTTGTAATGTTTATCTAAAACCAATGTACATATATAAAAAAAAATTAGCTTTTTGTTTCCATGAATTTTGTTCAATGAGTAATTTTGGTAATATAATTTGACGTATGCGTATGTTAAAACTCTACCAAGTCTTGCCAAGCGATTGTTAATATACTTTGTAGTCGAACTACAACGTATACCTTGATAAAGTAATGAATTTATTTTTATACTTGCATAGAATTCTAATTTTTAAACATGCAATTTATTAACGAATTATAACATTGGACTTGCAAAGTTTTATCGACAGATAATAATTATTACAGTTTATTAAATATGACATACATTATCGTTTTGAAAAAAATATATAGCATATTATGTTAAAAGATACTTTCCCTAACATAATAAAAATTAGAACCGTACTTGGTGGTGGTTTTAATAACACTATAATTTATTTATGTATCGTTATTTTGAATTATTTACTACTTGAAGACGTACGTAAAAAACAAGTTCACATTTATACCTCAAAATATAATTGCTGCTTTGTAACATGATACGTTCAAAATTTAAAGTGCATTATTTTTTGTAATTGTATCTTTTTGTATCTCTATTAACTGATATAAATACTACAGGCAGCTTTACAAATATTCTTGATGAATGTTGTTTTATTAGTTGAAATGCAGTACAAGAAGAAATAATTAGTTTTGTATTATTAATATATAACCGTATTCGTCATCTTATTGTATTTTATACAGAATAAATGTATGTAGGATAATAGAATTAAGCGAAAATGTATGGTTATGGAGGTGCCATTAAAATTTAATTAAATTTAATTTAATTAACGTATCTATAGACGATTATAGATGGTTCGGAGAGGACCAATGTAGTCATAAGAAATATATATAAGAAATGCGATACCTCTAACGTTTCACTTAATTTCACGTAAATAAATCAAACTACTAATCTTGATTTTTATTTTCACGTCTTTTATGTGGATTGAGAGATTCAGGCGCATTTAATTTAAATTTGTGCTTTTCATATAATTCAAAGCATACGTATTTAGTTTAACAAATAAGATAACTAAATGACCTACTATTAAATATAAAACATTTAAAATATTACATATGATTTTAAAAAGTCATAATTGGAAAAATTTAAACAGATGGATATCTTGTAATTATTCGAACAATAATTTTAAATAATTAAAAATAACAAATGTAATACTAAAACTAAATTTTTATGAAAAAAGTTATCGCAAAGTATTATCTAAAAACAAGAACGTGTGTCGTATACGCAGAAAAAAGTATATTCTTGATTTCGAAAATATCTTTAGTTTCTGAAAAGCATATGAATAAAGTCATTTATATAGGTCAACCAAGAAATAAATGTTGAAATAAAAAGTTGAAATTCTTACAAGATTATAGATTGTTTCGTATATAAGCAAGAGCACTGTAATTTTCTTATAAGAATTTCAGCATTTTTTTTTGGTTGAACTGTATATGACTATTCAAGCAAGTTTTCATCGTTTAACGCAATATAATCACATTTCAAGATTTCCATGTTGAAACTAAAGATAATTTCAAATCAAGAATACTATTTTTTTCTGTGTAGGCATAAAATAAACATTGCATTCGGGGATGAGATTAGCAACAAGATGTTTAACATATGAAGGGTACAGGGGAAAACCGACCCAAGTCCTTTTTTGTCGAAATCATGTTATCTTGTGGCAAGAACTTTCATAATTCTTATCCGTTTAAAGAACGAACGGTTACAATCATTGAAAATAAGGCTGACACATGTGCTGGGAAAAACGATTATAATCCACTCGCTTATGAGGAAGAACGAAGAACCATAATATTCAACATACATTGTAATCACTAATTGTAAGTAAGCACACATGCTGATATTCACTATCACAGTATTATCTTTTCGATAACTCCTCAAGATATCTGAGACCTTGAAACTTAAAATTGCGTTTTTCTCAAATTACTCCGGATGGACATCGATGTGCATCGAAAACATATAGAAACGCGCCGCCGCTGATAAAAATCGCAATATCGCTCTTTTTCCAAGGAGAGTGTGCGTACAGGATTTCGCTTCTGCAATTTCGCCTGTCTTCCCACCGGGAAGCTAAAGCTCGATCGTGGTGGTAAAGTCAATTAGTACCCATTAATCCTGGATACCAATCAATCCTGGACGATCCAAGGAGATCCTGAGAAATACTCTAAACGATACTTTACATTCAATTTCACGATTTCGGTATATTGATATTCGATAAAATTACAAGTTCCGTCCATGCGTTTTTCCTAGAAAAAGAAAATATGTACAATCGCCATCGGTATTAATCGACGTTGCTATCGGTCCTAACGCTTATAAATGTTAACAAATCTCTCGCTTTCTCATTTATTCATCCTCTCTCTCGCTCGCTATCTTACTGTGCCACTTTTATACAGTATTATGTACAAAAGAATATACTACAGATTTATTCGACAAACCAAAGGGATATCTCACGATTCGTGAGATGCAACGGCTGACGACTGGACCGGAAGTCGTCTCTTCGGCTCTCCCGATCGTGCCGTCCCACCGCCCTGACGTGGTGCTTCGCGTGTGTCTATCGTATATATTTCGCGATGTCACTCTTCTTCATTTAGTATAAAAAGTCTCATCCGGTGACACGTTAATAGGTATACGTAAGCCAATCCGAAAGTTTGTTACACGCTCGACCTATACCCTTAGACTCGACATGCGCACTTTTAATGAGGAATCCTTAACGATTAATCCTTACACGCGTATTAATATGTGATGCTGATATGTGATGTAACTGAGATCAGTGGAACGCATGGAAGATAACATTGAGCCAACATTGTATGTATGATCCTTTGCATTTGACACTTTGCTGAGTCCAGACCGACCTGAAATGAGAAAATTGCATTATTAATAATTTAATTGTACTAAATATTATACAAACCTTTTCAATTATTATAAGCCAGAGATAAAATGTGTGTGAATATAGTTTCATATATCATCTTACATAAAACTCAACGTTGTAGATCATTTGGTCATTGTTGATTACTCCGGAGGGTTGATGACATCTCCCCTGAAAGCACGGTCATATTGCCAAGGTGCCTGTTCCTCTCCAATAGGAGACAGAAAGTATTCTCGTAGATAATTTCTCATCCCGTTAGCAGTATCTCCAGCTCGATTAGCCCCGACTCGGCCAAGCCTGGCAAAGTGTTGAGAACAGTAGTTCCTCCATTCCCCGTACGTGATGGTCCCATCCTCTGTTTCCGCATCAATCATGTTTATGGGGCAGTACTGTCTATCATTCCAATTTCTTCCTTCTTCACCCATCATAATGAAATTATGAAGACAGGGAAGGGCCTTGAAGATATTATCACAGTTGGTAGGCGACATGGCGAGTGGTCTATGTAGGATCTTCCATCGTGCAGTCAAAATTCCGAAAGTGTTCTCAATTACCCGCCGTGCTCGAGACAAACGGTAATTGAAAATTCTCTTTTCATCGGTCAGTGTTCTCCTTGGGTACGGTCGCATCATATACTCTGTGAGCGGGAACGCTTCATCCCCCACAAACACATAAAGGAAAGGTCTCCTTTTTCCTGGAATTGGGCTGGGATCAGGCAGACACATTTCCGGATGCTAAATCTTTAGCAAAATCAGTGTTGGCCCATACGCCGCCATCACTTATGGAACCTAAAAAAAAGAAAACAACTAAAACTTTCCACTTGGCGATTATCATTCTATAGCTACAGAAAATGCAATGAAGAATAACACTTACCAAACTGTCCGACATCCACCCATGTAAACTTGTACTGTGCATCACACGTTGCCATCATAACCATACTGAAGAACTGTTTATAATTAAAGTAATTCGATCCTGAGTTTCCAGGTGCTTGAATCCTCATATGTCTACCATCAATGGCCCCTAGGCAGTTGGGAAACTGCCAGGATGTCATGAAACCATCACTGATTGTCTTCCAGTCTTCCTTGCTGGGAACTTTCAAAACAAGAGGCTGAAGTACGTTCCAAATCTCTCTGCAAGTTTCGTGTATGACTTTGTACACCGTGGATGTCCCAATCCTAAATTCAGCATGTTTCAGTTTGGCTGTATCTCCTTGAGCCAAGTACCTGCAAAGTTGATCACAGATGACATTAAAATAGACTGAACAGAAACAAGCAAGGCTAAAAAAACTATATAAGAAACTCACAGCAATGTGACGGCAACACGAAGGTCTGTTGGTAGTGGTGTGCGATTACTTCGCTTTATAAGACGAGGGTGAAGGAGGTCAACCAAAAGACGAAACTGATCAGGCGACATTCGGAACAACCCAAAAAATTCTTCGTGATCAGTTTCAATAAGTTCCCTGACGAGGTTAGAGTAGAAACCTTGGGCGTCTCTCACTCGATTTACCGGTCGAACCCACCACCGGCGACGAGTCACTCTCCTTCTTCTCCTCAGCAAGACGTATTGCAGCAGTATCAAATTGTTCCAATTCAAAAGATACAGAAGCCGCAGATCGGTATTTCTCAAAATATCCATTTTTCTGTTCCGATTATTATTTTGAATTAGAAACCTTTATAAGATGCTACGTTTTAACATATATATATGTATATATGAATATTTACTTGATAGCACGACGATCCAACACGTGTCAACACTTCTCCGTTTTCTTCTTCTTCTGATGGCCGTCGAGCGCTGCTCAAATATAGGCCAGGGCGAACCACTCGTCGTATAGTAATAAAATCCCCAGGATAGAGGGCCTCAAAAGGCGCCAGTTCAGTCATTAACTTCGTCGATACAAGATGCCGAGCAAAAACACTTCCCGTGACTTGCACATGCATGTCCCGCCATTGACGACGTAGAACGTACGTCGTAAGAAATGGACTTGGTTCATTTCGCCTACTGCCACTGTTACGACCTACTACACTGGAAAACGCTTTCTTCATCTTCTATAGTCTATGCCTGAAACGTACTGCTACTGCGTTAATGCCAACTTAAAACTGTTTAAATCCTCTATGTGGAATATGTGCGGTTGTAGCACTTCGCTTACTACCACTGTTACGACCTGCTATACCGAAAAGCGCTTCCCTGAGACGTACTGCTACTGCGTTAATACCAGCTTACAACCTCTATGTAGAACAACCTTTATAGACTCCGTTTACACGGCACCGTTAATCGGGTTTTATAACATCGGTAGTTCTTAGGCCGGTCAATCACAGCTATTCCATTCTTCTGAAGAATGATTACGATTGGTCTTCCTGACAACTACCGATGTTATAAAACCCGATTAACGGTGTCATGTAAACACAGTCATAGATTTTCAGTACCTTACAGTCAATATCGGAACACAGCCGTCATATACTACGTTTACGCGAGCGTTACTTCTGTAGTAACTTACGATAATTCCTTCGCGTAAACGGGATGTTGTAGTAACTTACGATAATTTACTCCGCGTAAACGAGTGAATTATCGTAAGTTACTACAGAAGTAACGATCGCGTAAACGTAGTAATAGAAAAGTATGTGCACTTTATTGCACTATAGTGCAGACTTTAGTGCAGATATTAAAGCGAAATATTGACTATTAATTAATTTTTATTAGAATAGAGTTGTTTTCCAAATAATAAAAATTATATCGACACTTTATCCAAATGATTCCGGAGCGATTGGATTAAAAACAAATTTGTTTAGACACTTTCTGCTAACTATACGCTTAATTGATTTTAATTAATTGTGATTATTGTATGGTTTTCCAAACTCTAAAAAGTTTTTTCCAAATATCTCCAAATGATTTCCAAACGATTGGATAAGATAATTTTCAATAATTTTTAATTTGTTTGCCAACTATACGTCGGGGATGCTATCCGAAAAGGAAATATTGGAGCCATAAACTAGAAGAAGAAGGAGTGGGTATACTTTACTCGATACGACGTAATCTCTTCGCGTATGTGTGATTAGCAGGGGAAAAAAGTGAAAGTATGCATGACGTGGTGAAATTATAAAAAATAAGGTCGTAGATAACAACTTGAAGCTTGATTTAGAATGAAAACGAACGTCAGCGATCCTTGGCGCGGAACGCTTGCGGAAACGACGGTCGACAACGACGACTCGCCTAATGATCGTTTTGAAGATTCTTTCTTGGACGCGAAAGTCAGTCACCGTACTCACCGTCGGCTGTCCGATTCGGAGCAGTATCTACAAAAGCTATGTAAGATGCCAGCTGTGTAAGATGATTCACTTTCGGTATTTTATCACGGTTTCTAATTCTTTTCCAATGACAGACTCTAGGTTGAAAGTGCTTCAGGGAGGTACCACAAAAAAGGACCTTGTAACGTCGCTATCAGTGGCAAAGGAGGATTGCATCGCACGTTTAATCACCTCTGGGAACAATCCCCAGTCTGAGGAAGAAGCGGAGTTGGCGTCAAATCCTCTGATACGGCACATAGCCCCTCATCTGCAGGTGAGTATCTGGATAATAATAAACTACCTCATTACATTTGTTTGCAACTTGAATCTTTCAAAATAAGCAATAAAATCATTTTGCGAAGAAAATCTCATTTGTAAACTCATTTGACTTGTTTAGGCCTTGACGGCCAGTGAAGTAGTTCATCTCCTAAAGGCAGACGTACTTCAAGCAACCATACAGGCTGAGCGAGAAGGAGATATTACAGAGGAATTGCAAACGAGCCAGCCGTCAACAGAGCTCAAAGCAGAGCATAATAATTAGTTTTCGTAAAGTTGCAACGTAATACGCCATGTCAGTTGAAGCATTGTCGGGTAAAGTTTTTCTACTGGTAACTGGTGCGAGTCGTGGTATCGGTAGGCAAATAGCAATAACATTTGGCTCGCTACTGGAGGAAGGCTCACGTGTGCTTTTATTAGCGAGGAATAAGGATGCATTGCGAAAAGTTGCAAGTAATATACCTTCCAAAGTTGAAGTTTACACCGCTAGTACGGACTTAAGTAAATCAACTGATGTTGAGTTTCAAGGTAAATCGAAGTTCTTACAAGCTTGAGCATATTAATCATTTTTCATGCAATCGCTTTTCACGAAAAAATTTATAATATCCTAGAATTCTTATCGGAAGCTTTGAAAGAAACTACTTCCGACGCATTTGACCGAGTAGTCCTGGTACATAATGTAGGCTCTTTGGGCGATCTCTCTAAATCTGTAAACGATATGATGGATGTGAACAGCTGGAGAGAACTTTATGGTCTAAACATGTTCATACCTGCCATATTAAATGGGGTGGTCATGCATACATTTGATAATAAAACTATTAAGAAGACGGTTATCAATATTACATCTTTATACGCTATTCAAGCAGGCATTGGCAGTGGTCAATATTCCTCAGTGAAAGCAGCAAGAGAAATGTACTTTAAGGTGTGTATGTGTGCGTGTATGTGTGTTTTAATATACCACGTAATCACGAATATATATTTTTCCAATTATTAATATGCTTTTTTTTCTTCGTACAGGTTTTTGCTTTAGAAAATCCTGATGCTAATGTGTTAAGTTACTCACCGGGACCTGTCGACACGGATATGTTCACAACGGTATGCGAAACTATCGCCGATCCCGAAGCTAAAAAGATGTATATTGAGATGCGACAAAAGAAAACCGTGTTGACTACAGAACAGACTGTTAATCGTCTTGTGCAAATCTTGAAAGAACGTAAATACAATGCAGCCGATCATGTCGATTATTACGATAACTTGTGAAGCAAAAATAATTATGTTTATAGAGAGAAAGTAAAGCATAAAATTCGCCTCAGCGAATAAATTTATTCTTTTATATTGAAAATAATTTTGCTCTATATAATTTTGCTCCTTAAAGATGTGACGTATAATAATCTACGAAATAATATAAACATAGATAATTTTTCTCTCTATAAATGATTTTATAATTAATTTATAATTTTTCTTTAAAATTCTCCCTTGAATGGATAAGTTGGTAATATTAAAATAACAATATTTATAAAGGAATTGTACAATTTTATTTTTTTTAATCACATGAAATTATTTTTCTTTTACCTATACAGAGTGATTTATAAGTATATGTAAATACTTTGTGGATTTGTGGATGTAATGTAGAGGTAAAAATAAGACTAAAATGTTCTATACAACTGTTTCTGAAACTCCTTAATTTCAGAGTTATGATGTAATACATAATGTAATACCTTGCTAAGCATAAACAACATGAAGGCAGTACTTACGAGCCTTAGGGCGTGTCATGTTCTTCAACATAGTAGATGTTTGTTATTCCTACACCTCACTACAGTTGATTACACCACATCCTACACCACGTCTCTTTAAGTTTTAATCCTGTTCGAAATGAGTTGGAACAGATTCTGTGTCATTCAGAGATCACTAAGGCGGCTAAGCAAGTCTCTGTCTTAGAGTTCAGGGAAATCACTTTAAAAAACGTATTATGAAAACTGTACTAATCTGTGAACTCTGGAAGAAATAACTTTTAGTTTGTGTTGAGTTTGTTATCCGTTCTTTGATACATAGCTCTGAAATAAAGCAATTTCAGAAAAAGTTGTATAGAACATTTTAGTCTTATTTTTATCTCTACATTACACTTACAAAGTATTTACATATACTTATGAATCACCCTATATATATATATATATATATATATATATATTATATAAGGTATATGAACATTTTTTATCTCGTACTATAAATATAATTTAACAATATTTTTTCCTAATCATAAAAATAGATTATATATTATGTAAGCATTACATTATATATAAAAATATAAAGCTATTAATTGAAGATTATTCGTAATAATAATAATTGAAACATTTTAAGGACTGTGACTTTTTTTATTCACAGCATGTACTATATATCATAAAAAATTTTATATTATAAAATCTACAAATATATATAAAGAATACACGCTTTATATGTTACTTAAAAAAAAAAAAAAACGCGTATAAGGATAGATTTTCGTATTTGGTTTATCACTTGGTTTATCTTGTGAATATATTTTGTACTTGTTTTTCCTCAATAAGATATTAATGAATTGAGTCATTATCTTCCACCAATGGAGTAAAAGGCACTGTAATACTTTTTACCATTTGTATCTGCATATATATCAGTATTACAATAGTTATGACATAGAATACTGCTGATAAGAACCACACTGGTAGAGGATATAAAGGTGGCATGTAGTGGGAGTAGAGAAAAGTATACAGAGAAGCTGCCGCAAATGGTAACAGTGTCTCTAGAGACATAGCTAAAGAGAAAACCTTCCCTGTTGAAATAAGTACACTTTAAAATACACATTTAAGAGATTTAAGATTATTTCATTTCTGGCACGATTCTAAATTTTCATTTTTCTTTTACAATTATTTATTAAAATCAAAAGACGAGGTTTACCTGTGTCTTGCGTAGGCACCACCTTGGATAATATAGCACGTATCATCGGTCGGGATATGTTACCAAACATTCCTAGAACCATTGATAAATACATATGCCAAGACTGCCATGTAAAGGCACGTACCAAGGCACTACCAAACGACGATGTAACAGATACTATGGCAACTACAGCCTCTGGAAATCCTAAATCATACAAGTATCTCGTAAGTTCTCGAGAAATTATTGCAACAAATAACGAAGTATATTTTTCGATATCACCAAAACAATACCTGCGTATTTCCGCATTAATCTAATACCGGATATCATGCCGAGTACTCCCACCACAACATCCATAGCTATATAAGTGGAGTACTTTTCTACGGTCCAACCAAGCCGCGCGCTTGCAAACAGATATCCAATAGCGAGATTACCTTCAAAAACAATCAAGAGAAACGTAAGACAAGCTATGCAGCTCCAGACTAACGACCTATTGAATCCATCTCTCTTCTTGACACACGTATTAATAAGATCCTTTACTAACGTACAGTCAAATACCTTGCGGATACCCTGTAAAGACAGATAAAAGCAACGATTACTCGTAATTCATTTGAAACGATGTTCATTATTTCATCTTATTGTTAGTCTCTAAGCTACATTGTACGTCTAACTAAGCTACTTCTGCAAAAAATGACTTTATGAATTCTTTGAAACACCTACAGAAGTTTGACTCTGTACAGTTTCTGGAACAAAAAATAATATGTACAACGTTGCCAGAGTGCAGAGCACAGTCGCAACACTGAATACAGCGGTGTAGCCGTACGCATCCAATATCACTGGACCAGAAAGCAGTCCGATTAGGACACCGAGAGAGACCAATGCATCTAACCAGGCTAAATGCCATGCCCGCTCGTTATCGTCCGTCATATCAGTGATGTAACACATTGACGCTAACATCAATACGCTTATGCCACCCAAGAGAGCAGTAGGAATATCGGCTATCAGGAAATACCAAGGTACAACGTCCCAATTAGCCATTACAGAGAGCAGAAGATAATTCAAAGATGTACCTAAAGAAATGTACATTAAATAAATATCGACTCTTTCTCTTTCTCTCTCTCTCTGCCGAACGTAATAAATTACGAAAACTTTATGAAAGCAGCTACACTGCGTTTCCTAAAAATCATCACGAATTGATCGTAATAATACGCGATTTGTAAAATTTCTTATCTACATTATATTCTCTGTTAATATTGTCTATCTCTATAGTAACAATCAATTATTGTAATTCAATATATAATATTTCCAGAAGCAATGAAGCTTCTTCTACAGCTCTACAATAATACTCGTCATAAAAATGTGATTACTTATATATCCTAAAAGCAGAACAGGTTTCCTTCCGTACTTATCACTCCATGGTCCTAGAAATAACGACAGGATTGACGGAGAAATACTGTCCATGAAGGATTTACCCATCACAATTAAACTTGCGTATGGTTGAACCATGGAATTGATTCTGAGTGCCTCCTGGCTGCTGCTATTGTTATGGAGTATCAGGCACTCCGTTTTGTTTAGTTTCAACGTTGTGGTGCACGTACGATACACTATCAGATCTGTCAAGATAGTACCTGCAAAAAAATGCACGCATATAGCCGTTGTACTAAGACAAGAGATTTATTTATTACCTGACATTGACAAGGTGAGCAGTAGCAGTACTATAGGCGGCTGCACGAGTAAATAACGTCTCCATTCTGGGATAGTTCGGTCCATTATCTTCGGTAATATTCATCAAAAACCGAACACTCTCTATGCGGTAACGCGGTAACGAATGCTTGATAATACGGTCCGCAAGAGCATTCATTGACACTTGAAAGTCGCTTTGTTTAATGACAATAATTAGGAACTGTAGATAAGCAACTGCGATATGCTCACTAATGTCTTTTGTATGAGTATCCTCGAGTATCATTCCTTTGTTGGAAAATTGCTCGTATACATACACATACGTAACTCACGTGTGCGGCTGTGTGAGTGAATGTATGTCAGAATATTTTCTCGTTCCCCTGACGTAATCACGTTGGCCGCGAAATATAATTGCGATTGAACGACGATACGTTTTCGAATTTGCACACGAGTGACACACGAAGCATGATTCGCGCTGCAATTTTCTCAAATTTGCGGTAAACAATGGCGCAACATTTTTTTTTTCGTGGAACATGAGAAAGAAAGTTAACGCGTTTGACAGATCCAGTCAATCAGCTGATTCGTGAGTTGACAATACTTCAGCGAAGACCCGAACCAATTTTGGCTGAACACAACACATAATACATAACTGCAATATAGCATCAGGACATCAGCGTGCAGCATCGAAGATTCCTGCATTACCAACATCAGCTTACAGCAACCTAAAAGATTCTTGCATTTCCAACATAGGACGTTTTCCAACAAAAAGGACACAGATGACACAGTATATGGAAGCACATAAAATTGCAGGAGCCATGAGCAGAATGCAGAAGCCATTATGCGCTTGCGCTATTGATATCTGCAGTCTGCCCATGGCTTCTGAATTTTCAATCTACAAAAAAATACAGAATGCATAGTTTATGTAGATTGGAAATTCAGAATCAACGCCTTCAATTATTATATACCTATATGTAATAAAACTCAATAACAAAAACAATTTAAAAAATTTATCAACAGAGCATTTTAAGTTAACATTTCAAGCTCAGCCGCAGTGAGCAGCATGTGGACAGTGACTTCACTGCTCGGCGCTCGGCTGCAGCGAGCAGTATAATGCCCGTTCTAGACTGAAGGATGATCCTACTCGCGGCTCATCCTAGTGAGTAGTGTAGACGGGTAAAAATCATGGATAATCAATGAATCTTATCCGTCTACACTACTCACTAGGATGAGCCGCGAGTAGGATCATCCTCCAGTCTAGAACGGGTATAATGGATGATGAACAGTGACTATAGTCACTCTCTGTACCGAAAGGGTTAAGGCCTGTGTCCACGATGCTAGAACTTGGTCCAAGTCCAAGTTCTACTTGGGCCGTGGACACACGAGTTTTGCATCCAAGTTCAGTATGTCCACGATCCAAGTTTCAGTAACTTTTCCTTGGTCCAAGAACTTGGACCAAGTTCTAGCATCGTGGACACAGGCCTTTTGAGGGACTCTACAGTGAATCATTTCATCCTTGTTGTTTGCACATGTTAAACAAGGATGAAATAATTCGCTGTGTCATCCGCGTCCCTTGCTGGAAAACGCCCATAGCATTGCCCTCAGGGTGAGCGCTCAGTGATTTTTTTAGCCAATCGACTTGCAACTTTCTGTAAGAACAGAATTTGCGCATACGTTTCTCTCGCGAATAAATTCAAGAATCGAGCCCTAGGGTTATTGTCGGTCTTTAATACATACTCACTGGGTCAAAAATGGCATGAGAAGACCTTATAGGCCGTTCGAGATCAGATCTTATTATAAGATTGTCTTAAGTTTATCTTTAGATACTCCGTAGCCAATGAAACAAGTCATACAGCATCTAAAGATAAACTTAAGCCGGATCTACAATGACTACAATACGTTGCAAACGATGGCAACTGCTAGTTGAAAAGTGTTAATTCTAATTGCCGATTGCCAGTTATTGTCGCCAAAAAAGTTAAAAGTTCGCCAACTCTCTTTTGACAACCGCAATTGACAAGCGCGACGTGGAAATAACACTTTTCAACTAGCAGTTGCCATCGTTTGCAACGTATTGTAGAACCGGCTTTAAAACGATCTTAAATATAAGATCTGACTATGAATACCGACCATAGCCTATTTTCGGAATTTTGGATTGCTTCTTTATTAATAGCTCGAGAACAAGATAGTCAATCGATATCAACTTTTTTTAGAAACATTGCTCAGTATTTTATTTACTCATAAAAAAAGTTTCAGAATATTGGCAATATAGTGCTTCTTCATAATTTCGTTTATATAAGTGGGAATATGCTATTCCATAAGAATTGCAAAATTAAAAGTTAAATAACTCGTGAACTGGTTAGAGAAGGTTTATTTGCACACATGTTCAGATAATAAATAGGTAGAAACAAAACATATTAAATTTTCATGATATTGTCAATGTTAGAAAGTTAGCGCCAGAACATCCTTAAGGGGATGCTGGAGCCGCAGGCGAACTCGATCAGCGTCGATAAAGAAGTGCTCACCGACTATATCTGTCCTTGTATAGACAAGGATATAGACAAGGATAGCACCTAACCTTGCATCTTCCACTGGTCTAAGTAATATCTTTCTTTTTAGGCTTCAAATCTTACTTCTAATTGCACGATATTATTCCTGGCAGTTTTTTGTAGAGGGCTGCATCACTATTTTCTATAGAAATACTGCAGAATTTTTGTATAAAGCAAATATTGTCGTCAGGTGAAGACAATATTTATAAAAATAAAATTTTTTTTTAGTTTATCAGAAAAAATCATGTACAGCCCTCTACATTTTTGTGCGTACTTTAATCGTGTAAAAGGATTTTCCATTCTGTTCAGCCAATTCAAAGATATTGCTTAGACCGATTATGCCTTGTCGCTGTCACTCCAGGATCCCCTTAAGGTCGTTCTCCGGTCCTTATACTAGAGAAAATCGATTTTCTTAGGATTTTCTTGAAACTGTGAGTATACGTTAATTTAGGTGTGCTTTATGCGTGGTATAAATTTCAGTACCTCTTCCGGTATAAAAAATAAAGATACTGAGCCTCAAAGTTTCAACTTTTACTAATGAAAAGGTTTTCCAGGCCAAACGGTAAGAGATACGAGGTTGGCCAAAAGGACCAAAGTTGCTCCTCTCGTCGAGATCTATAAAGAAAAAATGCCAAAATTAAAAAAAATTAAATTAAAAAATTTTTTTCGGTAAAAATTGAAACTTTTATACTGAAATTTATACCACGCATAAAGCACACCTAAATTAACGTATATTCACAGTTTCAAGAAAATCTAGAGAAAATCGATTTTCTCTAGTATAAGGACCGGAGAACGAAATGTAGGCTCTTACGTCTATCGTAGTCAGACGTAAAGCAAGGCAGCTGGCAGAGAAAATCGTATACGTTAACTACGTTCGTATCGTCACGTATTGACACGATAGCTTACGTTTACGTAGTTACGTATATGGTTTTCTTTGCCTTGCTTCACGTCTATGACTACGATAGACGTAAGAGCTTACATTTTGTTTTCTGCCATCAGCCTAAAGAAGAAGAAATGCCTGGTCAACTGTTCGCTTTTATTTCCTAATAGTTATGGAGGCTCTGTTTTCTTTCTAGTAATATTTGATAAACAGTAGGAGATACGACCTCTTGCGACGAATTACCCAAATCTAATTAACGATTCATTTATTGGTTCACTTCTTCCGTTCATAACCGGGTCTGGTGATCGCGATTTTTATTTCCAGGAGTTAATAAAAGTACAGATGCTAGCATAAAAATATGAGTATTTATGTGGTATATTAACAATATACAGAGAGAGTTTATAAGTACAAACGCCGAGATAGTTCTTACATCTAATCCCATTCTCCAATATACATAGCACGCGAGGTCGGAGGTATTACGCCTCTCGTCGGGATCGGTAACCTTCCATATATGTGATTATACGGCGACTCATTCCTGTTGTCCGAATCTGAAAGCATAGCAGCAATTATTACTAATAAACGTGATTATAAAGCAGCTTAATATGAAGCCGTCTACGGACCATCTCAATAATTACTTTTTTAATAACTTCTCTACATAAAAAAATCGTTTTCTATTTATCTAAAAATAGGTCGTGAAAAGATAGATGAAAAAGATTAATCTATAGTAATAAAAAGTAATAATAAATTATATAAAAGCTGTAAGCGCCGAATTGCGGTAGATATAAGTGTAAGCGCCGAATTGGGATAGACGTACGGTGGGCGCCGATTTGCAATGTATATGGCTCCACCTGCCGAATTAGGTTGACGCGACGGGATCCGATTGGGGGCAGTGAGAGAGAATACTCCGAACGGTCTGCCTGCGATCCGAGGGACTGAGATCGGGCTGCCGGTATTAATTAATATAAGTACTCGCGAGGGACTGTCGAGTCGGATTGTGTTGAGACGTAGGTGTAAGCGGAATATACGAGACATTTGTGAAACGGAGCAAAGCGGTAAAACTGTGTAAATCGAGTGAATAAAGTTGAGATAATAAATGGAGCAAGTGATATCCGTATATGCTGTCTGATTTATTAACAATTGCCTACAAAGTGTGCAAATTAGAAACTTGCACATTGCTTCCTCATCATTACAGATTGCTACCATTGCTCCTATTTTATTTTGCTCACAAAGCTCCTCTATGAGGAAGCTTGTATTTTATTTGACGCATATAATTATTAGTATTTATTAGTTTGGCTTTCTCATGGAGAAAGCTTTATGAGCAAAATAAAATAGGAGCAATGGTAGCGATCTGTAATGATGAGGAAGCAATGTGCAAGTTTCTAATTTGCACACTTTTTTTAATTTTAAATTTAACCTTTTTATGAATTAAAAAAGGGTCAGCTTAGTAGCACAAGTGGGGTTTTACAATTGACGTAATGTCAAATCGATGTTGACTTTGGGAATTTGGGCTACATGGTCCATATATGCATGGACTTCGCATATGGACCTTTGATCGCGTATAAAGCTGGATCTAATCAACCAAATCTTAAAGAATTATATATAAAATAGGGGTAGAAAAGACTGAAGAATATAATAGAATTATAAATAGTCCGATATCTCAAAATTGGCGGAAGTTAGAGCAACCACGAACATTTCTCAAAAAATTCAAAATTTTATAAAGAAAGAACCTTTTTACCGATTATCGCCAAATTCAATACCAACCTTCTTTTAATGATACTCTATATAAAATTACATGTATAACTTATACATGTAACTTTTTAAGCAAAAATCGGTAACTCCTTCACCGATCCTCACCAAATTCAATACTTTCCTTAAAAATAATATTATATCCATCAAATAACTTACACATTTTTTAAGCAGAAATTGGTAACCCTTTCACCGATTCTCGCCAAATTCAATAACAATCTTCCTTTAAGGGGATCCTATAGTGGCAGTAATTACCGACATTTTTTTATTGGAAGAAATCTTTGAATTGGCTTTACAGAATTGCAAAATTCTTTTACAGAATTAGAGTACGCACAAAAATCTACCTCGCGACATACGATTTCATATCGGGAACGAAAAAAAATTAAAAATTTTACTAATTTGGGCACATACAGCTGTCACCTGACGACAATAACAAAAATACTGCAGTTTATATATATATAATGACACCCAGGCGGGGTAGGGACAACATGTAGGAACAATATTGTGTAAATAGAATTAAGATTTAACGCCTAGAAAAAAAGATTTTCTCTAATAAAGTTTTATTGAGCAGAGGCACATGCAGGTTGATAGGATAAGCAGTATTGCGTGTAGCGAGAGATGGTGCAGCAATCGGACAAGGACAGATACCTATAGTTAGACAAAGACAGATATAGAGAAAACAGGATTAGAAATGTTGACATTATCGACATTGAGGAAGTTCGGCCTTCGCTATAGGATCCCTTTAATGATACTCTATCCTTCAATTGACTTAGGGTAGACCGAGGCGAATCGGATCAATATAAGTTTTAAGACAGGTTTTTGTTAGTTTTGTTTCAAACGAACTGTTTTATCGTGCTAATTAGTAATCTGATTCGCCTCTCTCGGTCTACCCTATATATTTTTTAGGCAGAAACCCTTTCACCAATCTTCGTCAAATTCAAAACAACCTTCCTTTAATGATACTTTATATATAAGATTACATGTATAACTTGTACACTTTTTAGGCAAAAATCGGTAACCCCTTCACCGATCATTGCCAAATTCAACACCAACCTACCTTTAATGATACTCTATTCATAAAAAAAATAACCTCGATATCTCAAAATTTGCGGAAATTAGAATAATCATGTAGATTTTTTTAGATAGAAATCGGCAACTCCTTTATTATTAACAATTTTTATTAATTCTATTATATTCTTCAGTTTTTTCTACCCCTATTTCATATATGATATTCTTTAAGATTTGGTTAATCAGTTCTTGAGTTATAGAAATTTCGGTAAATTTGGCACACACACACATACATACACACATACGGACATTTTTTTTAAATTACGATTTTCCGACGTTTTAGAACATTCTGAACACATTGGCATCAAAAACTAAAAAAACAATTTTTTCTTTGGTCTTTTCTACCCCTATTTCATATATAATTCTTTAAAATTTGGTTGATTAGACCTAGGTTTATATGCGATCAAAAGTCCATATACGAAGTTTATGAAAACAAAGCTTCCTCTATGCGGAAGCAAAAAGTAACAAAAAATATTGATCTAAAATAATAAGTCACAGTTTACAAGTCATTTTACGTGGTAAAACTACTGCGCTGAACTAATATACATAATAGCAATTGTTTTTTAAGATAAATAAAAAATAATAATTACTCAAAATTGCTTCTTACCAAGTCCACTTTCGAAGCTTCTGGCGTGATACATAATGGGTGGTCGATGGGTCGGCAGATGCCCATATATTTGAGAAGATTGACTACTAGCGTAAGCGGCGCCCGCGTAAGACGGCGCCGGCTGTGTCCTGGGGTGTCCTCGAGGCGGGGGTGGGCCCACCTTGCCATGACCGTTTCTCGCCATTTTGACGAAATTAGGCACGCGTGCCCGTAAACCGCAGTAATATGGATCGTCTAAAGCACGTAGTCACGAATTATGAGATGTATAAATATATAACTCATAATATAAAAATATAAAAATATAAAAATATAAAAATAATATAAAATAAATATAAAAAATATATAACTTAATAAACAAAATAAAACAATGTACAATAAATAAAACAATCATTATTTTTATAAACATAATACGTAAATATGGATGTCTTTCTTTGGAAAGAGCTCTAGAGTCAACATATTTAATGTAATTAATATTGATACGCGTAATTACAGAAATTTTAATATTGATCATGTATATTACACATATTATAGAAACGGGACACGATGACAAACGCGACTCACCGTATTTTTTCCTATCGTCATGTTTACTTCGCTTCTCTTCCATCATGGGGTGTTTCATCGCCCTGCCATAGTCGTCGTCTATATCGTCGTAATCAGGCTGAAATAATAGACGTCAAGTAGTATAGTATTATCTTCAACTTAACGGCACAACTCTAAATCTAACGTGTCGTTTTTAATGTCTACCTTGGGGATGCCGTGGCCGTAGAGATTTTCTCTAGGCGGCAATTTCGGTGGTCTTTCCGCACGTCGATGCTGGTAACTTGTCGACTGCATGTAGATCTGTTCCCGTGAGTCCCTGTCCGTCATTATTTCGCTAGGACCTACGGACGACGACACGCCGGCCACGCTATAAGGATCCTCGTCAGGAATTGGTATTCTAGGTCTATTTTTTATATCCACCGGCCTCTGTAATGCTAAAACTAAAGAAAAAAAAATATACACACACACACACACACACACACACACATATATATATATATATATATATAACGAGAGATGATATATAAATTACTCGAAGGCAGGGAACAGATATCGAGACACAAAGAAACATCAATATTTAATACTATCCAAAGATAGACCGAAAAGAATGTCGATTGGATAATGTTTATTAGAATTGTTGGAAAATTAAAGAAATATATCTTGTCTCTTAACCCTAGGTATACACAGGAGAGTCTCCGAGACCCCGGCCCAACTTTCTTAAGTTGACATTTCGAGAATTGGAAGGGTAAGGGTTCAGGACGTTTTGACGTAAAAAAGGGTGCTTGGAGTCCTCTCAGTAGGCAGACGCGTCGACCCGCGCCATTCGTCGCTAAACCACCGAGCAGTGAACATACGAAATGAGTTTGGGGTCTCCGAGATCCCACATTGTATACGGTGTAACTTTTTCCAAGGTATTTTTTCTAATTTACTTCGTTTTACGTTTATAATATTGTATATTCATTGAAAATAGTATTTATTCAATGTTTTTATGGTTTTTTTTCTAGCCGGAGATCGACTGGGAAAATAAAAGTGTACGCAAATAAATCAGTAACGTATTTTACAGTTGAAACATGGAGACACGTGCGAAAACGCGCGACAGCAGGAACGTACAGAGAATGACAAACTTTCAAAGAGTTTGATTTTGTCCCCGGGATATGGGTTAAAAAACTCAATTAGCGTGTCCACGATGCCGAGTTCCGAGATGCGAAGCGCATGGCACCGCTCTTTGTTATGCAGTCGCTGCACAGAGAAGATGTAAACATTGAAAATGTAATATTTTTGTATTTTTCATTAAAAAAGTGAAGAATAAATAACTTACATTGCATATCGATTTTCGTAAGAATTCGTTTTATCTTTCTAGCCGTATTTATATTATTATATAGTTTTTAAATGTTTTTATGTATCTACTACGTGTTACTACACATGTCAACGAACTAATAATATACGTTAAAAGTCAAACAACATTGATTAGAACTAAAGTTTTAGGAGCAAAAATTAAACATTTCATACTATCTCGAAAAACGCCCGAAAAAATAAAAAATAGAAAATTCGTCATTTGTACCTCTTGTAATTTTGTTGAAAAAATTGGAATATTGGGACGCCAAATTTTTTTAATAGTTTTAAGTAACGCCCTTTCACAGAATTTGCAAGAATTTTTCAAATCAGTCTATATATAAACAAAAGAGACATGATTTTTTCACGTTTCTAGACTTTTGTTTCTTTTTTTACCCGTATAATATCTCGGAACTGTTTAATAGGGTTGAAAACAAATTTTTTTTACGGAATTTTAATCTATGTATATATGACTTTATAATACAAATTTTTTCCCCAATTTTTTTTCTCAATTATTTAACGAGTTATGGCTTGTTAAATAATCGGACCCGCGAAGCTCTATTTAAACGCTCCAGAATGAACCGAAGCGGTTCGTGACGTCACGATGTGAGAGCCAAACATGGTCGAACCTCGTTATTGCAATCAGCATACCTACTGCGGTTCCAATTGAGCAGTTTCGATATAAATGCAATGATCCTGGTTGTTTGTCCTGGTCGGGATTTTCAGGAAGCAAAGAAAATGGGACACCTAATGTTTTGGAAAATACAATAACATTCATTGAAAATGACATAACCTTGAAAAGACCTCGAACATCTCCGTTGCTCCAAACAGATAGTTTGCATGAAAAGACTGAAAAAAGTTTTCAGTCTTCATCCAATGTTAGTGAGTGCGTTCCGGCAAGACACCGCTACTGAAACGCTACCGTAGCGCTACACAGATAGCCAATAATCACCAATAATCAGTAACGCTAACTATAGCATAGTGCTACAAAATATAGCAAAAAAGCTTGAAAAAGCTGTAGCGCTTCAGTAGCGGTGTCTTGCCGGAACGCACTCAATGACATAACTCTCACGCAGCATACCCTTTCTCTTGAACCCGATACTCAGAGGCTCGATTCTTGAATTCATTCGCAAGAGAAACGTATGCGCAAATGTTGTTCTTGCGAATAAATTCAAGAATCGAGCCCCTGGACAAACTCCAGCCTTAGGCCCAGTTTCACAAGTGTCGGTTAACTTTTAATCTTAGATTAACTCACTCTTCGTCTCTTTCTAAGGGGGACATTAGAAAGAGACGAAGAGTGAGTTAATCTAAGATTAACCCTTCGTTATAGTCACACATAGGTCATTTTGACCCGCGCTCAAGTTTGAAGCTAAATATCGGTAAGTGCCTGGCTTAAAATGGGGCTTGGACCGTCATCTACCAAGAGTTTGAAGTATCCTCTATAAGTAGAGACCGTTAGTCATTTGACTAAAGCGTCAGTGTTTATATGACAGCGGTTGCGAAAACATCGTGCACGAATGCGGGTCACATTGACCCGTAGTGTGACTAGCACGTAATTTTAGTTTAAAAAAATCGGATTTTTTTATTGTGCTTAAAACAAGTGTCTGAACTGTAAGTGTGACTGTGGCACTTGCGACATATTTTTTTCCATTGTTTTTAATAACGGTGTTATTATTATAAAACGGTTAAAACGGTTGCACTGACTAAATGACTTTTTTGTCGTTTTATAACGAAAAAACAATAATACTTATGTTTTTGTGTACTCAGGATATCCATAATAATAATAAAACACATTATTTTCTGATAAATCCACATTTTTTTCACTCCAAAATCGGGCCTCTTCATATGCCGGAATAAATACCTTTTTTGAAACGCGCACTAGAGGACTATTTTTTTTCTTAAAGTGTCGTATCTTAGGAGTATAACCTGCAAATTTTATTTTAACAAATTAAAAAATTAAAAAGTTATGATTTTTTAAGTGAAAAAGCTACTTTTTTACGCATGTACTCGTTCACGATTTTTTTTCAACATGTTGCCATTTGATCTCTCACAAAATCGCAGTTGTTTTATGTTCTAGAATGTTCAAGGTATGTTCCAGAATTATTTGAACCCGATCGGACCGATATCATTAAAATGGCAATCATTCAAAATCGACTGGGTCAATATGACCCAGTATGACTAACACGGGATTCTACAGAAATGTGACTACGAAGGGTTAAAAGTTAACCGACACTTGTGAAACTGGGCCTTAATCGTGCAGATCTGTCCGTCTCTTTGGAGACACACATAACCTATCGCCTGATTCCCATAAATCCAATATCATGAACATATCAACTCGTGGCAGATTACGTGCATCGGCTATACAAAGCCAGATTTGGCAAAGTTTATTTGCCATTTTTATGCTGATAATTATTCAAGAATCGGTTGTTGATCTGTCCATAAAGGGCACGTCTGAACGGGCTCTCACATTATAACGTCACACCGATAGCGTGGCGTTTCAGATCACGTGACTATATTTGAAATTTTTATTGAACTTTGAAGCTCATTTTACAGGAAAACATAGCATAAACAATTTTTTTCTTTTTGCAATAATTATTATTTATATCATAGTTGATAAAAATAACAATTCTTTTTTAGAAATTTACTTTATAACCCTATTCTATCGACTTTTATACATTATAGGCTTGTTCCTTGATTGATTCTCTCGATCAATTGGAAAAAAAATAAAAAATAAACTGAAATATATCCATTTTACTGAAGTTACGATGACAAATATGGACCCGAGACCCTACGGTGTATAATACGTAGACAAAATAAGACTGTGCAGTATACCTAGGGTTAAATAACTTTAACGCGACTTCTAATCTAGGCCTCAATTAGACAAATGTCGAATATTGTTCATAAACAGTATATGAAAATTCTATATGGCGTTTAATGTATGTCACATGCTTTCCTCACAGCATACCTGGTGGCAGCTTCGACTTGAGCATGTCCAATCCTACCACGTTGACGATGAGCACCCACACGGGGCACTGAAGCAAGTCGGCTTCCGTTCTCACGAATATGATAGCGCTCAGGCACTGCATCTCCAATCGCCGTCTGTCTGGGTAGGCCCTTCGCGTCTCTCGCGATAAATTCGTTTGGAATTTATTCATGTCGAACAACTGAAACGAGAAGCCGGTAATGTTCAACATCGCGTTCCACGATATTAAGGAGAAAGTTGGCGGTTGCGTCACCAACTATGGCATCAATCGGCTTCTCGACAGGGCGGAATACGCGTAACAAAAACGTAGGTATCTATCGACAAAGGAGCAAACTAATAAATGCGAACGGGGATTCTTAGTTTTAGATACAGGAAGAACGACCACCTCGGATTGCGTTATGCGGCGGAACTATTCGCTCTCCTTTCGTACCGAGTGTGTGGCGTACGATTTCCTGACGATAAAGAGATTTAAACGCCTCTTATTATACGGCTCGCTTGCTCGTAGTTTTAATTAGAAAGGCAATGCGCGGTTTCTCTATCAACATGCATTCATATATAAGAATTGTGATAAAACCAACACGTGATCCCCTCGCGTGCATACGCGGCGCGCGCAGCAAGGGAACTAGAGTCCCTGGAATACAGAGTCTGGCCAAGAACACAAAATGGCTGTGTGTCTGTATACGAGGGATTAGTGCATAGTATGTATTACTGTGTTAGTGTCTAGAAATGTAGTTGTGTGTCTATGTACACTATGATTGGTTACGCCATTGTGTGTTCTGACCAATGAAAAGAGGTCTAGGAGATTGCCAGACTCTGGCTACGGTCAACGTGACGCTACAAATGCTTTGGAGCGTTCTTCTTCTCCTTCTTTCTTCATTGAAATAAAAGAGAAGAGGAATGCTTCGAAGCATTTGTAGCGTCACGTTAACCGTAGCCTCTGTATTCTAATAAAGCTGGATTCAGACAGAACGCGTCAAGCGTCAAGCAGCGAGCAGCAACCCAATCAGCGAGGTGATATCAGCAGTGGCGTAGAAAATATCGCCTCGCTGATTGGTTGCTGCTCGCTGCTTGACGCTTGACGCGTCCTGTCTGAATCCAGCTTAAGGCCTCTGGGGAAAACCAACACGTACATACGTGCCGCGGCGCTTATTATTATTATTATATTATTAATTGGAAGTAGGCGAGAGCAGTTGAAAACCCCACCCCTCACGCGATTAACCCATTTTGATGTTTTCGCCGATAAATATTTCACGAAAGAAATCCAACGTAGACGGTTTAGGGCCAATTTCACCAACCACGGTTAGCTTAACCGACGGTTAAAGTTAGCAGGATTGACCAATAGAAAGCAGGGTGGATTCATTTCTATTGGTCAATCCTGCTAACTTTAATCGTCGGTTAAGCTAACCGTGGTTGGTGAAATTGGCCCTTAGAAACTGCGAAACATTTAACGTCGACCTACCTTTCCGGGTTTCTCGTGCTCGAGTGCACCCTGCGAATTACGTATAATCTCCGGACCGATCGCGTTGTCCTCCTGATTCGTCGATTTCACATATACGTTATTTTTACATAATCTCTTGATGAGAATGTTGCCCTGCTCGTCCATCTTTATTTTAACTCCCTGGTTTATGTGACGCTTGGCCTCCTCCGTTTTCGGGTCTCGCATGGGATTATCGAATCCGCAAAGTCCTATCCTGTAAATCAACCCGTACAATGCTAAATGTTAACTTATGTAATATATTTATAACGTACATCACTTCAAAAAGTATTAGTATTTATTTTATTTTCGCCCTCTTTCGGTTAATAGATAGTTAAATAAGAGATTAAGCGAGAGTTGGATTATACATCTTTTGATATGAAAAATCGTCAGCACTCTTATTAGAATAATTATATTATCGAGTATATTTCAACAAAAGATAATGTAAAATCAGTAAAATTTAATTAAACAAACTGTATTTTACTAAAGATGTTGTAATCGACCCAACTGGCCAAATTTATTAATCGAAAAACGCTACGTTTCGACCGAGGATCCGGTCCTTTTCAAGCGTGTATACAAAACTCACAAATGTCGATAACCTGTAATAGTCGATAAACTGTATTTTTATAGCACTTTTTTCTTATCTCAAACTCCATATTCATATTGGTATTGATATATAATTAAAAAGCGCTCTGTATATTAAATTACGAAAATCTTAGAAGACGCTGGCTAAGTAATTGTATCTTAAAGTCGTGTGTACCTGAATCCATCAAATCCGTCATTCGAACCGTTTATCGTGAGGACAGGCGCTCTGGCATATGCTTTCGCAACCCGTCTATTTCTCTCAAAGACGATAACTTTTGCCCAAATTTCGTCGTCTATCTGATTCCATTTATCTAAGACCTCTTGTATGTGATCCTACAAATGTAAGATGAGCGAAAGATGAGCTAGTGCAATAACAAGAAATTGTTTGTACATGATGTGAACATTGTGAACTATATTATATACGGAGCATTCTCGCTGAAATTTTCACATTTTTACCCTCATCTACTGCAATTTTGACAATTTTTTTCCGAGAAATATTCTGAAAAAGAAAAGACACGTATTTTTCAGTTTGGGCCTACGATCAATATTTCCGACAGTGTAATTTTTGTAAAAATTGAATTTTTCGATATAACACATATTGTATATAATCTACTTTTTAAAACGTTAATATCATGGAAATGTTCAATCCTATTGAAAAACGGCTCGGATGAAATTTGTTCAGTTTAAAATGAATTACATGATGTATATGTTCTTTTTAATTTTTGGACAGTCTAAAATTGTTATACGATGTTAAAGAGGAAAAAATCGTTTTTCGAAAAATTCGCCATTTTTTTTAAATTAAAATTAAAATTAAAAATGTATAAAAATTTTATTGGAAATTACAAAATTTTTTAGACTTCTTGGAGCATGGCAAGATTTTTTTTTCAAGAAGTGTTTTTACCTATATTGAAGTTTTTGAATAACCTGAATTCGGCATTACTCGGACTAAAATAGTCAAAATGCATCCGTTAGTAGCAGATTAAAAACTTCAATTAGATAGAACTTCTTGAAAAAAAATTTTGCCATGCTCCAAGAGGTCTCAAAAATTTCGTAATTTACAATAAAATTTTTATAAATTTTGTTTTTAATTTAAAAAAATGGCGAACTTTACGAACAACAATTTTTTCCTCTTTAACATCGTATAACACAACTTTAGACTCTACAAAAATTAAAAAGAATATATACATCATGTAATTCGTTTTAAACTGCACTTCATTGGAGTCATTTTTCGACAGGATTGAACATTTCCAAGATATTAACATTTTAAAAAGTAGTCACCAAAAAATTTAATTTTTACAAAAATCACATTGTTGTAAATATTGATCGTAGACAAAAAATATAAAAAATACGTATTTTCGCTTTTTCAGAATACTTCTCGGAAAAAAATTGTCAAAATTATTGCAGTAGGGTAAAAATGCGAAAATTTCAGCAAAAATGTTCCACGCACGCACGCACACACACACACACACACACACACACACACACACACACACACACACACACACACACACACACACACACATTTATTTATTTATTTATTATATACAGTACCGATCAAAAGTATTGCATCATTTGTGAAAACAGAAAAGTCATTACTTTAATGAAGAAAGACGTACATAATGTCAAATTTTATTTTAGTATTGTTATTTTATAGCTTTGATAGAAATGTGCTTTGGGAAAAAAAATAAAGAACTTAATAATTTACTTGCGTTTTCTATATTTTTAACCTGTATATTATATATTTCATACATTTATATATACCTAATAAAAATTTTATATACACCTATACATATATACATACATATAATATATATATATATATATATATGTATATAATTTTTTTATTTTTTAATATATATAATCAAAAAATAAGACAAATAAAGATTACCTTGTACAATTTATCCAAGTTATACCATATGTCTTCCTCATCTTGCTCCTCGTACTGCGACTCCACGAGATTATCTCGCGAACGCGAAAGTATCTTCCGCCTCGATACCATTTTGCGTCCCGATAGTCAATCTGAAAACAGAGGAAGAAAAAAACGATTCTTACCGTATAATCTCTCTTAATTTCTCTTCGTGTCGAACATTCGAGCATCACGGAATTTTCTCATTGGCGAGAGAAAGAAAGAAAACTTTTATTGTAATATTGAAGAACCCGAAGATAAATTTGTTGGCAGATTTAAAAGTCGTCAATTATACGCTTATCGGAGTTCTTGTCACTTCTCGCTTCTCTGAATACGCATAAAGAAATAATTCTCTCATTTGCAGAAAAAAAATATTATCGATCTTGTACGTTTTATTTCTCGTTCCATTAATTTAATAAGTCGTTTACAGTTCAAAAGTCGAAGGGATGATCGCGGGAACTTTTGCATCAGCATTTCCAAACAGACGCGAAAGAAGAGGAGAGACTATTCGATAAGTATATACAAATCTCTCTTTTCCCTTCCCCCCTTTTTCTCTCTCTTTCTCTTGTTATTCACATCGTTTTCTTATTTTTTCGCGAACAAACGCAACGGACTTTAGCGCAAAAGTACATTCGCGGCTGCCGTATACGGGCATCGATATCAGGTGCTATCAGTCATGTTCCTTGCAGTGCGATACGGATGACGCTTCAGTTGTGACAAAAAAAAGAAAAGAAAAGGAATCATCGCCGCGATTTACGGGGCATGCCCGACGGGGCACGTGTGCGTGAGTGCCCGCACGACGGAACCTGTATCCGGCTTCGTGACGTGAGTCATTTCAGCTGATCCCCGCACTCGACATCGCGTCGCGTTTCGTTGTTCTCCGCTCCGGCATTAAATCTCCTCAGTCTCTGGTGAATAACAGACATTTTTTTTACCCGCAGTTTATGTGGCACGTTTTGAAAAAAAGGGAGATACAACGCTCAAAGACACGCGAAAGGGTTAAATTGTCTCACGTTGATCTCATCGTAAACTGGGGATACGACATAAGATTAATTTATTTAAGTACTTGTTGTAAATTGCGACCGTGATTTGCTAATCAAAATTTTTGAGTCGCGAGCCGTTTCTAGATAGCAAAGAGAATTAAAAAAAAATTCTTTTTGAATTCCCGAATTATGAAATAAATTCTTTTTCCGTACCATTTCTGCTCTGAAAAGAGTTCAAAAGGAATTTATTTCTTTGTTCAATTCTGAGTCCTTGTTCAGATATCAAAAGAATTCTTTTTTTACTCCATAAAAATTCGCAATAAATGCGTAATTATGCTTAGATATTATTCCAATGGAGCTTTATCTAAGCGCTATTTTTATCTGAAGAAGAATAAGAAAGAATCCTTCATAATTTATTCAAAAAGGATTTAGCAAAAATCTTCTGATCCAGTTTCTGCATCAGAAAGAACATAAAATGTACTAGCCATCATGTATTTTACTAGCTAATGCATTTTGCTGTGTGATATCAGAGGTATTACTTAAGTTGATCTGCAGCGAAGAATATTAGGGTTAACTGTTTCACAGGCTCGCCTTTTATATCCTAGCGCGTCGCGCGTGAGGATTTTTGCTTACGAAAAGATACTGATGCATGATAGTCGCGTCGCGTCGCGTCGTGTTATTAGCATTCGCAGTCTTTTTGAAATATCAAAAAGGAATTCTTTTTGAGTTTATTTCGAGCAAATTACGCGAATTCATATAAAGAATTTGAAAAGGTGAATCCTCTTTGAGTTTATAACGATTACCCGTGCTGAGTTGCGAAATTAAAAATGGTTACACACACACACACACACACGATTTTTTTATCACAAAGTGACATTACTCTTTAACTTGCAATTTAACCGGAATATTCAATACTAGAAATGTAACGAGTCGAAAGGAGAGGAAAAAACGGGACGCAATCAAGATGCCTCTGATAAAAAAAAGAACCGCACTCGTCGAGAGTCGAGAGATCGCGTGCGACTCACGAAGTACCGTGTACACTCGATCTGACCTGATTAATTTCGAAGATTATATCGCTGTAGGATTCCTACTAGAAGGAAAAAGAAGAAAAGAATGTAAAAGTCAGGAAATGGGTTAAGGAAATCGCCCCGCCCTAGAATGCAAAAAGTTATACGAAAGTGGACGAATCAGATTCGACGGAGCGATAGCGCAGGTGGAATACGGTTGATTTACGATGAGCTCCGAGCATCGTGAAAGTGTTGTTATTAAACGTATCGCTTGGCTACGACTGGTGTCCGAATTGGCTTTCACGGCTACTCTTTCGAGCAAGATCTTTTATTTATAGCCGTGTATTAATGAGGAAAAAATAGGCGGCGATTCTCTCTCGAGAAATTGGCCAGCGTAACACTTACGCGCGAAAACGTTCTGTGATTTACTTTTACATTTTATTACGCAAGATACATCTTTAATAAATAAATATATATATATATATTTATATACATATATATTATATATATGTATGTATATACATATATATTATATATATATGTATACATACATATATAAAATACAAATTAAAATATTAACCTTCATAGACTGTTCATGGTCATCATAAAATTTTACTAACTTCTAATTAAAAAAGAAATTATCTTATCCTCAATATTTCTTGATTTTCTATAACGTAATATAGTTTATTTCTAAAATTTGGATTTTTTTAAATGCTAAAATATTCTTGCGATAAACTGCACCCAATTTAGATCCAAACAGCTTTAGCGTAAAGTTAATTTCAACAGCATATAAGGGTCAATGTATTATTCGAATTCGATGTTAATATCTTACTTTATACATTACCGACTTAATATAATACCGAAATTACTATTAATAAGCAATATAATTCTGCAATGCGCGCGTTTTCGTTAGGTATTAAAATCCATATTAAAATAAGAAGCTCATTGGCGAGCGCAGAGATTTTACGTAATTATTTAGTTTTGTGACTAACAATCTCCGTTCTTTAAGACTAAGGATTTAAGATATTTTTCTTTATAAAAAAAACTTGTTCCGCTTAAGATATTCGCTCTCTCTTCGCAGTAAATAATAATGATGAATTTAATTGTATACGCCTAAATACCACGGATTGTTCTGCAGATACTTGCGCGTCTAACTTGTCTCGCCCTGATCGAAACCTATGTGAAGTTAGCACTCCATTTTTGAAATTTTGAAATTCTAAAAGTTGTTCCGGGTTGTTCTAGACTTGTTCTAAATTGTTCCAGAAGATCAAATTTTTGAAATAAAAATGTTCGCGGAAAATTAATAAAAACAATTTTCTGACCTAGCACCCTATTTTCCGAAAATCGAACTTTTCAAGGTTGTTCCAGGTTGTTCTAGTTGTTCTAAACATTGTTCCAAAGTATTAGTTTCATTGGTCAAAAACTTTAAGAGATATTGAAAAAAGAAAAATTTTGGAAATAACAGTTTTTGGCCATTTATTCGTAAACAAAAACACTTACAAAACTATCGATTTAGAACATATTTATAACCGCGTAGAACAACTCAGAACAAAATTTTTAAGACCAGAACAAGAACCTAAAGGGCACTTTACTCTTCATCGGAAAAATGTATTTTTCGAATTTCTTGGTTAAAAATTTTGTCCTGAGTTGTTCTAGTGGAGAACACGATAGTTTTAAAACGGGAAGCTTGGAACAAAATTTTTAACCAAGAAAATCGAAAAATAATACTTGTTCTACGCTTCCTATATTTAAATTATCGTGTTCTCCGCACTAGAACAACTCAAAACAAAATTTTTAAGACCAAAACAAGAACCTAAAGGATACTTTATTATTTTTCGATTTTCTTGGTTAAAAATCTTGTTCCAGGCTTCCCGTTTTAAAACTATCGTGTTCTCCACTAGAACAACTCAGGACAAAATTTTTAACCAAGAAATTCGAAAAATAAATTTTTCCGATGAAGAGTAAAGTGTCCTTTAGGTTCTTGTTCTGGTCTTACAAATTTTGTTCTGAGTTGTTCAACGCGGTTTTAAATATGTTCTAAATTGACAGTTTTGTAAGTGTTTTTGTTTACGAATAAATGACCAAAAACTGTTATTTCCAAAATTTTTCTTTTTTCAATATCTCTTAAAGTTTTTGACCAATAAAACTAATACTTTGGAACAATGTTTAAAACAACTAGAACAACCTGGAACAACTTTTAGAATTTCAAAATTTCAAAAATGGAGTGCTAATTTCACACAAGTCTGCTCGAAGCTACTTTCCGATGTATAAAGTCAATACTACTGCCACTTAATCGCAGCACTCGACGCGTAACGAAACGGAGCCTCGTATGGCCTGAGGTACCGTAATGTCAATTAGGTAGTTACGGCACGCAGCGCGCCCGGGTCGACCCCCAGATTAAATCCCCGAAAGTGTCGCCACCGCCGTTGACGTCGCTTCGCGTCGCGTCGCGCCGGAGATTCGAATTCCGATCACCTGGCTCAAACCTGTGGAATTTCGCGCGCCAAGGCGACGATTGGTCGATGTCTCATCGGGAAGACGCGTGACGGAAATCGACGAAAAAAAAAGGAAGAGGAAAGAAAGCAAGAAACCATACGATGCGACTCCGCGACTCGTAGCGTCGCGATGAAATGGCAAGACTCGCTGGGGAGAAGTGATTTCGTGACGACGGAGATTTTCGCGCACCCCGAACGTATTTCGGATGTTAATCCAATGCGTTACTGCTTAAATGCAGAAGGAAACAATTTCTGCCGATAATTTTGAGTTTAAGAATCGTACTAATAAGCTAAACGACACCAGAGTTTTAAAGACGTCCCAGATAGCACGCATGTCCAAAATCGAAGCATATAATGTTTTAAAAACATTAAAAACACGTTTTAAAAACATCTTTAAGACGTCTTATGTCTTATCCTAATTTTGGACATGGTGTTCTGTCTGGAGTCTCTTTCCAAAGAATGTCTAGAATGTTACAATAGCGTTCAAATGTTGACGCCAACTAGACTTTTAACGAAAGTTGTCAATCAAAAATTGCCTATCGCATTTGATGTGAATTATTTCCCCGTTACATCTTCAAATTATAACCCGTCCAGCTGTTTCTGATGGACCACCGTGTACACTGTGGTACACATACGCCCTAATTACGGATAGATAATCATTTTCCGCGAGAGAGTGGCCGACTTCTAAAAACGCTTCTTGCGCGGCAATATCGAAGATAAGAAGAAATAATTGATGTAATGATGCAACATTTACGTAACGAAATCGAACGGTCTTCGAGGCGACGATGGTGGGACCCTTGATTTACGAAAGAGCGTATTCTCCCTTATTCAGAGTGAGAATCCGGGACATTCCTAGACAGAACAGAACCCACGAAATCTGACTCACGAGTGACGCTCTTCTATTCCCCTTCGACGACGATTTTGCAACGTTCTCCACGTAGTAGGTGCCTCATGGCGTTTGTCCATTATCTCACTGCAAGGCACGGGATTGCGTCCGAGCTCGCCATCTGTTTCGCGCGTATGCACATACGTGCGCAAGTCTTCCTAGGGCGAAATCACAATGACGATTTCGTAATGAGCCCGATCTCGTGCGCCGATAATGAGGAAAAAGGGATTCCGGCCTGGATCTCGCGAGTCGTGAATTGCGCGGATCTCCGCTGCGCCGCGGAGGTGAAAGAAACGTCACACGGCCGACTCTGCCTTCGACGAACGAACGAACGAACGAACGAACGAGCGAACGAGCGAGCGAACTCCCGGCCGCCACCAGAATTTCCCTGAAACTGCTTTCACTTCTTCGAAGAATGCGAAGGCTGTTGTATACGACCAGCGGCAGCGTCTAGCACGGCCTGGCTGGAGTACAGCGCACACACCGGCGCGGATCCCCACCTTCCTCGAGAGATTGGCGGTGTGGCAGCCACACTGTGGCTCACTATCCGTTCGCCGTGGTGTGCACTGTGCAGACACACGTACACATAAATGCACGGACCACTATACACACATACAGACCACGTATGCACACCCGCACACCCGTGCGAGGCATACACGACCGTTCGCACGCTCTTTCTCTTCTTTTTGCTTCTCTCCACCTCTTTTCTTGACGGGTATTTCACCATGTCCTTCTCGTTTCTCCGCGATTTTCTTCACTCTTCAGCTTCTGTCGTCACGTGCTTCTCCGTCTTTGTTACGGACTAAGTATATCTTCTCTTGAGAAATCTCTCTCTCTCTCTCTCTCTCTCTCTCTCTCTCTCTCTCTCTCTCTCTCTCTCTCTCATCTCTCTCTCTCTCTCCTCTCTCTCTCTCTCTCTCTCTCTCTTCTCTCCTCTCTCTCTCTCTCTCTCTCTCTCTCTCTCTCTCCTCTCCTCTTCTCTCCCTCTCTCCTCTCGCTCTCTCTCTCTCTCTCTCTCTCTCTCTCCTCGATGCTCTTCGTATTTCAGCTGCCGCCTTCGTATATCTCTTCATCTCTACTACAGATTTCCACGGATTTGTGTTCTCTCTTTATCAATTTCGCTGTCTTTCCCTTTTACTTTTCGGTTCTCTTCGCTCGGCGCTATCTTTGTATAATCCTTGTCTTTGTCAAAGTATCTCTTTTCTTCTCTGCTTTCGTACCTCTCTCGTTTCTTCAGCTTCGAGAGAACGGTAGTCTGTCCCTACTGTTTAATACCCAACTGTATCAAAATCCAGTTCTCTTAAATTGTTTCTTTCATATAGCTTCGCCATTATTCATATTCTCTCTGTAACTTTTCTTCGTCATCGCTAATTCACGTCTCCTGTCATTTCTTCCAATTATTCCTGTCCACATTTCTTCTTCCTCCCGCCCGCCCCTCAGGCCTCTCCTTCTATCTTTTATCCGCCATTCTACCACGCACCACCCACTCCTCACTCTTCTTCGCGCACATTCACTCACTCTCTTTCTCGCTCGCAGACCCCTTCTTCTCTCTCTTTCTCTATCTTTCTCTCCCACCTTATTTCGCCAAGTCCCAGTCAACTCGCCAAGTGACTTCGATGAGTGCAACAGCGAGATTTCGAAGCAGTGGAAGGAAACTGGTTATACTCGGCCGCGCGGCAGCAGCCAGATATTTTACGCACACACCTTTTCGCGGGGACAACCCCGGCGGGTCCGCCGCGAAATACTCCTATAAGCGATTGCAATGCAACGAAAGTAAATCGCGGGGCTGCAATTAAACGAAAGCGAGAATTAAGCGAGGACGCGGGGATGCGTAAATCGCAATTACCACGATCCGTGCGGCGCGACGCAAACCCGCAACGATTATCCCTCTTTACGATATCGCCATAAATCTGCAAGACTTACGACTGTAACATCGATAAGGCGCCGATATATCGCCATTTTAATTTGCGTGAGGCGATAAACTCGACGAAATTACCGACGAGGAAGATCGGCTCTTCTTCCTCGTGCGGTGAAAAGTAGTATGTACAACGACCGACCGTCCGTGACTATATACTTTCTTGCGAGGCACCCTCGAGGAAAACCGATGAATCGCTCGCAGCGAGCTTCTTCATATTTATGCCTATTAATAGACAACGAGCGATGACATGAACCACCTCTAATATTTCACATTCATTCGACTACAGATTTTTTTAATTCTCCGACTTTTTTCTCGATTATCACCAACTCCTATGAGACGAGATTCAGCCTTTCATAAAATCCAATCCAATTTAACCGTATTTAAAAAAATCCCGAACTAAAACTTTATAAAAACTGTCTGTATGGTGTTTTTTTGAAACAATGCGCCGCTTTCGAGATAAGGTAAAAAATTGGAATTAAAAACTGTAAATATAATCATGTGTATCAATACTGGTCAATATCGATACTGGAAAATAGTTCTTAATACCACATGTATATGCACATACCAAATTTGAATAAAATATTTTTAACCCTTAAATGCCACACCTCTCAAGAATCTCGTAAATGACACATGGGGTCTAAAAGACCCCAGCATGAAAAATGTCTCCTTACTTATTGATTTTTTGATATTTAGTTATGAAAATTATTTTCAATGTTGTTCAAGGCTTAGAAAAGAGAATAAAATGCTTATATTGTTAAAATTTCAATTTCAACATAGTATAAAAAATTAAGATCGCCAACAGTTAAAATATTGGCTCCAAAATCAAAAAAATAATAAATAATAAATAAATAAATATAAGCTCCATTTTTGGCGGGAACATTTGAAAATATATCATTGTAAAGGGTCTGGGGTCCGCTGGACCCCGGGTGGCATTTAAGGGTTAAAACGTTTTCCAAATTTTCGAAATTTTCATTTTTTTTTCACAACTTTGACACTCTGTATTTTGAAAACAAAGCAGTTTAGAGCATATCACGGTCTTACATGGGGCATATGTTTATAGGATCTTTTCTTCCTAAAATAAGTCACGGAATATCCCCTTCATTTTTTTGTACCTACTTAGGGAACACCTGTATATAGAGCGTATCTGAGTATTTCTATCAATATTATTAAGAAAAGAAATTAAGGCTGTCTGCCTTTTAATAGAGGGCACCAGATTGATTATAGTGTTTTCGACCGGAAGTACGAGAGCTGAAATTCCGAGTGCAGAGAAAAGACGTGTCATTAGCCAGATTTCGGTTCCTGCTTCTAGCCGATAACATCAATAAATCAACCTTCTAACGCGCATTTACGTCGAATCTGAATTCGATGGAGGCGAGCGGCCGTTCCGAATTGGCGTCGAACGCGCTCTTTTCCTTGGCCTATATAGTCAGCCGGAGCTGAGCGAGAAAAGAAATTGTGGGTACGATCCGCCGTGTGCCACGGACAGGATAAACGTCCAGCGGCCGCGGAATACGTCAAGCGTGAAATGCGTTTCCAGCGCGTTTAGAACAGACGTATCTCTTGGCGTTCGGCCGCTCGTTTCGTAGAAAGCGAGGAATTTGCTTGCCGCGGAAGCAAGCGAGCGCAGCTTGCGAGCTGCTTGCGGCTTTCACGATTATGCTTGCCGCTTGCGCGAAAGTCAATCTCGCAATCACCGACTCGCGCGGCGCAATCGCGAGCCTCGTGTCTCGAAACGTGGTATGACGCCGACAAGATTAATTTCCGACAATTCCGATGAGTTTCCGACCTCGATTCGATTTCCGCGTGATGCGTCTTTCGGCGCGGGAACAAGATGGACTTCGCGCCGACGATTCCTACGAACGAGCGCGAGATATAATTATTGATATCGGTTGATATCCAAACTCGGCGTGAACTCAGCGAAATTATACCGGTTTTGTTCCTCTGCCGATACCTGCGGAACGCCCGCTACGGGATTCCCCGGGGAGCGGATTCTTCACGTAGACGCGCCTTACCGAAACGTTAAAAACGCATTTCTCGACCTCATTGACTCCCCGTCTGTTTTTGGCGAGAAAGTTGGAGGTAGAGATTGGGGAATTAGTTGCGCATCAACTAATTGACTTTAATTACGTGTTTACGGACACGCATCGTATGAGCTAAACAAGCTATCCCATTTCGTCATCTGTAGAAAAGATGCGTTTCCAACGGCTATTGTTATTTGGGAGACGGGGGCCACTTTTATCGCGATTTCAAGCCAGGTTTCAAACTTCCCTCGGGAACGTTGCCTCGCGCAGAGCGGTTGCCAAAGTGGAAAAGCGGAGCGTTATAGCGCGAGGGGGAGAGACATTGCGACATCGCGCTATCGGTCGCGGGCCACGAAACGCCACGCTCTCGTATGATACGACGCGATACGTGTGAGCGGCAGAATATCCGGTTCGCGTAGAGTCTGCACGGGATGTGACTTTCCCGAGCGTTCGGCGCTCGTAACGAATTGCAAGACACGGGACCTCCCGCGCTCTCACAACAGAGCGACGTCCCGGCTGAACGTTCGGGCACGCGTAGAAAGAACCGAGATAGCATGTCCAAAATTGGAACATAAGACGTCTTAAAGATGTCTTAGGCCCGTATTCATAATCAGATCTTATTTCAAGACCGTCTTAAGTAATATCTTAAGATGCTAATACGGCTCTGTGATTGGTTAATGACATCTTAAGATTGTACTTAAGATGGTCTTAAATATAAGAACCGACTATGAATACCGGCCTTAATAACGTCTTTAAGACATCTTATGTCCCGATTTTGGACATGGTGCTCTTTGGAAAGAAAAAAAGAAGAAATCCCTGTTGATGTTGGAAACCACCTTGGAATCCACGACGAAGTCACGAAAAGGCTCGCGACTCGTTTACATCAGTTGACTTCGCGAATTGTATCGTCGTTCAGACGACGTAGCGTGCGAGCAGAACTCACTTTCACGTCGCTCCCTCGCCTGATCGTACTCCTTCCTCGTGCCTTCCAAGCCGAGAATGTATCGCACATAAGTAAATGTTGCGCTTGCTCAATTCAACGACTACGACGACGATGATGGTGATGAGGATGACGACGACGGCCATCTCGTTCACTCGGAACGGCATTTTTATCACCGTGGATCACGCATCGCGTATATGTTTAAAACGCACGTGCTTTGTGCACCCATATATATATACTCCTATTTGTTATATATATGTATTTTAAATCTCGGGGAACCGTACATTCCGCTGCTCCACTCTTCGATCTCGCCACAGGGTCCCCGCGAGGACCTCTTTTCCCGCCGTGACCGTTGTCCATATGTCGCGCGATCCCGCGGGTTCCTCTACGTACCTCTCGAGTAACAACGCCTGGCGAGCACTTCGCCCCGCGTACGCCTCCGCCGTTCTCCACCGCCTACAATATGGTTCACAGACTGGTTCGAGATAGGCATTCGCGCTGCTCGTCGCCGCGCTCTCTCCTATCCATAATCGGCGAAAGTCGCGCTGGATCGCGACGCGATGACGCGTCTTATCGCGATTATCGGGCGCCAATTATTCGCAAAGTCTAAAAGTCCGATGTTCGTGCGAAAATCCTCGACGGGCACTATCGTCGACGAAAAGGACAAGCGCAGAGAAGATCCTCGCGACGGCCACGGCTGCCGACTACTCTTATGGCTCGCGGTCGCGCGAGCGAGCGAGCAGACATATACTAAAAAGCAAGCAAGCAAGCGCGAAATAAACGCGCGAGCCAGCGGAAGGAGAAAGGGGAGAACGCGCGGGGTGCCTTGTTAAATAAGGCGCGCGCCTTTATTCAGCCGTGCCCGCGCGCCCAAGAACCTCCTTCGATCGCGGCGTACTGCCGTTCACTGCTCCGCTCACTGCTGGTGGACCGCAGCAGGCCTTGCGCCTCCTCGGCACTCTTGGGGACCGCCGCGAGTGAGAGTCACCCAGGACGTTCACCATGTTGGTGAACAGTCACTCGCGCATGCGCGCGCACCACCCCCTTGCTCGCTGTCTACCTTCACCGTCGATGACGTCAAAAATAGGACAAGGAGCTGGTGGCCTTTGCTACAAGGTGCGGCGCGAGGGGGGTAGGGGGTCGGAGGAGGGGGAAGAGGGCCACTGAACTGTCCCTCGATGTCTTCTGTCTCGACCTCGCCTCTCTATCTCTTTGCCTCCCTCTTCTTCCCGCCCCCATCGTCGGGATAGGTGCTCTGGGCCCCGCGGCAGGGCCGGCGGTGGCTGGCGATTTACCGATGAGAAAGGAAAAGGGTACGCGTGGATTGTAGGAAGGATCGTAGGGACGTATTAGATATAGCCCAACACAATGCAAAAGACGTCTTATATTCTAATTTTGGACATTGTATTGTTTTGGAGGTGATCGGAGCAAACGAGTAGTGGGTAAACTTGCTTTATCCTTTTAAAAAAAGTTTCGAGGAAGATATCCTTGAAATTATATTCGGATGAAATCTACTATTTTGCACGCGTAACATATCGGACGTAACATATGGGACTCGATATCTCACGAGGGGACGGAGGGGATCAACGACGACGCTAGTCCTCGTGAGAGCTCGCCACCAGTTTCTTACCCTCTCCCACCTTTCTCTTTTTCTCTCTCACGGGACCTCACTCCTTGTCTTGTTGGCCTACCACCTCGTGTCACGTACGTGGATGCTTGCATGTGCACGTACGCGTCGTCCGTCCGCATTACAAATTTTTGGTACCGTGCCGCGTATGGTGCGCGCGTATCCGCGGCAGCGAGCAGTACCAAGTTAAGGGCCACTTCGACCAAACTCCGATTAACTTAATCGTTGATTAGTTCATTGGAAATGACCAATCGCATTTGCTCATTAAGCAGATTGACAAATGCGATTGGTCATTTCCAGTGGACTAATCACCGATTAATCGTTGCTTAGGAGTTTGGTCGAAGTGGCCTTAAATAAATTTGACTCCTTGCTTCCAGATCGAAGTCGCGAAGAGCGTCAGATCGTTAAAGCAAACCTGAGGAATCACTCTTGTTCTCTTTGTCAAACGATTCCTGTGCCCTGCGATCTCTGGAATGCGGGGGACAATGTACCGTGCGTTCGTTTCTCGATTAGACATGCGCCTACTTTTAGGCAACTTCGCCAAGTGGAATGTCCGGTGGCATCGGATGAATATTAATTCAAAATTCGACATTCTTGCCGCGCGTAACATTTAGACAGGATGGATGGAAAAAAATTGAAATTGATCTGTTATGCATACAAAAATAGAAGAAAGTATAAATTTAATTCGAGAAAGTCAACCCCAAAAACTCGAAGAATTTTTGGTTTGGCAAAATTTCTATTAATTTTTTCTAATTTGCATACATTTTGCAAGGCTATTATGTTAATAAAACGCGATTTTGAATTATTTTCGAGTATCCGATAAGAAAAAAATGCACGCTTATTCACAGATCCTTGATTAATTTTTAATTAATTATTGTGAAAGTCACAAAATGGTAGAGGACTTTTCTATTCATTTTAATTTAATCTTCTCTACGAAAGGTATTATACCTATTATCAAACACGCTATATACGCATATATAACAGTTCTGTCCAAGGTTTGCAATTCTGGGCATTGATTCGATATGTGTCGACATTTATGTCTATAGCCTATACCTTCCTTTTTCTATCTTTATTAAGAAAAAGGCAACATTCAAAGGCACATATCAAGCCAATTCCCAGAATTGCAAATTTTAGACAGCACTGATATATAACGTTAATAATTTGGTAGCATTAGAAAAACGGTAGTATTAGAAAAAAAAGTATCATATTAGCGTATTCGTAGTATTAGAAAAAAATTAAATTAGTGTCTCCGGAGTTTATTAAAGCATAATATGTAAATACAATAAACAAAATCAGGCTACGAGAGCACTGGCTGTTGAACTCTCATATTTCCAATTAGGCGGCAGAGATCCCTTTGCTTTATAGTAACGTGCCAACCTGTGAATTCTCGACTCGACGAGAATCAAACGGAATTTGCTGTCCTTATCTTTGCGATTTCGCTCCAGATGCTTGCGCACGGCAACGGCTTTTTTGATCAAATAGTACAGATCTTCTGGTAGATCGGGGGCCAGGCCCATACTCTTCACGATGCGCAGAATCTTGTTTCCTGTGCGGAATCGCACTTGCGCCACTCCGTGCGAGTCACGAAGGATGACACCTAAAAAAAAAAATATATATATATACACATACATACATACATACATACATACATTATACACATTTCTTTTTGCCACTTTAACAATTCTTAAATTTGATAATGTTCTACAAATGTCAGTGATGACCTATTGTGAAATGACGAGTTATCGTATTCACATCAAACACTGCTTTTTATCTTGCAAACATGTTTGGTTAAGGAGATAAATTAAAGATTCTAAGATCTCCTGGACAGTTTGCTTTCAGATATACTAGATCCTCTTAGCAAATTAACAGTTAAGGCTCTTGAGCTTTTTCCGCCATCATGTGAGATCGTGATGTTAGAGGCGAGAAATGACACACTGAGAATTCTTGCGTGCCATTTCTAAGTAAAAAGATATTTGCGTAAAATAACACTTCAGATCACTTCAACACACTTCAAAAAATCACTTTAGATTACTTCAAAAATACTCCGAGGACTATTCTTTTCCCTTGACAGTTAACAAACAGCCGTAAAATGAATGTGATACAAAGCTTAGTCATGTGTCTGCACATAAGCCTGCATTCGTATTACATTCACTTTACGGCTGTTTATTAACTGTCAAGGAAAAGGGACAGATCTCGGAGTATTTTTGAAGTGTGTTAAAGTGATCTAAAGTTATTTTACGCGAATATCTTTTTATTTGGAAATGACATACAAGAATTCTCAGCGTCTCATTTCTCGTCTATGATGTCACGATCTCATATGATAGCGGAAAGAGCTCAGAAACCTTAATGTGACTTTTATCTTTTATCACAGCAAAAGCATAAGTGGATTATTAAAATTACCAATTTGAGATGGTGTGTGTCCTTTTTTTGCTAGCTTGTAAATAAGTTCTTTGCAATCCTCCGGCGTCAACTTCAACCAAGTTGGTACGCTTCGTCGGTATGGAAGTGCCGACTGGGATATACCCTTTCTAAAAGAGATAATCATTAAATAAATTATTTAAAAATTTATAAGTAATATATATAATAATTAAATTCATATATACATATATATATATATATATATATATATATATATATATATATATATGATTAAATGGTTTATTCTATATTGTAGAATAAACCATTTTAGAATCGTTTTAAAATGCTAATAATATAACATCTAAGAAATATTTAAAAAGTGGTTTCTCAGAAACACCATCTAGGTAGCAGAGTGACGTCAAATGACGTATTAATAACAGAACGCCAATATAACGTCATAAAGACGTCTTTAGACGTCATTCAGCTACCTAGGCATAAATATTCTATAAAAATGAATGATAATAAAAAATTAAGCTCTTTATTATCGAAGTTGGCCGTATTGTCCGCCGTTGGGCGGCAGGAGCCAAAAAATTTAAGAAGAAGAAGAAGAAGATTATCGAAGTGTTCCTCGGCATCTATGGGATGAATTTTTACGCCGTCATACAGTACTCCGCCGTCACAATTAAACCAAACATCTTTGGTGGGAGGGGGGAATATCCTCGCCTGGATGCGAGGAGTACAAGACATCTTTAACTTTGGGGTTATCTAGCGCAAATTGCACCGCGTGCACGTGCAAGGTTATGTACTCGGAGAAGCGGTGTGTTCGATTCAGACCGAGATCTACGGCGCATGTAAGGACCCGAATCATGAACAAAGTTTGACAGTTATACGCTATAAATTCGACAGATCGGAGGATAATTCATCATTCAAGCGGCAAGAACGGACAACGGAGCTGTAAACACATGGTTGCCGAACGGTCACGCCGTCGGAACATCTCGATTATGAGAAATCTGGTATCGCAAAAATCGCGAGCGTTGTTGCGAACGAAAGATCGCATCGATAATACTTTACAAATATTGTTACGTTACCCGTGCGAGTGCATACGACCCATCTTGACGGATTTTCTTCAAACAGGAACGACGTGCGCGAAGAAAGGAAATGAAAGGAAATTGCGAGAGACAATGGCGTGGAAGTCGCCACTGGCGCCTTCTGTGACAGGCTAGTATCCCATGGAGCGGAATACGCGGAACGGAACGAGTGTATCACCAATCACGGGATCATTCTGATAGAACCCTTACTACACAGAACATATATAATGCCTTACTACGTTTACGCGAGCGTTACTTTTGTAGTAACTCACGATAATTCCTTCGCGTAAACGGGATTTTCCTTCGCGTAAACGGGATTTTGTAGTAACTTGCGATAATTTACTCCGCGTAAACGAGTGATATATCGTAAGTTACTACAGAAGTAACGCTCGCGTAAACGTAGTACCTGTCAAAGATTCCGTCGAAACGGTCCCGTGATTGGTGATACGCTCGTTCCGTTTCCGCGTTATCCGCTTCATGGGACGCCAGCCTAAAGGCTGATTTATAGAGACCGTAACCGTTGATTTAAGCCGTAATCTTTAAGAAATTGGCCAATTACAGTAGATTGTTCTTCTCACATTCAACTGTGATTGGTCAAGTTCTTAAAGATTACGGCTTAAATCAACGGTTACGGCCTCTATAAATCAGCCTTAAGGATGCCGTCCCATGCAGGACGGAATTTCGGAAAACGGAATCTCGGAATCATTCTGATTGGTTAGCCTCATGGGGCTTGTACTGTGCCCCATGGGGCTAACCAATCAGAATGATTCCGAGATTCCGTTTTCCGAAATTCCGTCCTGCATGGGACGGCACCCTAAAGGTCTATCCAGACAAACTTGCATAGCGCACAAACATATAAGCATAAAGGTGCGATTTCACGATGACGCTCGACGCTGGATTCGAGCGTCAAATCTGGTCACGTGATAGATTCAGAGGGACGCGAAATATAACCTAACCACTGGATTGGCTGAAATCTATCACGTGACCAGATTTGACGCTCGAATCCAGCGTCGAGCGTCATCGTGAAATCGCACCTTAAGGGGATGCTGGAGCCGCAGGCGAACTCGATCAGCGTCGATAAAGAAGTGCTCACCGACTATATCTGTCCTTGTATAGACAAGGATATAGACAAGGATAGCACCTAACCTTGCATCTTCCACTGGTCTAAGTAATATCTTTTTTTTTAGGCTTCAAATCTTACTTCTAATTGCACGATATTATTCCTGACAGTTTTTTGTAGAGGGCTGCATCACTATTTTCTATAGAAAAACTGCAGAATTTTTGTATAAAGCAAATATTGTCGTCAGGTGAAGACAATATTTATAAAAATAAAATTTTTTTTAGTTTATCAGAAAAAATCATGTACAGCCCTCTACATTTTTGTGCGTACTTTAATCGTGTAAAAGGATTTTCCATTCTGTTCAGCCAATTCAAAGATATTGCTTAGACCGATTATGCCTTGTCGCTGTCAGGGTGCCATTACATGGAGCGCGGAAGCGCGGAAGACAAAATTTACTAGATTTCCGTCGATCCGTTCCGTCTGTTTTTAATGCCTTATATTACATGGAGCACATTTTGAGCGGAAAAGCGGAACGGAGAATTATAAAATATTAATTTTTAACGGTATTTATTGATTAAAATGCTTGTATTCAATAGATAAGCTGAAAAGATAAGCATATTAATAAAAATTGCAATGAATTAAGTAAACACAATTTTAAGAAATGAATACAAATGTCTATTTGTCACTATACTGTTCCGCTTTTCCGCGCAAATTGTGCTCCATGTAATATAAGGAGAAACAAACTCGCGGAACGGACGCGTCAAATGTTCGTTCTTTTTCTCTGTACTGTTGCACGCAGATACCTCAGATAGGTTATGTATTTTTATAATATATTCTATCCCGCTTAGAATATTGTGGATATTTCTCCGTGAAATTGGAAAAGTGATTTAATTGTTATAAACTATTCGGTAGAACAAGCGCTAATGCATAAGTGCTCTATAGCCGTGACTCCTAGTGCAGGCTAGTTGTGGCACGTGCGAAAGACTCCAAATATATATATATATATATATATATATATATATATATATATTCTATCGATTACAAATCTCGGAAGAAAAAGTTATTTTGTACTTCGTGTATTTTATTAATTATTTTAAAAGTATATCATGGATCCAAATATCATGTTAATGATTATTATGAAGTTTCTCATACAAGCAAGAGATGAACCGATGAGACATGCAGAAATAACAATGAAAAAAGTGACTTCAATGTATTATTTGTACTTGCGTTACAAGAAATTGGAAGACAAAAAGAATCGAAGAATATGGGTACGACCTATTTTTACCGAAGAAAGAAGACTTGCACAAGGTGACAGCAACAATTTACTTGTAGAGATGAGATTGACAGATCCCGAAAAATACTTCAACTATCTCAGAATGTCATCAACAATCTTCAATGAGTTACTCAAGCTTGTATAAAATATTGTATATGTATTTAATATCTCAAGCTTGAGATATTAACTGTTAAAGTTATATACTTGATGTTTATTGTTTAGCACTTCTTGGCACACACACACACACACACACACACACACACACACACAAAACACGCATGATTTCCGCTGTTCCGCTCAAATGCGATAGAAAGAAGCGACGGAAACGCGGAATCTAGTTACTTTCTTTCCGCGTTTCCGCGTTTCCGCGCTCCATGTAATGGCACCCTAAGAGCAAAAAGTCGACTTTAAGTCGACTTGAAGTCGATTTTTACCGAAACTGACTTGGCAGAGAAGTCGACATTTTTAAGGACGAAAGTCGACTTGAAGTCGACTTGAAGTCGGCGAATGTCGCAAAAACCACCGACTTAAAGTCGACTTCCCGTCATGATGAAAAGTCGACTTCCCGTCATGACGAAAAGTCGACTTCCCGCCAACTTTTAAAGTCGATAAAATAAACCGCCGCGTACGTCTGAAGGTCGATTGTGTATCTTGAAACGAGGTAAAAATAACAAAAGTTAACAGATTTTATTAGATTTTGATAAATAAAATCGTAGATACGCTAATGAATTTTCTCACTTTTGTAATTTTTACCTCATTATTTCAAGATACACAATCGACCCCTTGCTGGAGGGCTAAAACTGATGCATTTCGATTTTTTTTCATATATAAAATAATTTAATTATCTAAAAAACTGTATAATTACAATCCTAATGTTTTATTCTTAATTACAAAGGCGGCCATATCTGTGCCACTTCTGCGTGCGCGGATTCCGGCAGCCACTTCTGGTAAGCTGACAATAACAGAACTAAAATTAAAACATTCCAGCGTTAATCGTGAAACAATATGCAAAATTAGCTATATAAATATATATCATATTATTATCATAATGTTGTAAATATATAATAATATTTTATATATATATATATATATATTATTATAAATATATAATATCCACAGACTTTTATACTAGACCACTAACATCTATGGACGCACTGCCGAAAAGCTGATGCGAGTGCAAGGTGCAAGTGTTAGTGAAGGGTGCGGCCATATTGAATTAACAATAAGTCACTATCGGGTGTTCAGTTGCTCATGATGTGCGTTTATCTGCATTCGTTATTACAGTACATAACGAAGCAGGCAAATGTTTATGTGTTAAATATTGGTACATGTTATCAATAAGTTTGTAAGTCATGCCTTCGACGTGTAGCGTACTTGGATGCCGAAATCGAACCACTACTCCTGTAGTATTAAACCCTTTCTTTTGGACATTCTGTATATGCCAAACTATTGTATAGAAATCTTGTATAAAACCACTTGTATAGAATAGTAGTATAGCATATCTTGACTAAAATCAACATGGCGGCAAGCATCACGGCCGAGATGTCTGTCAGCGGTCTAGTATTGTATAGAAGTCTATGATAATATCTAAATATTATTTTATAAATTAAAATCTCACATTTTTTATCCGAACCTCAGATTTCTAGCAGTTTGTGTTTGGACACGACTCCCTGCGACTGCAGCGTTTGTACTATTGCTTGAGTGCGTGGTATCAACCTGAAAAAATCGTATTGAATTGATGTAATCTATTCGATGAATCAACGTGAAATCGAAAGGAGATAGAATAACGATTTACCTGGCCCATGACTTGGTGATGCTCCCAGGTGTCGTCAGCAGCGACAGAACAAATCGTTTCAGCTTAGGGCACACTTGACCCTCCAAGAAGAAATACGCTAACCACTTGACACCGTCCACGGATGCTCTATATCCATCGATGGTAGTGCCCATTCGGCCTTTCCGAATGTACCAGACACGCGGCAAATGATCCTCCCGGTTCATTGATTATATCTATAAATATCTTTATAAATAAGTAGGAAAAACATTATAAAGCAACAATTGTGATAAAAATACCTTGGCGGTGGATCAACCAATGGTTCACTAAGATGGCATAGCATGGGCGAATTTCGGCAATCATTCGGGTTCTATCACCGTGACACCTCGCATGTACATCTTATTCGTTTCGTACACCTCTTTATAAACCACCTATTCCGGACTGATTTTCCGTAGAACTCACGAAGAATGCATGAACACAGGTTCCTTCATTTCTGGTGTTCTGAAAGATGATACAGAATGGAGAGGTCGCATTCAATAGGTCTTAATTATCGATGATAATTAATAACACACCATACCTAACCTGTAAGCATGTTTCCACTTGGCCTTATCCTGATCCTCTTTTACCTCGTCGGGCAAAACCTTTCTCGCGACTTGATCCGCCATACCTGCAAAAACTATCTGGCGTCTTATCGTGTCCTGTCTCGCGGCACGTATTCCTCGCACTCGCGTAAACTCTGGTCCACTCTGGTCCTCCAGCCTCCTCGAGATTCGCCGCCATATTGATGATGCATGACGCGCCGCTTGACCTGTTTTCGTCTTTTTATAAGTCGACTATTTAGAAGTCGATTTTTAGTCGACTTTCCGCCATTTTTAGAAGTCGACTATTTAGAAGTCGACTTTTAGTCGACTTTCCGCCATTTTTAGAAGTCGACTATTTAGAAGTCGACTTTTAGTCGACTTTCCACCATTTTTAGAAGTCGACTAGAAGTCGACTTATAAAAGTCGACTTGCCGTCGACTTTCCGTCAACTGTGCTCTTAGGGTAATTATGCATAAAAGGGACATCCTCTCCGATGACCTTGACCTTGACATATGTTGTCAAGGTCACCCTCCTGAGTGACCTTCAGAAGTTTTTAGCCGGCGGTCGTTTTTTATTAAAAAGTTATTAACAAAAAAAGTTTGAAAAATATAGCAATTATTTTAAGTACTGAGAGGCATAAACGACTAATATTACGTTTTTTTTTTTTTAAAGCAGAGAATACTTTATTTCGCGAGAAAGTCGCTGCTTTACCAAAACACAACATTTAAAGCAGTAAATTGTTGATAAATTAAAGTCTTTTTGTTAAAGCAGAGAATACTTTATTTCGCGAGAAAGTCGCTGCTTTACCAAAACACAACATTTAAAGCAGTAAATTGTTGATAAATTGAAGTCTTTTTGTTAAAGCAGAGAATACTTTATTTCGCGAGAAAGTCGCTGCTTTACCAAAACACAACATTTAAAGCAGTAAATTGTTGATAAATTGTATATTGAATATATGTGAGTATTGGAAGGCATAAATGACTAACCCAGCAAGCACAGAATACACCGAGTGCGCAATTTGATAGCAAATTGTCGCCAAGATGGCATCAAATTCGGAATTGGATCTTGGCGACAATTTGCTATCAAATTGCGCACTCGGTGTATTCTGTGTTTGCTGGGTAATATATATGTCGAAATAGTTCACGCATATACTTTCCACGCGAGACGAGTTGTCACATGGGTTCGTGGCGCGCTTTACAAGCTCGTTTATTGTATCGCCACAAATATTCACACAGATGATCGACTAAAGGCCATTGCACGTAACAAAGTTTTAGTCATAATCGTAAGGCCATAAGAAAATAGACCAATCACACTCGATTATTCTTCGAGCTCAAGGAGAATAATCGACTGTGATTGGTCTATTTTCTTACGGCCTTACGATTATGACTAAAACTTTGTTACGTGCAATAGCCTTAACTTTAACTTCTTTAATACCACCTCTACTTAAACGAGCTTGTAAAGCGCGCCACGAACCCATGTGGCACCTCGTTTCGCGTGGAAAGTATATGCGTAAACTATTTCGACATATATATATATATATGGGACGATCCACGTCACTTTTACCCCCCATCTGTCCAAAATTGGTATGGACAGATTTTAATGACCAAAGGCGGAAAATGTTTGTCTTGAAAAGAGCTTTCGAAAGGCGTGTGGCATATATGCGCAATTCAACATGGCGTCATAGTTATGGCTGCTTAAAGGGATAAATTCAAAATTTTAGATCCAACATGGGCAGATAAAACGGTGAAAAGTAACTAAATTCATGTGAAACTCAGTATTTGGGAAATTTTGGGGTCGCTGATTACGAATCTGAACGTAAAATTGTGAAATTCAAAATGGCGGATCCAATATTGCGGATGCAAATATGAGAAACGGACGAAAATTCCAGTAAATGATCTAAAAACTCTTACTGGAAGGATTTTTGGGTCGCTGATCACGAATTTGTAGCTAATTTGTTAAAAAACAACAGACAAACCGTGTTAATTGAAATTCTACTCTTAGCGTTACCCAGAGATGACGGCGTGGACGTGGTAGAAATTCATCTCCTTTGGAGTGCTTTATTTTCGTGAGTTCCCCTGGCCTCTCACGCTTCGGGGTGCTTTATTTTCGTGAGTTCACCTGTACTGTAGAATGTTCAGTGGTTGCTCACTAGCAGAGTATTTCATGTACTGTAATCTCTTATCAGTACTCTGCTAGTGAGCAACCACTGAACATTCTACAGTACAGGTGAACTCACGAAAATAAAGCACCCCGAAGCGTGAGAGGCCAGGGAAACACACGAAAATAAAGCACTCCAAAGGAGATGAATTTCTACCACGTCCACGCCGTCATCTCTGGGTAACGCTAAGAGTAGAATTTCAATTAACACGGTTTGTCTGTTGTTTTTTAACAAATTAGCTACAAATTCGTGATCAGCGACCCAAAAAACCTTCCAGTAAGAGTTTTCAGATCATTTACTGGAATTTTCGTCCGTTTCTCATATTTGCATCCGCAATATTGGATCCGCCATTTTGAATTTCACAATTTTACGTTCAGATTCGTAATCAGCGACCCCAAAATTTCCCAAATACTGAGTTTCACCCGAATTTAGTTACTTTTCACCGTTTTATCTGCCCATGTTGGATCTGAAATTTTGAATTTATCCCTTTAAGCAGCCATAACTATGACGCCATGTTGAATTGCGCATATATGCCACACGCCTTTCGAAAGCTCTTTTCAAGACAAACATTTTCCGCCCTTGGTCATTAAAATCCGTCCATACCAATTTTGGACAGATGGGGGGTAAAAGTGACGTGGATCGTCCCATATATATATATATTAAGTCATTTATGCCTTCCAATCTTCGACATATAGTATGGACTGCGCACAGGTATAGAAAAATATGACCGGCGACTCACACCGGTGGAAGAAAAGAGATAGCGACTGGTAGAGGTCAAGCTGTCTTTTTCTATCCAGTGCGTACAGACAAAGAGGGAACGAGGTAGAGGTCAACTCTACCGGACACTTTTTGAAGGCTTTCATATAGGGATCGCGTAGTCCATACTATATGTCGATGCTTCCAATAATACTCAAAATAGCTGCTATATTTTTCAAACTTTTTTTGTTTATAACTTTTTAACAAACAATAACCGCCGGCTAAAACCTTCTGAAGGTCACTCAGGAGGGTGACCCTGACAACATATGTCAAGGTCAAGGTCATCGGAGAGGATGTCCCTTTTATGCATAATTACCAAAAATAAATCAATCACAGTCGATTATTCTCCTCGCGCTCGAAGAGTGAGTTAATCTAAAGCCGTGATCAGACTACGGATTGGGATTGAGATTGGATTGAAATTTAGGGCCAGTTTCACCAACGTCGATTAACTGTAACCTTCGATTAAACTCATGCTGGGTCTACAATGCGAGTCGCAAAGTCGTGAGTCGCAAGAATTGACCAATCACAGTCGATTATTCTCCTCAAATTCGACTGTGATTGGTCAATTCTTGCGACTCACGACTTTGCGACTCGCATTGTAGACCCAGCATCACTCTTCATCTCTTTCTAACTGTCCCCCTAGAAAGAGACGAAGAGTGAGTTTAATCAAAAGTTACAGTTAATCGGAGATGGTGAAACCGGCCCTTAGGGCCGATATCACAGTCTCCGATTAACGTGATTCTCTGATTAAATTCACTCTCCATCTCTTTCTAACTGTCCCCCTAGAAAGAGACGAAGAGTGAGTGTAATCGGAGAATCACGTTAATCGGAGACTGTGATATCGGCCCTTAAGGCTGATTTATAGAGGCCGTAACCGTTAATTTAAGCCGTAATCTTTAAGAAATTGACCAATCACAGTCGATTGTTCTTCTCACATTCGACTGTGATTGGTCAATTTCTTGAAGATTACGGCTTAAATTAACGGTTACGGCCTCTATAAATTAGCCTTTAATCAATCAGAATAAAGAAAACTAACTTCAAGTTTAGTGAACTATGCTCTAATTGGTCAAATTTCAATCCAATCTCAATCCCAATCCGTAGTCTGATACGGGCATTACGGCTTAAGGTTAAAAGTTAACCGACACTTGTGAAACTGGGCCTCCAGAGGCTCGGAAAAAAAGAGAAGCGGATTCTCGAGCGAACGGAAGCGAGTCTCCGGGAAATTTACGCCCCGTCCACCGAAGTCCGTGATAAATTCGCGCTTGCTCGTTCAAATCGCCCGACCGCGCGCTCACTTCCGGTCAGTCAGGTACTACGCTGTCTACGCTCGACATTTGCCGATTTGCCGCTTCGCTCCCGGCCGTGGCCGCGTCGCCGCGTCGTGGGCGCCCGTCCACTCACGAAATCGGAATTTTGAGTACGCGGACGGCGTGCTCTCGGTACCACGTTCGCGTCCTCATCCGTTGATCGTCGCGCGAGGCGCGAGGCCGGAAGTGACGTCATGACGTCGTCCATATACACACCATGGCACGGCAATCACGGCACACCAGCACACCTCGGCGTCCGCGATCCAAGATGTCTGCAGTCTCGCGATAGAACGCGTATCTTTTTGACGAGCCTGTTACGGGAGAAGTCGAGCGAGGGGCTAATTTCCGGAAGCGAACGGCTCGGAGCCGTTCCGTCCGTCTGAGGGCCGAGGGATCGGCGCCGCGCGACCGCGATCCATCGGCGTGCGACGCTGAATTCGCGCGAGGAATCGGGAGCGACGTCGAGAGTGAGAGAACGAGAAGGACAGAGTGATAGAGAGAGGGAGAGAGAGATAGTGAGAGCGCGGAGCGGGACGGAAATCGAGAAGCGTCAACTCCGAGGTGAATCAGTACGTTCGCGTTCCATTCGTTAGACACTCGTTCGCGAGCCCACTTCAACGGCACCGAGGGTGATCGGCCGCGACGCCTCGACCTTTGCCGTCGCGAGCCGTCGTGAGCCGTCGTCGTCGACGGGCTTGTTCGCCGCGACGCCAACGTCCACCTGCACAGTTCGACGGCGAGACCGAATCGAGACAGTGACGCTCCCCAATGTCGGTCGCCAGTGTGGGGGACGACTCGGCCACGATCCACGTCTGAGGTCCCGGAACGGGACACGAACGCTGCCGCGAGAGTGCCGCGCAGCAGGCGCAGCAGAATCAAGTAATTCCTCCATTCAAATGCTTCGTTTAGGGATTAGGGTAATGCGGGATTCCTCGCCCGTGAGCTGAACGCAGAGTAGACGAGGATTCAGATGCTCGTGACGTTAGATCCCAAGTGAAAGAGCGATATTTTCGATGTAATAATTTAAAGACTGAATGATTTGTTTGTTACTTTAATTAGAGAGCACGGTGAACGTAAATTGAGATAACGTCGGAAATTTTTGTTTACAGATCTATAGGAGAATTTCAGTGGGTATGAATTTTAGCGATAGTCAAGATGTCAAGTGACAGCGATAACTTGTTCGATACTTGTTCGATACGCCATCATACTCACAAACGTAAAAAAATTGTCATAAGTGACAGTGATAGCAGCGATGAATCTGTTATTGTACAAACTCGAAGAAAGAAGAGAATACTTGTACGTGTGAAAGTGCTTGGTCTAATTATATTGTAATATTTTTCAGATAAAATTAAATTTTTTACCTAATGGCATAGTGGCCTAGTTTACACCGTGCGACCTGATCGCGACCTGACCTATGCCCTGACCTAAAATAGGCTTCTAAATAAAATGTTTACACCATGTAGACCTATGATACTTTTGGGTCGAATATAGGTAAAAATTATCTATTGGTATCTATTGGTACACTCTCTGCACTTTAGGCGATCTTTAGGTCACCTGCGTTTACATACGTTACGTCATGTGGCCTAATTAAGGTCAGGGCACGCGAAAAAGAGACCTGACCCAAGCGAGGTCGCAACTGTTTACATCGTCGCGACCTATCGTGTTTGGGTTGAATATGAGGTATAAGTCGCGGCCTAAACGCATGGTGTAAACTAGGCCAGTATTTTTAAAATTATCTATTGATACTTATTAGCATTTCTTGGTGATTCCTTGCCTTTCATAATCTTATTTTACATTTTGAGTGAGAAAATTGTTTACTTATTACACTCTTAAATTATAATTGCATTTATTGCTGTTTCAGAGAGTCGTTAGCGAAGGAGAAAGTAGTAGTGATGATAGTGATGTACCTAAGCCTGTGATTAGACGACAAAACCATGTAAGTCCTCAGAAATATTTAGCTAAATTTATTAACAATTACATATCTTTATTAATGTTATTTTGTTGCAGAGAGTTATTAGTGAGGATGAATCTAATTATGATAGTAGCGCAGAAGGAAGCAAATCTACTCAGAGCGGTTAGCATGTTTACTATTGACATCTTGAAATATTAGCGTGCTCACTGTAAGACATTAATGTCATGTGTATTACAGATAGCAGTAGCACATCCGAATGGCAAAGTAACTGGTCTAGTTCCGACGAATTAGACGAGGATATCAAGAAATATAATACTAAGCGTAAAGTTTTATCTAAAACTAAGAATGAGAATGCCGATAAACCCGGTTCTTCTTCGTCAACCAATGTCAACGCCAACTCCGATAGCAGCGATGATCAATCAGAAAAGTGTTCTATATGTCTGCTACCATTTAGAAAACAACAAGTTGGTACTCCGTCTGTATGCGATCATTGCTTTTGCTTGGAATGTTTATTGGAATGGAGTAAGAACATTAATACTTGTCCCGTGGATCGTATATCCTTCACTACGATCGTTGTTAAAGATCATTTTGATGGCAAGGTAATATTGTTTTTTACATTAATATATTTTTTCTTATTTTGTTATTTATTATAACGTCTTGATTCAAAAATATTACCATAATAGTGGAAAAAATATTGCCAAATAGTGGAAACTTTCAAAAATGCTTTACCAGTTTATAGAGAAATAGGGTAAAAAATTTATATCTCGCTTTTAATACCCCTCTTACTTATCGTAGGTTATAAATCATTTATCAGTAGAAACTGTGCCACGTATTGAAAATCAAGTGTTGGACGATCCAACATTTTGCGAAATATGTCATCAAAGTGACAGAGAAGATCGAATGTTACTTTGCGATGATTGTGATCGTGGCTATCATATGGAATGTTTAACACCTCCAATGACGACAGTTCCCATTGAAGAATGGTATTGTCCAGGGTGTACGCAAAGCAGTTCGACTAGAACGGTAACAGCTCTTGTATTCGATATTTGAGGCCAAGTTATACGTTATATCGAACTTTTCCATATAGCTTAACTGACATCTCTTTCATATAAAGGAAATCTTTTAATAAGTACACATTAATTGTAGATCAAGGTTAATTTTTTTTACATTAAATACTGATTTCTCAAGAGTTTGACACGTATTATCTCTCATATTACATGATCACTTGTTATTATGTGATACATATTTATGCATATATTTACTCATGTAAATCTATATTTTTGCAATATATATTAGAGATTTTTGTTAGTTAGAAATATATAAGAAATTAATTTTAAAAAATTGCAAAACTATACAAGGATGTATGTACTCCGTCCAACGAGAGATCATGGTTGGCTCGGATGAAAACTCGTCCGTTTTGCGCAGATCTCCGCCCACAGAACATATCTATTTACATATATGGTGCTCCACGCTCTAGGGACTTTACCCCTACTTTTCTCACCTATGCGCAGAACCAACCATGATCTCTCGTTGGATGGAGTATAGATAGATTTTATTTAACTTCAGCTTAAAAAGCCAAGACTTGGACTTGGTTTACAATTTACACACTTAACACATTCATACTTATTCTTGTTACTACCTAATCCTTTTTGCACCAATAATATCTCTCTCTCTCTCTCTCTCTCTCTCTCTCTCTCTCTCTCTCTCCTCTCTCTCTCTCTCTCTCTCTCTCTCTCTCTCTCTCTCTCTCTCTCTCTCTCTCTCTCTCTCTCTCTCTCTCTCTCTCTCCCTCTCCCTCCCTCTCCCTCTCTCCCTTTCTCTCTCTCTCTCTCCCTCTCTCTTTCCCTCTCTCTCTCTCTCCCTCTCCCTCTCTCTCTCTCTCTCTCTCTCTCTCTCTCTCTCTCTCTCTCTCTCTCTCTCTCTCTCTCTCTCTCTCTCTCTCCCTCTCTCCCTCTCTCTCTCCTCTCTCTCTCTCTCTCTCTCTCTCTCTCTCTCTCTCTCTCTCTCTCTCTCTCTCTCTCTCTCTCTCTCTCTCTCTCTCTCTCTCTCTCATCCACCCTTTCCACAGCGCGCAACCGTAACATTATCCTCTTTGTCATTTCATACACTTTCCAATATTTCCTCTCAATTCTATCCTTCAAACACAGATACATAATCAGAGATATATGAGGATACAAAAACGAATGTAAATTGTTTATGTAACATTTCCATGTAAGTTTTCACATGTGAATTGTCATTTTTATATATGAAATATTCTGTAATGTATACTTGAAGAAACTCCTTTTTATGAAAACCATATGTAACGAACAAAAGTATACTAATTCCTTCTTTTTTTTTATCTTTGCAGTATTTGTCGAGCTTTGTGCCAACTCTTATAACAGGGAGAAACCCTAGTCGGTTTCTCCGTGAAATAAGAAGGAACTTGAACATATTCCGTAATATACTTCCTCATGTCAATGATCGTACGTACGTACCTGCCAGTCGCACCCGCAGAGTGCGCGATCACGATCCAACAAACAGTATCGAGCAATTTGTCAACCCGAATCAGCCGTCTACTTCATCCGGCCTCGACTCGATTGGTGATAACAGTCGAAGTCGTTCGCCGAACACTAGCTTAGAAGGTAATGTTTCTTCCACGCGTTCGAATACAAAGTCCAAGACTAAAACGACGAAAAGGAAGAAGAAAAAACTCATGAAGAATTCGAAGAAAAGCGGCAGTAATTTAGTTCGAGAAGTACGAATCAAAGAATTCAATCATGATGGCGAAGAGGAAGAAATAGTGACGTATGTCAAAGTTGCATCGTCCACGTCGAGGAGGAAGTGTAAGAAAAGAACAAAGAAAACGCGCAAGGTATAACGTTAATTTCTCCTCAAATGTAGCATAATAGTTTAACACGTAACATTGCTCGTCGCATTGCCAGATGTGTATATGAAATTATTTTAAACGTTGACATACCTTAATGTTTTATGATGAGACGAACATATGTTCTGTCGATATTGTTTAATTGATTAATAAATAAAAGTTTTCATATTCACGCATTCTTGTGCTACGTTTATTAAGATATATATATATATATATATATATATATATATATATATATATGTAATATAATTTCTCAAATCACCTTGGATTGTACCGTCTGGTAATGCCAGCGTGTCTCATTAAGTGTTCATCATCTCGGGCTATCCGATCATTGCTGTATTCCCCAATTATACTTATGCCACCTTCGTAACACAATCCAATTGAATTAGACTTTTCGATTGTAACTCATTGTTCTTAATTTATATAAATAAAATGATTTTCTCACACTAGATGCACTTGGTTTTTTTTCTTAATTTTGCTTAAATGACTTTATTATATTCATATGCTAAATCTTACAAACATCAACAGTGTCAATCATTTAACTTTAAGATTAAAATCATGAGCGATTATTTTCTTAATAATGTGATCTTTCTTATTTTGTAATATATATTGTGATATGATCCGTGACATAAAGCATAAGAATATAAATATTATAAATAAGTTAAAGATAAGAATACACTTTTTTATAACTGTAAACGTTAAAAATTATTAAATCATGTACAAGAAACAGAGCTTACCCTGAGCATTGTCATCAAGAGCAATGCATCTACTTATCGAGAGTAATATAAGCCAAAACTTAAAGAACAATGAATTTACAAATTGATTTAATACCTATATTTCAATGAGACTTAATTATCTCGCTTTCAAAAGAATTATAACTTATATACTAATTAAACTTGTATATCTTTTCTAAAAAGTTACATTCTATTCAATAAAATCTATTAATTGCTTACCTCGCTAACTTACTCTAACTTATTTTTTACTTCAAAGATTTTTCGACAAATTAGATTTTAAAGAGAATCCTTTTTTGCAACGCCTCTTGACGCTGCTTTACAGTATTTTATTTTCTATATGCAATTTTTGTTATTAAATATATACATTGCCTATCGTATTTTTTATCGTCTTCATAAAAGCATATGAGGTTACTATACTCTACTATCTCCAGAGGAGAAAATACAAACGACGTGCGCGCAACGAATCGTCCGTGCTGACTAGTACGCGAACAGTAAAACGAAGATTGGCCTCTACACTCGGTATGGAGAAGCCGAAGGTGCCGCTGCTTGTACCTACCATGAAAAATAACATCTCTATTCCTGAGAAAAATGTTCTCACGAACGCCAGATACAGCGCCGGTATACCTCAAGTCAGTCTCTTTGGAAATAATCTGGGATTAGATTACAGTCCACCTGGGTGAGCGATTGATCCTATTTATTCACTTCTACGCATATTATCCTTGATTAACTCGTCACTCAGTCTACGTAATTCCTTTATTGTACGCATAGATATGTAAAGATATAATATATTTTATTTTAGTAACGCGGTATCGGATTGCACACCGTTTTTTTATTCTATGTAAGATGTACACCTATATGAGATTATAGCAATAGCTCTTTAAGGTGTGATCTTAATGTTTAATCGTTCAGACGATTTTTGGTGGATTTTAAGAAATATAATGAAAATAAAAATAAGAAAGTAATATTTCAGTGAAATATTTTAATGTAAAATGATTGTTTCCATTTAGGTCGGATGATGACGATGAATATTCCATTGGGATTGGAAATGGTTCAATAATAACCGTACGACAACGACGATCGGCAGTACCGTCGATCAGACGTCGCGCCGTTTTAAAAACTATCGTCGATCCGATCAACGAAGCGGATAGTACTGGCATAACAGATCTACTGAGTAGCATAATGAGCAGTCAGGAGCTGTGGCACTCGACCAAGAAGAAGGACAACGTGATCTTGAAGGCTAACGGTACGCTGATGGTAAATAATCCTGAAAAGAAAAACAAGCACAGTATCAATAACAACGAGAGCCCGAAGAAGGAGAAGCAGGATGAGGAGGAGGTTACGCGACGTGAGGAAGCAATCCTGGAGGAAGTAGACACACCGTTGGATTTGTCCAACATTAATTCCAACGATATCACGCAAGCGCCAATGTACAACAATCCCTGTGGCGGAGGTGGCGGTGGCGGTGGCGGAGGCGGTAACCGAGGCAACTTCCGGGGTAGTTATGGCCGTGACAACGGCCGACACGGTGGCCACGGGGGACAGACTTACAGTGGTGGCCGGGATTCATTACCGCCAAGCGGTGGTGGTAGACACAGTTATGGCAGCGGGACTGGCAGCGGCGGTCCGCGGGACAACTTCGGGAATCGTGACTTTGGTCCGCCGCCGTTCTACAATCTAAATTTTGAGCACTGCGGCGGACCACCCATGTTCGGCGCCCACGCGCCGCCGCCGCCGTTCCGCAGCCGCAATCCCCAGCACTTTCGCAACGAGCGGCTGCGTTTCCCGCCGCCACCACCGCCCGCCGAGCGACCGTTTAACTACACGGATGGCAGTGTCGGCTTCGAGCAGAGGCCGCCGTTTCCGCACGTGACGGACAGATTCCCTCGGCCTAGGCCACCTCCATTGAACATCCTGCCTCCCGGTGGTTCTTCTGTCGCGCCGCCAAATGCATCGGATCCCATGAACATGCAGCAGCCGGTGCACATGCACAACAGTCTACCTCCGGTCAACCTGTCAGAGGATATGACGCGAAACTACCAACCTCCTGAGCAGAACGACCGTATCGTGAGGCCGGATTCCGTGGCCGTGTCGCCTGCAATCGCGTCACCTGCGGCTGCGTCGCCTACTACGCGACAGGACAATGATGACTGCGATATCTACTGCGATATCGAACCACCGACCAAGCCCGATTGCGATGCACAGGAAGAGCTTCACAGTAATGGCTCGATGATTCTGTTGCCGCCACCGGAGCCGCCGTCTGGTTTGTTGGATTTCGAGGAGAACTCTAGAAGCGACAAGGATGACAGCGAGCAGGAATTGGTGATCGACGACAGCCACAAGGAGGAAATGCCAAGAGATTTACCGGCAAGCGGCGACAAGTACGATCCGTTCGCGGCCGACAGTGATAGCAACGACGATTCCGCTCCGATGAAAGCAGCGCTGGAGAAGGCAGCAGGATCGCGGAACAGCTTGGACAGTTGTAACATACCTATGCCAATTGCGCCGCCGCTGGTGTCCGCGACTTATCCTGCGATGCCAGTGACTGCCACGACAACGATTCAAGGCAGGGAGCGCCCGCAGGAGCCCATTCGGCTCACCGCGTACGATGATGAAGATGACAATGACTCGCAGTCGGACTGCCCTAATTTTTCCATCTACTCATCGCAGACCATGGACGTGGCTAGGCATACGGAACAGGAGTTGTCACAGCAGCTTGGACCACTACAACCGCCACCGATACCGCCCAACATCCCTGATGACGATGATATCATCGTGGGAGACGTTCAAGCCTGCGATCTATCAGATGTGCCACCTGAACCGGCCGATCCGTATCTTGAGGCGTTACAGAAGGAGCGACAAACTCTGAGTAAGATACCGCCGAAAAAAATCTCGCATGACTCGCATCGCGGCAAGATCACCTTCAAGATCGGCAACAAACTGAGGCTTAACAATCGGCTGAGTGGCCTGCACTCAGACGATTATTCGCAGAACACGAGTTTTCTTCAGAAAAGAATGATGACGGCACCGATCGATACGCAGCAACAAGAACGAGATAGCGACAAGGGTGTCAGTTCGTCAAAGTCAGCAATGGAATCTACAACCATACGATCAATAGCGTTGAACCAATTCATGAAAATTGGACCACGATTTGCCGGAGAAGAAGAAGAAGAAGAGGAAGAAGAAGGAGAAGAAGAAAAGAACACGGAGCCCATTCCAGTGAGCCCACAGAAGAAAGAGCCGCTCAAACTGGCTAGTCGGGACGAAAGCAAGGAGTTTTGTTCAGAGAGCTCATCGGATGAAGAAACTACGAAGGTGGACGAAAAACCGAAACATGTCGACGCGTCACCCAGTATGAAGGAAGAGGAGGACAGCGAAGGGGAAGTGTTACGATCGGTGGTGGCGAGCATGACGTCGCCCGAGAACGTCGCGGTTGCGGAAAGCACAGTGTCATCCTCTCTCGATGTATCCCGGCTGTCGCCGAGGAAATTGGACGGCAGCGAGCTGAGCGTGGAGTGCAGTTCGGAGGACTTGGAAGACGGTAGCACGGCGAGCAAGACCGCGTTGTCGCGCTCGAAGACTAGATTGCGAGGCGAGGCGGATGCGCACAACGACTCGCAAGAGCGGGAATCGAGTAGCGACGACGATGACGACGAGCGTTCGCTGAGCGGCCATAAACTTGCCACGGCGGATCGCGACGACAAAGACGACGATAAAGCGTCGAGCGACAACGAGGATCCAAATTCGTCGGACCAGCGGCATGAGAAGGAGAGCTTCTCGACGGTGGACGACGAAGCGGAGCAGTTCCCGATTGAGAAGGACAAGCTGGACGAACCGCCTGTGCCTGCCACTTCCATCGATAACAATTGGGACTCGGACGGTGCTTATACACCCTGCAAGGACGAGTTGCCTGTGAGGGACGAGAATATGCTGGAGCGATGTACAGCGCCGTTTGAAGCCGGCTTGGAGCCTATCACCCCGACGAAGGACAAGACGAATGACGATCTGGACGACTGCAGGTCACCGGGTGGTTATGCCGAGCTGGGCACTGAGGCTATCTCCGAAACCGATGAGGCGATAAATTTCGAGGAGGAATTGAACGCCTTGTTGTTACGAAAAGAGAAAGAGATGGAAGACGGTGAGATATTAGAAGAGAGCAAACTGGACACGAAGGAGCGTGAAAAATTAAAGGATGAGAAAGAAGACGATAGCAAGAAGAAGAGGAAGAAGGACAAAAAGGAAAAGAGCAAGGAGAGCACGGAGAAAAATAAGGAGAACATTTCGTCGGATAATCTGGTCGCGTGGAAGAAACTTTCGAAGAGCACGAAGGAGAGGTCATACCGCGATAAAGACAAACGATCCAAGTCGAAAGAGAAGGAGAAAGAAAAGGATAAGGATAAGTCTTCTAGAAAGAAGATAAAGGAAATTGGGAAGAAGAAAGAGAAAAGGAAAGAGTTGCCGCGATATGACGTGAGAAAGATCGTGGCCGAAAAGCCATCCCGGCCGAGAAAGGATGAGTACGGTAGAGATATCAGGGAGAAGTCACGAAGCAGATCCAGAAGTCGTTCGTCAAACAAGATTCAGTCAGGCTCAAAGGATCGACGGAGTCGATCGTATTCGAAGGGACGGTCGAAGAGCAGATCCCGCCTCCGATTGTCCTGGTCGAGAGATCGCGGCCAATCGTACTCCAAATCGTGCCGTTCCAATTCGCGCAGGAGATCGTCGTCGCGTACTAGACGCAAGTCGCGAAGGCGATCCATGTCACGTAGACGATCTCTGTCGAGGCGGCATTCCATCTCTCGCAGGCGATCGCGTTCGCGATCACTGTCGCGCAAGCGGCGATCGCTATCGCCTAGGAGACGGGCCAAGCGATCCTTGTCGAGATCGCGCGACAAGCGAAAGGACAAAACAAAGAAGTACAAGTCGCGCAGTCGCTCGAGGAACCGCAAGAGATCGCGCAGCAAATCGCCAAAGAGGATGTCGTCCAAGACGCACGAGAAGAAGCACGGCAAGAGAAAGGCGCACAGTCGGTCGCGGTCGAAGGGTAGATCGATCTCACGAGAGCGGGATCGCAACAGAAACTGGGATCAGCTGAACGAGAAGAGCGTGGAGCAGGAGCAGCAGTTCCCACGTGAGCGCGAGGAGCACGAGCGTTCGTGGAGCGCACAATGGACGCCGTCTTGGTCGCGTTCGAGATCGAAGACCCCACCGCACATCCAGCAGGAACCGATCGGCTCGCGGAATTGGTCCCCGCCGTCCGTGCTGGACAGCGTATCGCCTAAGAATCTGACTGTTATATTGACAAACAAAGAGGCGATAAAGAAGAAGAAGAAGGAACGCCGAAAAGAGAGCCGGAAGTCCAAGGAGGCGGAGAAACGGCGGAAGAGCAAGCGCAACAGGACTCCGCCACCGTCGAAGGAGGTGTTTGCCAGTGGTGATAATATATTGGTTAGCGTATGTTTCAATAAAGACAACGAGATAAATCCCCCGGCTACACCGGAATTACCTCCAACTATTCCGTTGTCACCACCGATAAAACGTCGACGAAGAGAGTCCGTTCAGACGGAAACGGTGCCTTCCGCGAAACGATCGAAAAAGGAGAAAACGAAGGACAAGCGGTCCAAATCGCCGAAGGTGAAGAAGGACAAAAAGAAGAAGTCCAAGGCGGCGGAGATCGCAGCGACGAAGAAGCCCGTAGCTGTGATCGATCTGGATCAGTCGCCGTTTCGCGAGCAAACTCCATCGCCCCGTGACGTTATAGTCTTGAGCGACGACGATGACAAGCAGGCGCAGGAGGCGCTCGCCGCGTCGCCGGAGCAATGTCCACCGTCGCAGACATCGCCGCCGCGCGAGCAGTTTGTTTCGCAGGGCCCGAAGACCCCGCCGGAGCCGCAAATCAAATTCTCTATAAATAAGCAACCCAGCAATCTCAGACCGTCCCTGATAAATCCACTGTTGGAGGAGGAAGAAGAGGAGGAAGAGGAGGAGGAGATGATGGATGAGCGGGCAGAGGAGGAGCTGGAGATGCGGGCTCAGGAGGAGCTGGAGCTGCGTCTCAAGATTGGTCCCAACACTCCTCCCGAACCGCCAACGTCTCCGCCAACCTCGCCGGATGCTTACGATCCCTTCGATCCGACTAAGTCCCGTTCTCCAACGCCGGATGCCAGCCAGGAAGCCACGCCAAACGACGAGCGTGATCGAGTGCAGCGCAGCTCGCCTAGGAAACACGACGGACCTGCGGACCCTCCGTTGCCGTTGGACGAGCCCAGTCAACAGCAGGAACAACCCAGTCAGGAGAAGCCGATAGAAAAGCCAAAGATAATATCGATGGTGACTATCAAGAGACCGTCGCCGCAGAGAGACGTTTCCGCGTCTCCCGTACCGGAGAGCCAGACCGACATAGCCCAGTCGTGCGGCAGCAGTCCGCCCAAGACCCAGCAGAATCCGCAAAACGTGCAATCAACCGCCAATCCGTTTAGCACTATTAATCCTGTGCTGGCGACAGTGGCGGCTGCGGTGCAAAGAAGCTTCAACGCCAGCACGCCTAACACCACGCAAAGGACCCTGTTGCAGGTATCCGCGATCTGTCATTTAAATTTCAAATTTAATTTTATTCATTTATTATGAATATGACGAATTACCAAGTAAAATCTTCTATTTTGATCGGTTTGGCACTTGGTCTTCTTGCAGCCCAATCGCATCTCGCCGAGCAATCAGATAAAGCAACGTACAAACGACAGACCGCAGCTTCCTAATGTATTTACGAATTCTGCGAAATCGTCCACCATAGCACGATCTTCCAAATCCACCCCGAGTAAGAACAGCTCGACGGTAGGGCAGAACGGCAACGATGCGACCATAGATATGACGAACGACAATGTCGTCGACATGTCGTCTCCTTATTCACCGGGATCGACCTTGAGCGATGGCCTGTTCGATCCGCCTAGTCCCGCAAACTTTAATAACTCGCCCGTTGCAAACGCACCACCGCCTGCTGCTGCTAAAACTATCACGCCGAAAGTTAACAAAAGCACGGAAAAGAAAGACGCGTTTGACGCGCTGTTCGGTGGAATACTGCCGCCCATTAAGACTGCCACCAAAAGCAGAAGTAAAAAGGTCGCCAAGGAGAAGACGAAGAAGTGTATGTATTTAAATTTGGCGTTTCAAAACGTATCGAAACAATACAGAAAGGTCTTTTATTTGTAATTGTAATTATTATGTGTAATAATTATTATACGAACAATGTAACTATAAGTTCAAAAGATGTCCTTTACAAGCTTTAACATTTTTCTTAATATTAGCGGATATATGTATTTCGATACTTATGTGTGTAAATGATATATTTTATAGCTACCAATCCTAAGGTTGGCGTACGCATGGACGAAAATCAACTTCAAATCTTGGACGATCTTCCTAGCTCTGCTGTAGAAATGCAAGTTAAAGACAAGGTATATCAATGGCGTTAACGTAATCTGTATTGTTACATATGCATATATAAAATTTGTTTTTGCCTGTGCTGTTACAGTTTCTTAAGAAATTAAACCGACAAGAGAGAGTTGTAGAGGAAGTGAAATTAGTTCTCAAACCCCATTATACCAAAAAGCACATCACAAAAGAGGAATACAAAGATATCATGCGCAAAGCAGTACCTAAGGTAAATACATTAAACTTATAGTTTCTATCAATTAAAAACAATATCGAATTAAATGCGTGTAATCTGATAAAACAAATAACAAAAATATCTTACAATTGTTAAAATATCTCAATTATGTAATTACAGATATGCCATAATAAAACTGGCGAGATTAATCCTAAAAAGATAGCCCATCTAATAGAAGCGTATGTAAAGAAATGTCGAAACAACAAGAAGAAGACTTCTGCTCCCAAGATAACAAAACCTGCGTAAGTAAAGTATAAGTGCAACCGCATTAAGTGGTTTTCACATGATAAATTGAAATCTAGGGCGCGCTTAACGCACCAATATCAATAATACACGTACACGTGTCTTCAATCTCGTGAACGAAATTAACTTGTATCTTTTCGTACAACCGCATTTAATGAAACTTGCAGGAAGACTCTATGGAGTTGATCACGTGTTGGCAATCCTAACGCATTAGAAACTTCTTCAACGTTAGGCCTCTCTTTAGACCACGCGTAAAACACATTCTATCTTCTGGATGGTAAGTGAATGAGAAGTATGCATACATATATATATATATATATATATATATACACATGTGTGTGCGTGCATGTGTGCGTGCGCATATATCTATACATATACATCTATCAATGAACGAAACATGTATTGTGTACATACATAATTCATTAATTGTATAAGCGTAATATTTTTATTTATCTAATTGTTCAAATACGAAAGAATAAGAGTTCGTGATTGCTATTATTATTCACAAATATTAACGTCTAGACACGTTCGCGCGTACACATTTAAGCGCGTATTCGCGAAGACACTCGACAATGTACGGCTTCTGTTCGAAATATACGTCCGTACATTATTGCGACGCCTCTTAAAACGAGTTCGGATCACGATCAACGATCCTCTGCTAAGCTAACTAGCAAATATACTGTACGATAATATAACATTAGAGTGATTGTGTAATTAAAAAAAAAGAAATGGATAACAAAAGAACGCTCAAATAATTCGAGTCGCTATGAGGGAGAAATCAGATCGCAGCAGGTGTATTTTCCCTGCAACTTGTGCTGTAAGATCAGTAGAGATCTTTAAATTAGATTAGTAGATTCTTAAACCTTTATATAAACGAAAATGGCCTGCGAGATCTTTTTCATACGAATACATTTCCATAATAAGCAGGATTCGCAGTACTTTGTTTTACTCTATTCATACATAAAACAGAGGATAAAACGGCACACACACACACACATTTCTGATCAGCGACTTCAGATGTAAATAAATCATGTATAAAATTGCCGAACATTGTCCCTGTATGTGAAATTGATTTAAGTTTGCGTTTTATTATGCGTTTGCTTATGACTCCGTGTCTGTACGCCCGATATACAAAACAGGTTTTTACATACATCCCAATGCCATGAGAAAACATCAATTTTTATTCACAATCCGTTCCGCACTTATGCGTTTTCAGAAAAAGAGGAATACTTACTGTCTTATGAATACCGTAACTCGTATTCATGTCTCGCCTTTAGCGCTAAATACAGCTCATAATTCACACATGATATGCCTCTGTTATGTATGTGTATATACATACATATATGTATATGATATATGATAGCATTACATATATGTGATCTTGATAATTTGTTTGGGAATAATACAGAATTAGATGATCTCGTAGAATAGAGGATAAGCGAGACGTGGATGTATGTTACTTGTTACTTTTAAGAAGACAGGACGATCGCTGCGGAAATAGGTTTCATTTTTCCAGAGGTACTCAATGTTCCAAAGTGCAGAATGTATAACGTGTCGAAACAACAGTGTATAATCAATTTACGCAGTGTAATCACAAGTGCAAGTGAGTCACATCTACAATGAAATAATCGTAAACAACTTTTGCATACCTTGGGGTGCGTTCCGATTCCCCACCTGGGTGCTGAAAATCTATAGTGCACGTGACGTATATTATAGGATTTTTAGCACTCGGGTGGGAATCCGAACGCAGCCTTGGATACAAGCGTGTTCGTTTTAAGCGTCAGCACATAGGTATTTTTTCAACCGATAAGAGCATGACAGAAAATTAATGCTGAAACAATATCCCAAGGATAACGTTCGTCTGACTTCATATTTCTAATGGCACGCTGTGGAAATTCTAATTTCGGGATATATTGTTCATATAAATACATACGTATTGTCTACAACTAATAAGTGAATATTGTAGCTGCCATATAAAATTCTGTTGTACATTTTACGATCAGACATTGTACGCTCACATCGTACGGAAATACACTAGGTGTGGATAGGTTTTATACTTTTTACGCATGATAGCTGAAATTACATCCTCTTTGGAACGTATACAGGTACTTATACATATATATACATATATATCGAAAACGTACGGCACTGGCTGAGGTGAATTTAAGCAAAACACGTGACGATCCGTATCATAAAGTATATCATCAGTGATCACATCGATAGTCATAATGTAATGATTGCATCGATGATCATTACGCCAGTAAAATGATGTTAAATCCATCGTTAATTGAACTGTCGTTAATTCTTGTGTGCATGAACTCTCTTTTGTACTAAATAGCAATGTACATAAACGAAAGGAGAATAAAGAGTTTAATATTATCGAACTTGCTCATTCTCTTCTCACTGGCGAATCGATGTCCTGCGAGATTAATCTACTTATGGATCATCATTATCAGATATTGCAATTAATGTTATAACATTATTATAGTCCAAACTCTAAACTCTTCTATTATTAAACAAGTTAATTTCTTACAATTATGTTTCAATACTTACAATTATTGTTCTGAATGATGCTTTTTAAGTGTATATTCATATGAATTTATCTCTCTCTACAAAAGATAAGAGATTAAGAAAAATCTACAATATCTCAGGAGAATATGCATTCACGTTAGACAAAAAAATATAGCAAACTAAATCCTATATTTAAATTTCGCAACTTTGAGGAAATTATAATTTGAAGAAAGTAAGAAAACTGAAATATATACATTGTATACAAATTGCCAATTCGAATATATATTTTCTTTTACTTCTATTACTTTATGTGCATGTGTGTGTAATCTTCTATGTAAATTTATAAATAAAATTATTTGAATTTATTACATAATTGTATTATAATTATATTTAATTAAAATTTATATAAATTATTTAAATTATATTTCGTATCATATAAATTTTATTATACAATTCTATTATAATTTAATTCATGTTTATATAAGTTATTTAACTTACATATATGTATTTTTTGTATTATATAAATTAACCCTAGAGAGCATTTCTTAATTTTCTCATACGTGAAAGGCCAAGCGGGGTAATAAATTACCCCAAACTTGTACTGCGTGTATAATGTTTCTATTTGTTGTTAGAAAACTTTGTAATAGATAATTTTGTTTGCTCTTTAATAGGGAAGACGATTAGTAGTCATCAGTTTGTGGTAGTAAAAAAAAACAGTAAAAAAATTTCGAAAAACAAAAAGAACCAAAAATTTGGCTAAAATGACTTTTTTAATAAAAAATGCTGTAGTTTTTCATAAAATTCACCGATTTTAAAAATTCCAACGGATTTTGAAAGACGAATAGACAACCTTCAAGGGCATGTAAGCGACTTTTTCGTTTCTTAAAAAAAAACATTTCTTTGAACGTCTGAAGTAGAGGAAATGACGAAAAACTGTCGGATGGGAAAAATCGCAAGAAATGGAAAGTAAAACAGATTCTGTCGATTATTATTTATTTGAAAGGTAGTCAAAAGTTATAAAAGTATATGGAAACAGTAAAATTAACTCCACAAAAACTTTACAAAGTTTTAATCAGTTGCTGTGCAAGAACAGCAAAAATGAAATAATTGACCTAATCTTAAAGAATTATATATGAAACAGGGGTAGAATTTTCCGGGGAGTGCTATAAAGTGTATAATTTTTTGTTACCAATTTTCACAAAAAATCTGAAATATACTTTACTGTGGTAAATGTCGAACGTAAACGGCCAAAGGGGGTAATACGTTACCCCAAACGATTTTCTTTTTCGGTCACAGCTGCTGCACGGATCTAACCATAGACATATTATATCTAGACCGAGCGTTAAGGAGTGGGGGTATAGGCGACATAGAAAGAGAGACACTCTGTTGTGTGGCTGTTCGTTCTCTCTCGTTTCGCGCATGCGTACGCAAAATAAGTGTGATGGGAGGGAGGCATTAAGAAAGAGGAGCGAGGTGGAACGAGAAACTAACTTGGAACGTGAAACGGCTAGAAGTTGCTGTATCACAGAGTAAATACGTTTTTTACATATAAAAAGATAATGCTTTTTACGGCGTTAATGCTTTTACGAGTTTGTTTATCGGTATTTATTCAAGTTTATAAAAGGACGCCAATAAAATAAAGTAGTGAAATAAAGTGCTGGGGAACGTGAAAACTCTCTTTCTCTATGGTAGATGGTGACTATATATATCAAACGTTAATAAATACTATAAACAGATGACGTAAAAAGCAATATCTGTTTATATGTAAAAAGCATATTACTCTGTGGTTCTGCAGCTATACGGCATAAAGTAAATACCATCAATATTAGGAACAAACACAAGTTGTATGTATTTTGGTTATTATATATATATGAGCTATTATAATCTTAAAATCGCTACTATTTTAAGTGATAATTATTTTTAATATTTTATAGCAAAAGTTAGTGTGGCTAAAATTGCCAAAAATTATGAAGTGCCACATATGTTACAAAGAATGGAATCCTTTGTTTCCATGGCAATTTCACAGGTAATGTATAATAAATCTGAGTATGGTTAGATTTTATCACATATATATTTATTTATTATATATAAATATTCTTCAGCTTCAAATCAAAATAATGTAAAGTATTATATGTTTATAGTTTTTCAAAAGATATGCAGAAAGGCGGAGGAACCTCATTCAGGGAATTGCGATGTATAAAATAAAGTCTAATTGAATAGCAAATAAATATAAATAAGGTATAATTATAAATAAATATATAAAATAATTAAGGTATAATTGAATACAAAATAAAATGACAGATGTATTGGAACTGTTGCTTAGTGTTTATTAGGATATATACTTATCGTTTACATATAAAATGTTATAGTATTAATGTGTTACATTAACATAAAATGAATATTAACAATTAATGTTATAGAAACATATAACATTAAATGTTGTAGTATTAAAAATGTGTAGTAGTTTTGTTTATATACTTTTAAAATACCAGAGAAAACTTTAACCATATGTATCTTATTCAGTATTATAATTCGAATTCTATTGATTTTGAAAAAGTGTTAATTTATTGTTTTTCATTCTTATTCTTCGGATGGAATTTGTAAGCGTTGTACTTTCATGTTTAAGACGCGCGTTGAAAAAAGTTTTCAAAATTAGTTTTATTATTTGACTTCGGTGATCAAACAATAGATACTGTTCATAAATATGTCTATCTGTATTAAATACATATGAAGGAAGTGAGCGGAAAGATTGACATATTAAAACATTTAATATATTTTTAGTTGTAAATAATTTGTCTTGATTACTTCTGAAAGTTTTTTCTGCGTTCTTACATATTATAATAACATCAGGTGATGCTACATACAAACCACCGCGATTTTTTCGCTGTAACAGTTTACCAGTATATGTGTTTGATTCTTTCTGTGCCTCGCTTGCAATGAGCAATTGTTTACAAAATAAACAATCAATTTTGTGTGTAATAGTTTTAGCAACAAATCCAGACATGTACGTAATAACTTCCTCAGCATATTCAGTTAAGAACCAATTATTGTTTTGATTAAAATAATCATGATCCATAAAAATAGCATTTGCAGCATCTTGCTCAGAATCATTATCTGCGTTTTGTTGTACACTATGTGCAGTTACTCTTGCTCGTTTCTTACAGATTCATTATTAGATACATTAAGTAGTACAGTGTCGTCTTGTGGAATGCAGTTTGCACTTAAAGGAACAGACACATTTGCTAAATGTAATACTTTTCTATAAGATGCTTTGAATTGTTTTGCACTCGGATTATTGTTCCAACCGTTCATTCTTCTAATCAAAGAAAAGAAAGTTTCAATGTGGTCTTGGGATAATTTGTATGTTAACAAAAACTCTATTGTATTTTCATTAAATAGCTGTTCTGCTAAAGCAATACTATTTTGTAAATCAATAACAAACCCAATAAAGCCTGTTTTTCGTACACTTTGAAGTACAGGAACGTCTTTAATTTTTAAAGATTTAATATATAAAACAAACCTCTCAATGTTATCTTTTAGAATACGTATTTTATTTTTCGTTATTGCTCGTTTGGTTTCTGTTTTATTATTTAAATTTTTAGAATTTAATATGTCAAATACGTCGTTAAATGTCTTGCAAAATGTCGCGGTTGCTGAAGCTCCGGCAAAATGAGGTAATTTTAAGTCATATTCTCCAAACCCAAGTGCAGCAGTTACCGAATTACTGAAAACTTGTGCTGCTAAATGTACTTTCATTTTTTCGTTGTAAAAGTATACATGTCTACTTCTAACTTTAGTCGCAAGGTGTAATTTTTCCGCGTCTTGTAACGAAACTAATTGCCGTATAAATTTCCAACTAATTATATGATTTTCGTTATCACTTAAGTCTTCCTTACCAAGTGCATTTCTAACAAGTTTTATCATGTGACACGCGTCATAAAAAATATATATACGTTTAGACTCATCAGCGGGATGGACAAAATATGGTACAATCTGTTCAATTTCAGTTTGTTTCAAACGTGCGCCCAATTCTTCACACATAGATATATTGGAAGATACTCCATCAAACGTAATACTGACAATATCTAGATTGTTTTCATGAAGTGCACATAAAATAGTCTGTAATAACTTTGCTTTTTCACGGCCATTTAATTTATCAGTGAAGTAATATGCAATTGGAAGTTTAAAATTCTGGTTTATTGCAACTAACATAAAGACAAAAACTTCACTAGTAAGCGGCACTTTATCTTTAGCAACGGCACCGATGTCAACAAAACCATGTGATTTTTGTCCATCCCAATCAACACTTTTTCTAATACTCATTTCATCGAAAGTTAAATTGAACACTATTTTCTTATTTTTTTTCGCGAGCATTTCGAACTACATTGCGTACGGTTTTTAATGCTTGGTCAGATATACCGGAGTCGCTACTAATATTTTGCATCCATGTTCGAATAGTAGTTGGATGTGGAAGACATTTTAAAAACGTTGTTCTTAGGAATGAGTATGCCGCAGGGGAGTGAAAATGGAGCGTACAAGCAAAACATCTCAAAGCGTGTGGAAAAACTTTTGGCTTTCGCTCATTTAAAAGTCTTATTTTAGTAATTCTTCTACAGGACCAGGCACTACATCCTATAAAACATTACGATATTATTTAATTTACCACCCGTAACATGATAAATTACACCATTTCTACTTTACCGAAGTATTCGCGTTCTCTATACGTTTATATGCAATGTCGAAATAAAATAAGAAGAAACTTGTTATTTTAACTTCTTACATTTACCTAATTACTTTTACATTTACATGATTACTTACTTTTCTTTACTTTTCTTACTTTCTTAAGGGGATCCTGAATACCGACAAAAACAGTCAGAGCTCGTTCTAGCCGTTCTGTTTCAGTCGTTTCAGTTCCTTGTTCCACCTCGCTCCTCTTAATGCCTCCCTCCCATCACGCTTATTTTGCGTACGCATGCGCGAAACGAGAGAGAACGAACAGCCACACAACAGAGTGTCTCTCTTTCTACGTCGCCTATACCCCCACTCCTCAAATTTGGGCATATGCCCGGTCTAGATATAATATGTCTATGGATCTAACGCACTCGCTGAATGACGGAGGTCGACAAGTCGTCAGGCAATTCGCTCAACGTGCGCGGACCTGTTCGGACGTGTTTTGTCCGGAACGAAAATTTTTTAAGTATTGCGACTGATACTGTCTGCATTGATTCTCACTCAGTTTTTTAGTGATTTCCATTTAGACTTTGCCACGCTAACAGTCATTCAGACTTTTACGCAAACAGGGGTAAATGCTGGCCATATTGTCCTCGTACTAGAGGCAGGAGCCAATGCAAATATAAGAAGAAGAAGACAAGTCGTCAGTCGAGTCGTGTAGTTGACGATCAGGCTCAGTTGACGATCAGGCTCGATCGTGTTCGGACGTGTTCCGAAGGAAAATTTTTTTAAAGTATTGCGACTGTTACTGTCTGCATTGTATCGGCGCCTTTCGAGGCCTATAACGTTTTTTTACGACGCCGCTTGCGGCTTTTACGACTAGTGGTTAGAGGAAGAAGCACAGAATGGAATAATGGCCGTTACTATCCGATCGGAACTTAAGTGCCATTAAACGGAAGAAGAAGAAGAAGATTGCCGGATGAATAGAATAGGGTCTAGGGTCTGGGGTCTCGGTATGAAACCTAACCTTCCTAAGTCAGGGGCGTAATTTGAATTTCGCGTGGGGTAACGTATTACCCCACAAATGCTCTCTAGGGTTAATATTCTCTTAATTTTTATATCTATATTCTTTCTGTAACTTTGGCCCATATTCTGAACGCTCTTTTATTGATAAATGCGCGTTTATCGATAAAAGTGCGTTTGGAATATGGGTCTTTGCAAATCGCATAAATATAAATAGGTACATACTTTTGCGTGACACGCATATACGCACGCACACACACGTGCGCGCGCACGAACGAAAGAAAAATAAAAAGCAGAGCGGATAAAGATGTATGTACATATGTCATACGTTCATTTTGGAAAGAATACAAAAGCTGAAGAAATGTAAGTTAAAAAAAGAAGAGTGGTACTTACATACTTACATACATTTATTGTGCCGGACACCGGCAGTAGAACGTTCTCGAGATGACAAACCACTCTTCATAAGAATCATACATGAAGAGAAACAGAAGCGTGTTTGTCGTGACACGTGCGTCTTATGTACCGAGATAACAGAGACTAACGCATGCGAACGCTATGTTAAATACATTGGCACGGCGAACAATAAATCTCCTTCGTCGCGAGATAAATACCGTAAGTAGAACGAACGTAATCTCGGAAATTCCTCGGAATGGGGATTTAGGTTAGATTAGTAAGGTTATGTTGAATCGACACCGTCGGCGCCGACCTAAAGCCTAAAGCACTTTTCCTCCGGATAACGAACACAGGAATATGACGCGGAGAATGTAACGAGTGGGTAACAGGTGTTCTCATTGTCATACACAGGTGAGGAAGTTCGAGATAACGAGAACGCTGCACGAGAGAGTTTGGAGGAAAGTCAGAATGGATGATGCACCATCATCGAGGGCTGACCCGGTCGTCATAAAGCTGGACAGCCCGGAGTTTCGTTCTGTCTTCACCTCGGAATTGCAGAGCCTCGCGGGCCTGTTCAAGAAGCATAATTACGAGCTGAGGATCGCTGGTGGCGCGGTACGCGACATCCTAATGGGTAAACAGCCCAAGGACCTCGACTTCGCGACCGACGCCACGCCGCAGCAGATGAAGGAGATGTTTACGAGGGAGGAGGTCAGGATGATAAATGAGAAGGGTGAGAAACACGGGACGATCACGGCGAGGATAAACGACAAGGAGAACTTTGAGATCACCACTCTGAGAATCGATATTCTGACCGACGGACGGCACGCGCAGGTGGAATTCACGAAAGACTGGAAATTGGACGCTAATAGGAGAGATCTGACCATCAATTCCATGTTCCTCGACCTCGATGGCAGGGTGTACGATTATTTCTATGGTTACGACGATTTAAAGAACAAGAGGGTAGTTTTTGTAGGCGACGCTAGCATTAGGATACGCGAAGATTATCTTCGAATCTTAAGGTATGCTATGCTACTTTTGTGTGTATTGTATATATACATGCTATATTAGAATGTTATGATAAAATCTGCAATAATATGCTATAGCATAATAAAGCTTATCATAAATATATGTTAGTTGCATCGAATCTTTGGGACGCTTACATCAAGTTTGCATTGTTTAATTGCCGCCAGGTACTTTCGTTTTTATGGAAGAATAATGGACATCCCAGACCAGCACGACGAGGCAACGATAGAGGCGTTGAAGGAAAATATCGACGGCCTGCAACAGATATCCGGCGAGAGGATCTGGAGCGAATGGAACAAGATCCTGACTGGCAATTTTGCCCTGGAATTGACCCTGAAGCTGCTCGAATGCGGCAGCGGCAGACATATCGGTCTACCTGAACAACCCGACGTGGAAAACTTCCGAAACGTTTATCAGCGCGCGCAGTCCAATAACGTGACTTTAAAGCCTATATCCCTGATCGTATCGATGCTGAAGGATGAATACGAGGTGATAAAATTACACGAGAGATTGAAACTGTCTAATTCCGATAGAGATCTGGCGCTCTTCCTGGTGCAGCATAAGGAACACAAGCCCTGCGAGAAGTCGTTGAAGCCTTATCAGCAGTTGGTCCTTCTTCAGCAAACGAAGAGATACGATGTTCTTCAAGACTATGTGAAGGAGTTATTGAGGTATCGTGGTGCGATGCAGCTTCTGAACGAATTCGAGCAATGGGCAATTCCGAAATTTCCTATTAGCGGCAACATGTTGATGGAACACGTGCCGATGAAGAAGATAATCGGCAGCGTCTTGATTGAACTAAAAAGAATATGGATTGACGCGGACTTTAAGCTTACCGGCGAACAGCTTATGGAGCATGTACCGAGTATAGTCAGTGAATTAGAAGAAAAATACCAAACGCTACATAAAGAGAGGAAAAAGAAGTTGAAAAAAATGAAATAAACGTTTTTGAAGTACCGAAGTAGTTTTGTATATCTGCAACACAAACACTATATGCCATCTTACAAACAGAAGTTTTAATAGGTTTAATAGATAACTCGTTATTTTTTTTAGACCAAATAGTCTAGATAGTTAGTAATTTATTGTTACTAAACAATATCTTGTGAAAAAGGTGAAGCAATTTTGTATTTCTAACGAGGCAAATAAATACCTTGTATAGAAAGATGCAAAGGTATAAATCTATAAATAAAGGATGTTATATTAATGACTTATATCGGCGTCTGAATACATCTTCCTGAAAAACGCGAAAAGAAACGTACTGTATTTGTATTATGTTAGGCACTCAAAAATTTATTAAGAAATAAAATCCTGCATTTTTTCCTTTGCGAATATAAACTCTACAAGACGTGCTGTATGTACAATCGTAGCAAGTGTATAAAACGAAATTTGTAAAGCTACCGTAAAACATCTCTAACTGAAATAAAAGTACGACATTCAATTTTGTACTCGCGTACCAAGTCGCTAACATGATGCAATAAGTGACGGTAAGTCAACAGATGTTACACATTTTGCATGTTGGAAAGAAATGCGCCATTAATAGAATCGTTTACATGAGTGTAAACGTACGCTTTTGCTTTTAGAAAAAGTTTTCCTTGTGGCAGCTTGCACGTCTGTTAACAGCCGCAAAGCAGCTGAGCATCCTGTGTGAAAAATATGAAGAGACAGTAACAGTATTATATATAATATGTCGCAAATCACGTGTTAAATTTGAAACGAATAATCGCAAACTGCGATCGCACAAGATAAACGTAATCTGTCGCTTAGCTGTCATACAATCATTTGGACTTGCATAAAAATAATCACTTACATGTATTTTGGCTATTTCAAGTTACATTATAGATTCCTAAACACTCAAATCTTTACAGACGCATATGCATTGCTACTGCATTAAATGCAATGTGATTAGATGTGTGTATATATATATATATATATATAATATACACACACAACACACACATATATATACACACACACATAGGGTGTCTCGTTTTATTTTTGACAGTCAAATATCTCGAAATCATAGTTTTACAAAAAAATGTTTTAGACAAAAATTGTACAGTTTCAAGGGGGACGTAACATGATGGCAATAATTTAACCTTGGATAGTTTGAAATTCATGTGAAGGTCACCTTCAATTTCTTAAATAAAACCCTCTATTTTTCATTACATATTCTTGTAGCTTACCACGAGAGCTTTCCAAAACACTATAATAAAGCTCTCTTTCGTTAAAAATTTTCTGATATTTCAAATTTTGTTATAAATTTTTCATATAAAATATAAAATATCTCGTCAAGTATTCAATTTTCGATTCACTTTACTTTGATGCTTTTATACGTAGAATAATGAAAGGAATCGAATAATATTAATTTTTATATTTGCAATTTTGTAAAATTGAATGCGTCTACAAAATGCAATTAATTTTTTAAAATAATTTTTCTATTTTTTTTTTACATCAATCGATTTCTCAAGCTACAAAAGTATGCAATGAAAAATAGGGGATTTTATTTAAGAAATTGAAGGTGATCTTCACGTGACCTTCAAATAACTGCCATCATCTTATGTCTCCCTTGAAACCGTACAACTTTTGTCTGAAGCATTTCTTTCTAAAATTACATGATGTTGAGATATTTGACTGTGAAAAATAAAACGGGACACCCTGTACATATATGTATATACACGTAATATATATACATCTACATATGTATATGTATGTATAAGTACAATAATACAACAGCTATTTAGTTATCAATACCCACATCTTAATACACGTTTTTATTCTTTTATAGTTTTAATAGTAGATACTTTTTGATAGCGTTACATTCTGCCAAGTACGGTTATGTATCCTGCTTCCTCTGATTTCACAGGTGAAATCGAAAGCATCACGTTGCTCCTCTCTTATACGGTAGAGATCGAAATTTTAGACTGTGTTTGTTATTGCCTTAACCCTTCTCGATGGACTTGAGCTGTCCATCATCATATCATGCTACTAGTCAACAATGTTATTAGCTATGTACTTAGAAGGGCTAAGATTTCATAAAGGTGAGAGATCAATTTTGAGAAGTGTACTTCTAAAAATTCAACCCCTTGAATATGCATATTCTAGCGAATAAATCATAAAGGAAAGAAAATGTAAAATACTACAACCAAATGTCAAAAAATATTTTTTTTTATCACAATTAATCCTGCATGTTCAAAGGGATGATATTTTCAGAACTATCGAGAATACATATAATGATTATTATTGCACTTTACATAATATTTTACACAAATTATGTTTTCCAAATTATCAGGATACCTTATCATAGGTGTATTCTCTTCAAGAGAGTTACGCAAACTAGATATATCGAAAGATCGACGGAAAGCTATAAACGCAAATATCTATAAAAATCATGTTTTTACATGAACGGAAGTTAAAGAATCTCTTATACTCAACTGTACAGTTCACACATGCCTATATAGAATGTATAATTATCTCGAATATTTTTAGACTACTAAATTACTGCATAAGTTTCTAAGAACGTTCACATTGTTTAATACAGCATATGACAAAAGAATATTTAAATAAATGCTTTAAACTCAATTTAAAATAATACCATAAGTATAATATCATAAGTACAATATCATAAGACTTTTATTTTGCTCTAAAGTCTCTAAACAAAAGATTAAGCTCAATTTCTCAATTCAAAATTGCTATTTTCTATTATTCGATGTAACGTGTGCCTCCAGGATGATTAAACTCAAAATCATCATATATATTTTTTTCTGTTAACAGCTATGCTCATTATTATCAAAATAATTTTATATTTTCAGTAATGCAGGACTTTTTCAAATTGAGATTTACATCCACCTTACATAATAAATAATAAAGTATAAATAATTAAATAAATAAATACTTTAAATAATTGAAAATATGTTCCTGAGATTCCATAAATACTTATCGAAAAGTAAAGAATTATTAAATATAAAAAAAGTCAATAAAAACAAACTTCCTTTCCTCGTGTTCATTTATAAATCTTTTCCCTTCGTGTTAATGAATTAACATATAGAGCGACTCAAATACAAAAATCTAATATAGCAATAGTTAACATTGCGGACAATTTATGTATAAGTTAAAGCTATTATAATTTGGATATATACGAATTTATATTAATAAAAACTTTGGTTTACGATTTATAAGTGCAGTTACATTTGCTAATGCTATTCTGTAAGGAATATTTCATTATCTTGCAACTGATGCGACAAGTAACTTAAATAACTTAGGTATTGTCTCACTAATATTAAAACACGTATCGACTTATTTGAAAACTTATTCATTTCAATCCTAGATTTCGTGTACATCGTTTAATACTATTTGCACGATAATGCAACGCATTGTATTACTGTTATATTTAAGTCGCGTTTACCATGAACACGTTACAACGTTAAAATATACATAGCCTGTGCATGTACTAGTTCCTTACTTATTTACGGAGTTTTGCTATAGTGTTGTTCATTATAAGATATTATATTTACTTCCCATAGATAGTCAGATAGCCACCGTCGTAACGTATGTCCAGGCGTATATATGATTTCAAACACACCTAACGCTTTTTTGTGACATTGGGCGTATGGATAAGTGTAACTTACAAGTGGTCAACAATAAGAAGCACAGTTTAACAAATAACTTCCTTCTACATCTTGCCATGAAAACTTACTCTATGACCAACGCGCTGCCCAGCGACCTATCAGCGAATGAAGTTCTTCTTTAGTCTGTAAAAGAAAATACAATTCAATGCAATTACTACATAAAATTTTATCAAAACACAAAATATCGAGGAAAAGAATTTGCGCACTGACAATCCTTAAATAGATAGATCTTGAATAAAGATTATCTTTTACATACCTTGGCACATTATTCACCGGAATCAGAAATACATTTAAGTAGAATATATGTTTTATATTCTTTTCTTAAATTAGTATCAAGGCATAAAAAAGCAGCCACACACAGGAAATTATGAGTATTAAAATATCGAAATCATTCTTTCGAAACAAGATTGAGATTACCTTTAAGCAAAACAGGCGGTGGAAAACAATATATCTTGTTTTGAAAAATTATCCTAAATCATCTTCTTTCGTAAGTAGCTCGCTGTGCACCCAATGGAAATACATTTTGGTATCGACTATGGATGACTTTTAGTAAGCTGGGGCTTGAAAGTCACCCATACCCCGCTGTTGTTGCTGACCGAACGGCGGTTCTTGGTAAGCGGTGTCAGTGGCGTCAGGATAGCTTGTGTATCCTGTTCCACCGACAGGATCCGCCTCGTAACTTGGAGCGAATGCTGCGTCGGTACCTTGCTTAAATCTTCGAAACGCGAACCAAGCACAAGCAGCCTGCAATAATAGAATATAGTTCTGAGGCAAATTTACAGGAGAAACATTACATAATTATTTACCTATATAAGCTAAAAGGAAGTAAAAGTAGATGTTTATCATTCAATAAAACTTGCCGAACAAACTTCATCTAACGTACCCAAGTAAAGATGGAAAAGAATGAGAATGCGATAGCCGCTTGTAGATTATTCACGCCGTATCCATCCTTTGGTCTTGGAGATTTATTCCATGCATTTGTCAAGTAACAGAATCCCACGAAATAGAGGAAAGACCAGAAACCTGAGAAACTGTAATTATGATATTAATATACGGCTATGATATTAACATATAATATATGATATTAATATCATATCAAATTATATGTAGTGTATCAAGTTATGTTAATCAAAAGATTCTAGAGAAGCACCTTTGACATAATTTTGAAAGCATAATTATAAGATTTTTATTTTTACGTCCCGACTGTAAAAGTATACGCGGCTTACCCCAAATCTATGAGGACAAAATGTTTCCTAGTCTTGACAGACGACATTTGTTCAAACAGATATTCACCCGCGAGGAATCCGATACTGGCCAAAAACGCCAGTACACCGATACCAACTCCATAGTTGCACGCATTATTGTCCTCATTGTAAAGACAAACTTCTTTCCCATCTTCTTTCGGAAGATAACCTTTGCTGCTTATACACCCGAAGACGATTATTGCAAATAGCTGGAAGCACGATAAAAATTCTTCTGTAGAACAGGGGAAGCTTACAAAAAATTAAGATACATTGGGTAACAAGGTATAACCCAAACAGCATGAATGTCTAAAAGTCGCTGTAAAGATGTTTAAAAGATGTCTTAAATATGTCTTTACGACGTCTTTTAGACATGCATGCTGTTTGGGAAAATACTTATATATGGAAACTAAAATACATAGTATTTTGGCGAGAGTAACGTGAACAAAAGGAAGAATATAAATATATCTTTTATATTCTTTACCGTCTATTAAAATTTATTTGAATAATAAGTAATAAATGAAGATGACAGTAATGAAGAAAAAGGAAATATTAGATGTGTGCCTTGGCTAAAAGACCAAGGCACACGGGAAAAGTAGGGAAAAAGACCTATAAAGACGTATTAAAATAAAATCAATAAAAATCTATTCGAAATTAACATAAATATGCTAGTCTGAAATCTTCGGTGTTTATTTCGAATATAATTCCAGGCTTAAAATATCTTAGATTTTGAGCTGACGTGCTCCGAATCATTCTGGCTACAGGCGCCTTGCATATTTAAACACCGTCTCCCTGTATCCACGTACAACGCGGAGGGAAATCAGCGTTTTTATTGAAGAAAAGAAGGAGAGGGGAAAAGAGAGAACGAACGGGAGAGGATCCATTCGTTAGCTAATAGCGCGGTCAAGGGAACGGAACATGGGGAGAGGCCCGCGATCCGAGCCTCGTATTTCGCCCGAAGTATATCCGCCGGGAAGGTCAAACGAAGGATTCGCTCCATCGAATCGACTTGCGACGGATCTCAATTAGACGTCGAACGGTCGAACGCCATGGGGATCCATGGCACACGGGGGTGTACCACTGGAATTCGCGAAAAATCAATAGAACCCCATCGTGGGCGCGGGAGTGGGGGAGGAGCCGAGGCTCTCTTTTAAAATCAATGACCATCCGCGTCGAGGGATCTCGCTCGCTCGCTCCCTTTCCCACTCTCTCTCTCTCTCTCTCGCTTTCCTCCACGGCACCCGCAATCGTCGTCGCAATCACGCTCGAATCGGCCTGAAACGATCCCGCTCACGGGGGGGCTGGCGACGACTTACCAGGCATACCGCTCTCAGAATGACCTGCGGCCGCTGGACGAACGCGATCGGATCGAAAGGGGCCCCGGCCTTTCCGCCGCCGTACGCTCCGCCGTCCATCTTAGTGCGACTGAAGCGGAGATTTCAAAGCTCACGCAGCGACCGGGCGCATGCGCATGCAGAGGTTCGCCGCCTCGACGGCGCGCCGCGGCCCCCGGGGGTGTGTGGAAAATATGCGCCCCGAAATCCCCACGGCCGCCCTCGACCGAGCCCTCGCGATTCACCCTATGCGCCCCTCTCGACTTTCCCCCGTCGTCGCAGTCGCGATTTATCCCGCGACCGCGGTTCCTCTTCGATTATTTCCTCCCCATCGCGATTCGCGCGCGGATCCCTCGACTTTTCTCACTCTTCGTTCGAATTCATCCCCAAAAGGAGGTACACGTACCTCGCGTACGACATTGACGGGAGGGGAGAGGGAGGGCAGAAACGCTCTTTTTTTCCGCGATTCTGTCTTAAGAAAAGGAAAAAATAAATCTAGTTGCGTCGGTTAATTTTAAATAATGTTTATATAAACGACACTTTGAGAGTGCATTGAACTTTTTGGGGATTTTAGGTATCGCAAAACGGTGTTAATGAAAGGGAATCGTTTTTCTGCATCGTGTTATTTAGAAATATTTTTAGTACACAATGTTCTTAAAAAGGATATTCTAAAAAAATTGTTTTGCGACTTACATAATAAAAGAATTATACATATATTAGTATCTGCGTATCTTAATAATCTATAAAACTTTTATCTCCAAAGTTTGTTCAATAATATACACGTCGCAATGCACAATCCACCAAACGAAACGCTATGCAGTACATAAGAATGCTTGCGGCTTTTGCTAGGCTGTAAAAAAAAGGTTTAGTTTAGGCGTTTTTGAACATAGATGTAAACCTAAAAATTGGCGGATAAAATCAGATATGCTTCATACAGTTTGCCAAGTTCTTATCGCGAGATGTTCAATTTTCACAACCTTTTAACTTGGAGAAATGTATACAGAGTGTCTGATAACACTGTACAATAAAAAAAGCACAAGAACGAACCTTGCAGCATTTGATAGTTTTTTGGCCGCAGAAAACGATCCCGTTTGCTAAATTGCTCTATCACGTCACAATTTTGAGATATTTGCAGTTAAAGTTGCAAAAATGGGCTATTTTAGTGTATTTTGGCATATTGTAACTACAATATGTGACGTATCGGAGAAGTTTAATCGCAATCAAAATTAAGTATGTTGTTAGGACTTTTAGCCCTTAAAAGGAATTTGTCGTGTCGCTTATGGTTAAAAAGATATTGGTGATTAACGTAGAGCGTCAAAATTGCGACTTACATAGCTATTAAGGATAGATGAAATATTTTTCGGGATCATTTTCTGCATCCAAAAAACTATCAAATGCCGCAAGGCTCGTTCTTGTGCTCGAAAATAAAGTAATTTTTTGTTGTACAGTGTAATAGGTCTAGCACCGCTCGTGGAGAGATAGAACGGGTTTAACTGAATAGAAAAATCCTCTATCGTTTTGTGATTTTCGCAATAATTATTGAGAAATTAAATAATTAAGATTTGCGAATGAGCGTGTATCCGTGCGATTCAACAGCAAAAGACAGCTCTGCATTATGCATTATTAGTTGTTGCTAGAAGCGCATTCCTTCCATTGCCTCGACGCATGCATAGCAACCGCAATTAATGCTCAGTGCTGTCTCTTGTCACTGAAAGATAATTATTTTCTCGTTTATTATTGTAAAAATCGCAAAATGGTAGATTTTTCTATTCAGTTAACCCGCTCTACCTGCCCAACTACTACATTATTACACCTATTATTACACCTATTATATTGTTCAACAAAATATTACTTTTTTTCGAGCACAAGAATTACAATTTCTTGGACGCATACGACCCGTTTGCCAAATTGCTCTATCACGTCACAATTTTGAGTTTGCAATAAAGTTGCAAAAAGGACTATTTTAGTATATTTGCGGTATAATATTATAACTACGATATATGTGACGTGTTGGAGAAGTTTTATTGCAATCAAAATTAAGTATGTTGCGACTTACATAAACCATATTCTATGGAATATTTTTTAATTATGTTATTCAAACTTAAAAGAGATTTTTTAGGTCGCTGAATATTAATATGTCGAAGTTGATTTTTTGTTTTAATATCCGCCATATTAGCTCCGTCATTTTGAATTTATCAACTTTGACATCAGATTAGTATTCAGCGACCTGAAAAACTCTTAAGTATAGACAACATAATTAATGAATCAACTTTGACGCTCTTTGATACTTGAATCAACTTTGATACTCTACATTAATCATTAATATCTTTTTAACCATAATCGACACAATAAATTCCTTTTAAGGGCAGAAAGTCCTAACAACATACGTACATGTCGTAGTTATAATATGAGAAACAAAATATACTAAATTATATGGTAGTTATAATATGAAAAGAAAATAAAATAGTCCTTTTTGCAATTTTAAAATTGACGTGACAGAGCAATTTTGTAAACGGAATCATATTCAGCGTCCAAAAAACTACGGGAAACGATTATTCTCTTTCTTACATTTTTTTGTTGAACAGTGTTATCAGACATCCAGGATATAAGTGTAATATATTCGTTGATATACCGTAACTATCACAGCTTCCAATTCTTTCAACTTTAACTCAGCCTCATCGACTTCTTTAAGGGCGGCGTCGGCGGCCAAACACAGAATTTGAGAGGCACTCAAAGCCTTATCTGGCTCGACAAAAAAGTTGATTCTTTCTTTTCTCAACTTCATTCGGCAGTATTTCACAAAGTCTTGAATTATACTGAGTTGTCTCTCACCCAGCTGCAGTATCTCCACCTTATCAGATATCCTTTAAAAAAAAGACAGGACTTTTCAGTTTTACATCTAAATAATATTACATCTAAAAATGAGAATAATGATTCGATACCTGTGATGAGGTTTCGCCTTTGTACTGTATGTCTTTTTCTTGGAGATACATAGAGCATTGACTATATTTTCTGCCTGATCTTTATCAGCACCTACAAATAATTCTTTATCATTGCTTTTGCATTTTTAATTTTTCTTTCTATTCTGCCTTTTTCTCAGCCAATTTTGATACCTTTTTATGTATGGAGGAGTAAAAGCCATAGTGGTGTGTCAAATTTTTTTAGATATTGACTCGTATGCATAGATGCAATCTATACAATATATAAATTGCATCTATGCACACGAATCAATATTTTACTATGGCTTTTACCCCTCCATATGTACATTATTCACACATCACAAGAAAAAGTTAAACATAATTTTGCATGTAATTTTGATGTTATATCAATTTCTAAATAACTGTTGTTTATACCAATAGATAAGTAATCCAAATAAAAATTTTTTAATAAACCGTATTCAACATTAGAGATTGGCAATTAGAGGTCTCGCAATTTTTTTTTATTATAAAAGACTGAATCCTTCTAGATTCCGTGGCTGTAAAGAGTTTAAAATTTGGAAATTAGATTTCAAAATATTTGTAATCCACTTTGCACGCCGGTAGATCTTGTATATGTACAAACTTTAACCTAATATTTAATTTTTATAGAATTTTTACCGAAATGTCATGTATGATCAAATCACACGAATTAAAATCTCTGTAAGTAGAACGTGTTAGAATAAAACAGTGACGCAGTTGTCAGAATAAACGTATTACCAAGTTGCACAAAATCCTCTTTGGTTAACTTATGCAACGCGTCAGTTGATATATTTCTTCTTTGAAACTCTTTTATTAAATCGTCAGCCCCCACGCCGCGTAATAACGTCTCAGTCTGCTTGGTAAATCCCAGAAGATCAAGATCCGTGCCCATTTTTCTGCAAGGTGGAAAGATTTCATTCGAGAAAAACTATCAGAGCTTCGAAATTCCGCATCCACTGTGCCTCCCTGTTGTATACAAACGCGATACAAACATTAAATTATAGAAGTGCGTTCCTTTTACCGACGACAGCTTAGCATTTAACTTAGCAACCACAGGTATTATAGAATTAAGAATGTTTCGGAAGTTTTCATAAGATATATGTGTTGACGAGAAAAATCTGAAATATTTTATTATTTTGTCTGAGTTTTTTCTGGAAAAAAAAAATTCCATTTCGTATAAAAAAATTTTGAAAAATTCTGAGCAAGTCTGAAAATTTTTATAGAAATTCTAATTAATATTATAATTAATATATGAAAAAATCTGTGCAGTTTATCAGAAATTTTCATATAACGGATACTGAAATATTCTGAAAATCTTCATCCAATTATTTCTGAAAGTATCTGAGAAATTTTATATTTTTTCAGAATTTTTCACAAGTCTCAATTCTTACAAAATTTCTGAGAAAATATATGAGAAACTTTTTCATCATTAAAGAAAATTAATTAATGAAAAAAAAACCGCATTGAATTACGACATCTGTTTTACCGGCAGTCGGTAAGGTAGATTCTGCAGTGCGCTGTTTTGAAACGTGTCAGGTCAGCTGCGAAGCCTACGGTCCTGTAGTACGTAATGCATACACTGTAATACGTGAAACACGCGCTATAGCTAAATATACATCCCCGTTTTGACAGTTCTCACATCATCGTTCTTTCCCGTTCTCTCTCCCGGAGGTATGACCACCTTGATCCTCGGCGTCGGCGTGGGCTTATTCATCATCCTCAGTCTGTGGGTGCTGGCCGCACTGATATTCGTGATATCGCTGCGCGTCGAGAGGAAGGTAGGCGCGATCGCGATACTGCTCGTAAGCGCGCTCACGATTATCTTGATCAGTGTACCGCGCGCGTCGGAGAAGCCTGCTCCCGCGAGCAGCAAGGTATGATATATTGGATGTATTTTATCGTGGAAGAAATCGAGGAGTTGCGTTTAAATATCACGGCGGTGTGCTCTCTCCAGTCGTTCCGATTGACCCGATTCGTACGATCCGATTACGCACCAACGAGACGATCTCGACTGAACCCCGATCAACTTGATCGACTCGTCTCGAACAGTACTTATACCTATATTTTCTATAAGTATTTTCTTAGTCTGAATGGAATTGTTGGTTTTTTGGTTAAAAAGAACGGTTAGGAGGGACGAGTAATTTAATCAGGAATTTTGCCGTGAGCAATTGTCGAATTAGTCGCCGTTAAGTTAATCGGAGTTTAGTAGAGCTCATCCAAATTGCTTCATTGACATAAGTCGCTTTTATTGATTAACATAATCTACCTACTTCGCAAAAGACACTTTAAAATCTAAAGTTTTTAATTTTCCACAATTGGCTATAATTTAATTATAATAATTTATCTCCGTGCCTTTATTCTTTTTATTCCTTAATTTTTCTCTATTATAATAATTTAATTAATGTCGTATTATAATTAAAATAGATATTAGGATAAAAATAGTATATTGAACCAGGAATCATCTATATTGAAAAAAAATTATATAATTGACCATTTACAGAATATCTAAATGGATCTTTGTTTTATAGGTGTACGATCGACTTTTTGTCTGGCGTGTAATACTTCTGATCCTGTTATTTGTCTCGTCCATAATTTCCCTTGTGGGATATATCAAATTCGGGGTGGTGGAAGCTGTCAGACCAGTCAGGATAACCAGCTGGGTTCTCTAGGTGCAGCTTCTTCGGTATGTTTTAAATTAATAATGCAATGAGGACTTATTACTAAGATAAAATTGAAATAAAACTTGTACATACATACTGTTACATATAATTGATCATCGTAACAATTATCTTTTCAGGTACTCCTTCCTTGCCGACAAGTATGAAGATATTCAATATATGCAAGACTTAATTTATAGATGTAAAGAGCTCATCTCTTCGCATATACGTAGTCATTGACTGTTCATGTATTATAAATTACATTTAAAAAAAGAAGGGAAAAGAAAAAAAGAGGAACAATGTTGTGCGGTATAAGAAATTGCATGCCGTCTGTAGTGAGACGTATTTCATTATTTCGTCAGAATAATAAGCGGTACGAGATAAATAATAATAACGAGTTTGTGAACAAGGTGATGAACGGCACTGTGCCAGTTATAGTTAATTTTCACGCGGAATGGTGCGACCCGTGTAAGATATTGACGCCCAAGTTAATAGAACTTATAGAGCCTATGGACAAGTTAGATCTGGCCATAGTTGATGTAGAAGAAAATCCTGAACTGGTGCACGTCTTCGAGGTGAAAGCCGTACCCGCAGTGATAGCGATTTCGAATGGCTTAGTCGTAGACAAATTTATCGGTTTAGTCAATACTGAGATGATAGAGAGTTTAATACAAAAGCTAACGCACGAAGGACCAACGACTACGGAAAGTAGCGATACCAAGTCGTAGTCATGACAACACAGTAAATTGTATAATACACACTTTATGCTTCCATTTCTCTCTATCAATTAAATGTATTTTCATACCTGTAGAGAGAGAATGTAACATTTCAAAGCTACTTCGTCCAAGAATTATGGCCTTTTTTTATCTAATCATGCTCAGATAAGCACTGTAGGTAAAAATTTATATATATATATATATATATATATGTTGTAAAATGGCAATATAACGTTAACTGACTAACGAAGCTAATGTATATGTATTAATATTCGTGAATCTGTTAATGTCCAGATTATATATTATATTGAAATATTTATACTTCTATATTCTATAATACAGAGAGCTTATTCAACAGCCTATTCTTGAATCGACCAAAAAGATGTTAGAAATTTTCCTTAAGAATCTTAAGATGTTTGAAAGATGCGAGAGACGATTCCTATATCATAGCAAAGATAGATTATAAAAGCTATTGCAAAGCCTGTAAACTTGTATGAAGCACTTGTGATATATATCTTTTTAGACACGACTTTTTTCAATATATTCTTGAGATAGCTGTTCGTATCTTCACTTAATATTTATATAGGTGTCATATAAGTATAATAAAAATTACTTAACGAGTCAAACCGATAACGAATTATGTGCAATGATGATAAATTTTCAAAGTGATACGAATTGCGTTTGGACGTATAACGGTACATATTTTTAAAATACACTTTATATACATATACATATATTTTTCTGATGTAGCTTAATTTGTTTCAATAATATAATTAATAATAATGTTTTTAATAGATAATTTGTACGCTAATCTCTTAAATTGTACAAAATGTATATATATTAATTTCGGTAAGTTGTTCGAGGCTGGCGGACAGTTACTTTAACAGTTAAATTGCGTGTGTAACTTCGTGACGGTGTGGCCGAGATAAATCATTATCTAATCAGATTTCAATTTCTCGTTTATTGTTGATCATTGTGTACAATCAGTGTACGAAAGTACTGTCCATTAAAGATATAGTAGGCCAGAGATATAATAGATTATTACTCCACGTATAACTCTCTGGTGAAAGAGCACCCCTTTCCCCTCCCTTTTCCCCTGCGACTTTCGGCAGCAAGCGATACGTAAATGTGTTACCAACAATTGAAAGACTAGCTATAATATTTTTTTTCATCATCAGTCAGGTGTTTTTTAAGACACCATGATAAGGCAATGCTGTGATTCTGTGGTCACTTGCAAAAAACTATTTCTCTTTTCTATTTGCCAAATATATATGTATATATACATATACATACATATTTTTTTTTCTATACGGCAACGAACGAACGAGTTAAGTGTTTCGGATTTATGCAATTTTTGCAAGCAACCCTGCGTTTCTTATATTATTTAAATTTTAAATAACCAGTATCTACGTCTCCAACTCGTTTATAACATTTATAGTGAAACAAGTGAAGCAGTAATTGATTTACAGATTATATACAAAATTAGATGAAAAAGAGGAAGAAAACAAAAACGTAACTTTCTCTGAAGAATAACATCGTAGATGCTTCATTGCCCGGCAGAGCGTTATATCAGTGCATTCACACACGATATTCCTCGATACGTATCTAACAAGATGTCCATCAGACGTAAATGCACTAATGATCCTGCATGTAATTAAGTAATGCCAAGCACAAGTTCGAACGAGCTTTTGTACACGGGCACAGGCGTGGAAGTGAACGAGATGACACCACTATTTCAGTGCACGCGGATATGTCCTGCCAGAGCGACTTCGTCGCCTCACAAAATTATAAGTAGAACCCCGGACGCTTCGAGGTCTGCGAATGCATGTCGCGTGACGTATATATTTACAATTTATCTACATTGCTTACTTTTAAAAAGGAGAATCGTAACAAAATGTAGAAAAACACGAATAATACTTTTATATACAATTATCCTATCGACGCTGTTTGTTGTTGTACGTTGCGTTATGATCTATACAGCAACAGCACGTTTAAAGAGGTTCCCTCTCGTTTATATAATACATTATTACATATTCGGAAATAATATACTTCTACTCGGTGATTCATTCTTTTCCTTTTATCTTTTAATTCAACCGCCAAAAATATATACTGCATTTACAGTATAAATCAGCAATTATCGATGCATTTACATTACAGATTAGTGGAAGAGGAACGCGCCCAGACGCTACCTTTTCTCTATTAAACAATAGTAAATAATCTAGATATTATTGGGCAACAAGTAACATCTGCTCCGTTCCATAAATGAACTAATATATCATCATATCATATACAGTATGTATGGTACAACATGATACAATTCGGTTTGCATTGAATAACTTGGCGATTGGCGTTTTTTACCTTCTCATGCAACTCGCGAGAAATAACAATATACGTATCTGCGATACTTACAAGGTGACAAAATATTCTTATATATCTCTCTGTCTCCTCTCTCTCTCCCCGTACACACACGCGCACACGCACACGCACACACACACACACACACACACACGCACGCATACGACACACACACACGCATACGACACACACACACGCACACACACACACACACACACACACACACACACACACACACACACACACACACACACAGAGTCTACAATTCTTGCAACATATCTACGTTTCGCGTCGTAATGTCCGATAAGCGAAACTAAAGCGATTCAACGACGATCAAGATGGAAAGCGAGAATATCATCGAATCGATCTACGAAACTTCTAAGTACAATATCAACAAAAAAATGTAGATGTAATCGGAAGGATGTGCGGTGACAACATGCTAAGACACGGAGAAGGTTCCGATTCTACAGTGAAGCAAATAAAAAATATCATGGACTCCCCAATACCTTGGAAAAAAAAGACGTTGCGACTGTAACGACAGTGAACCTTGTCAATCGAGATGAGTTAAGGATCTCACGTGATTGAGCATGTCGTTGATCCGAGTCCTTCGATTTACGATCTAATGGCGAGTATTGACTTCGTGGAAGTAGGTAGGTAACTAGCGTTCGATATCGTCAATGATATCATTTGTTCGCGTTAGAGATTAATTTCTGCGTTTTCGCGTCTTGCTGGTACCAGGCAGCCTCGAGTAAGAGTCGGACCGCCGCTGGGCTGCAGCTGACGCGTATGCGCTACTGCGAGTCTGCAGGTCGGCAGAACAAGCGTACGAAAACGGTGACCGTACGCTATCGCTTCATCCGTTTCGGAGACGTTGTGCTAAACCTCCGCTCCCAAATCCCGCACACCTTGCTCGGCTATCGGCACGTACTTGTCCTCGATCTTCACGAGCAGGATGACCTTGTCTACGTGTGACCGTCGATTGGGATCGCGATGGTTCGGCGACCAGCGATGAACCACGCAACCCTCCATACCTCTCTCTGGTACCCAATGTTGCCAGCCGGAACGACCGCCTTGCTGTCGCATCCTTTCGTCCGGCCAAATCACATCTATACGTCGGCCCAAATTTATGGCGTCGTATACTTGATTAGGGTCCATAATCTGTTTAAGGAAAACTGCCATTAATGATTCATATGTATAAAAAAAGAGGCATTTATAATATCTCTTTCGTATACCAATCAGATAGCAACTGATAATATCAAATAATAAAGCTATAACACTTAAATTCTGACAAAACTTAGCATAAAATAAAATTTTAAAAATTGTATAAACTATTCATTTTTTTAAAATTTAATAGCTAAGTGGATTGATATAAATGAATGAACGACTTTCAGACATTTTACATGTAATTTACGATAAAAGTTGATGTAAAATCGCGATGCATGCGGTGCTGCGATACTTACGCGAACCCTTTGGAAAACTTCCTCTTTCTCTAGCTTGCTGGAGAAGCTCGTCTCGCTCTTTGTTTCCATTTTAATATCGTTACTACTGAGCAGTCCGGCTAAACTGGCGAGTGTCGAGCTGGTTGGCTTCCCGACGGAAGCTAGTGAGCCTCTGTTACCACCGAGAGAGCCCGTATTCGCACGACCGAGGGAACCCCGCCCGGTCGAACCACCGATTTGACAGCCAGACTCCATCGATTGAGAACCGGAAGTGTTGTGACCCGATTGAGCATAGCCTACACATTCATAAATTATATATATATATATATATATATATATATATATATATATATTTATATATATATGTATGTATATATATATAAAAATAATACAATATAAATATGACGTTGTTGTTGGAATTAATAATCTATAGCAAAAACATTAAAAACTCCAATTTCTTTTATGTTTCTTAAAAAATCAATGTCTATTTTATAGCAAAAAAGACTAAAAAGAAATAGAGACCAAACACCTAATCTACGTCATTGTTCGGATGTACTTTGAAAGCAGAATGACAATCAGTCAAAATACAGTTTTAAGGTTGATTGAGGATTCTTTATTCCGTACTTACTGGAAGAATATTGCCGCGCGAGAGACATAGAGAGAGTTTATAATTTTCTACTTCAATTAATTCTAAATTTAATTCGTCTATAATATTCTAGATTTATAATAATATTCTAGATAATATTCTAGATTTTTAATCCTATGTTTTACATATATAATAGTCTAATCGAGCAACGGAATAGTGCATCAGATAATTAATTGCGTCGTTGTAATCAAATAAATATTTGCAAATACCAGAGTGTATGTTGTACGTAGTCATCGCGTATACTCCGTCATTTCCGAAGCCTCCATCGTCTTGGGAGCCAGTGCCGCCCGAGGAACAACCTTGACCACATCTTCGTCTTACCCTAAAAAATGAGCAAAGGTGAATTAACAGATTCAGAGGTAATGTTTATTGCGTTGTTTACTTAAATATGAAATTGAGGCCCCCCCCCCCGTAGCCCTCGGCGGGGGGAACAGGTGGAGCGTAGAAAGGGAGGAAAAGAGTGTCGGAAAAAGGTGTTATGGGAGAAAGGGAAGGTGGAGGAAGAAAGGTAGGCGTGAAGGAGGCCGAAAGGAGGTGGAGTAAGTGGAGGCGAGGTGGAAAATAAAGCGAGACGGCAGAAATGAGGAGGGCTGAGAGAGAGATTATGTTGATGGTGGACTTTGAAGAATGGATGCAGAGAGAGGAGCAAGATTCAGGGCGGGAAAGGACGGAGGTGAAAGGAAAGGAGGTGAAAGGAAAGGAGGAGAAAGCGGAGATGCACATGCAGCAGGTGTGATGTGGAGGAGCGGTGCGGTAGAGGTGGTGAGCGGGTGTGACGGGGGGAGAGAGGAGGTGGAGAGGCCGGGTGCTGGTAGATAAGGAGCAAGGGAGAAGCAGAAGAGGTGGAAGATGACCGGGAGAGAAGAGAGGAGAAAAAGGCGAGGCTGCTTACCTGGCGGGCGTGTCGGTGTGGAGGCGCCGGGGCGGCTGTGAGGGTGAGCGGGCTCGAAGGGCCAGGAGGAAGCAAGGGGCCCGGCGACAAGGATGAGTCGGTTAAGGTGGAAGATTGAGGTACCGACGGAGAGGACTGGCAAAAAAGTAGGTTGGCAGGCCCTGGCGATGGAGGAGATGGCACAAAAGGCGAGAGCGGCAGAAAAGATTAAAAAAGGCGGATGAGCAACACGCGTCTTCGCAACGTGTATCGACGGACAAGCGGCGAGATCGAGTGATCGAAGGAAGGGATCCATAGAGCGAGGTAAACATGCAAGAAACGCACGTGGTGGCAGTAGAGCGGGCGAGTTGTGAGACGAAGCGAACGGTAGTAGAAAGTAAGCGGTGAAGCTGATTATTGAAAGAATTGTTTTCGGAAGGATTAAAGGTAGAGGTGAAGGAGGTAAGCGTGATAGGTCAGAGGGAGAGAGGGGGAGGAAAGCAGAGTAAGGGAGAGGAGAGTAATTAAATGTGCGTGTTACAGATAACCAAAGAAGGATGGAATGCAGAGGGAAGATAATAATAGAGAAGGAGGCGGTGGAAAAGATAGTGGAGGAGAAAGTATGGAAGATGATAAAGGAGGTTAAGGAAGAATGTAAAAGAAGAGAGGAGGAGATGAAGGAGGAGGTAGAGAGATTGAAAAGAAAGGTGGATAGGATGGAACAGGGCGGGAGCAAAAGGAAGAGGAATGATAGTGAAGAGAGTAAGGGTAAGGCTGGTAAGAGGAAATGGTGGGCGGAGGAGTTTGAAAGGAGCGACAACGAGAAGAGAAGGAAGAATGTGTGATAATAAGGATTGAGTAAAACGCCATGTGCTGGATAAGAGGAGGTGTGGAAGGAGATTGTACAGGGTTGGGTAAAAAACGCCCTTTAAGACCCCTTTGGGGTAAATAAAGTATCATTATCTATCTATCTATCTACTTAAATATGAAATTAGCACGAATAAACGGTTCAGAGTAAAAAATTTTTTGTTTGAAATACGTACCTTCTCCACAATTTCAACACAGTGCTCTTTATGGTGCCAAAAGTCAATGGTCCTCCAATTATCGAGCACAAGTGTTCGTTAGTCTCGGCGTAGCTAGTTGTCAAAGGGGAAACGTAAATCGGATATCCGATCGGCTGATCGCAAGAACTGTTGATTATGTTCCTCAAGGCTTGCTTGGCGTTCTGTATCGAACCACGCTCCGGATTTCTGTTCCTCAGATATACCAGCTCCTGCTGCTGGCCGGCCCAGAGTCCACGGACGCATTCGCGATTCATTTTGATCACTCGGAAACTCAAGAAACGTTTATTGAGCATTATCACCTTGTACTCGTCTATGCCGTCGTCAAGCACGTGTCTGGAAATTTCGAATGTTTATTTTAATCGCTCGATTATCCACCTTAATTGCAGCGCTTCCGCATTTTCTGTTTTGCAAAATACGAACCTGAGTGCCAATAAACTGGGTGCACCACTCAATACAGCATTTCTCCAAAGAGGATCCGCTTCATGACTGATTACGAGATTCTGATCATGATTGTCGATGGCCTCGAAGAGTGCCGCTGATTCAACATACTGTTCTGGACTCATGAAGTGATCCTGGTGCAGTTTTAAGGCCATTCTTATCCCTTTCGCGACAACACTGCGCAGTAGATCGACATCATGCAGCACCCATTCGTCGCGAACTGATGTTATCCGGAAGTCTCCTATTGTGAGATATATACATAATATATACATAATAAATACTCTAAAAAAATATATTACATAATACATAGATAATTGCTACAAAGTCATACTATACCTTTAAATAGCGCATGCAATCCATAAAGAAAAAATTCAACGTTTGATAATGTGTTATGAGATGCAGCACCTAACACGCGTCTTCCCAACAGACTTAATGAGAGGCATAGAGACACGAGATACGAATCGCGTGTTCTATCTAATGTCTGGAAAACACAATAAATTGTGAAATAATTTTCGAAGAGATTGTGAATTATACAAGCAGATCGTCACCTCAATGCTACAATCGTCATCTTAATACTCCAATTTTTAACCCACGATTGTCACACGTCTTTTTTGAACATTTTTTTTGGAACATGATGCCACTCAAAAAGTTAATTTTTTATAATGAGAATACATTCTACAATGTTTAAACTTAATTTTAGAATTTTTTGCGATCTACTTAAACTGTTAGTTTTTGAACAGCATGCAGCTGTTTGAAAATTGGTTGGGGTCACTTTGACCCCGTGTGACAACCGAGGGTTAAACAATTTAATGTTTTTTTTCTTTCAGCAAAATAAGATAACTATACGGCTAACGTGATTTAAACTCTTGCCTATCTACTTGTAGCACTTGCAGTATAATTGCGTTTGATGTAACTTAAGAGTAATTATCTTTCGATTTAATTTTAAGTGCTGATGTACGTAGATAATTCCAAAGTTGTTAAACTGCGAGTTGCGTTGTAATATTAAGGTGACGAAATAACGCGAATATTACCAATGTATCACCTTATCTTGTTTACCAGCGCAATATTGTATCCAGTCGAGATAAACATTGCAGAAGTTGCTCCGCGTGATACCGCTCGCTCGGAAGTCAAAGTCCTCGTCGATCTTCACATTGAAGACGGGATCGAGATCGACGAAGTTCTTGTCGAGCGTCGGCTTCAGCGCGTCGATGATGTCCGGATTTTCCAGCCACTGCTTCAGCTTGGGCGACTTCACGGCGTAAAAGACAATACTTTTGACATAGTAAGTAACCAGTACTTTGCGAAACTCGAACACCTGCAGCATCGAGCCCGCCGAGTTGTCGGAGATCGAGTAACCCTCGAGCACGTATTTGGCGCTTGCAACTTCCCAGGCGAGCCAGCGTTGGCTGAAGGCCGCATTCACGCTAAGCACATTCGACAGATGACCCATTTCGCAGCAGCAGCAGTTGTCATTATCTTCGATGCCTTCTGAGATCGCTTCCACCTGAAGAGACACATAGACAAGTGATTAGCATTGAAGTCTAATTAAAAAAAAAGTAGTCCGAATGTAACTCTCTGTATACCTCTCTTTGCTGGCAATATGTTCCTCGAAATTCGAGACCTCTCAATTGGAACGTCACTAGTCCGTTACCTAATTGGACTATGTGCACCAAGCAGTTCAAATAATCTGACGCGAGCAGGAAGCAATCGCCCTGTTCTACATTTCCCCATCGGCCGAGCGCGAGATCGCCACACAGGCTGTGCTGGAGGGAGCGCGTGAGTTGTTCGTAAAATATCGAGTTCAGATTGTTGTCGTCGGCACCCAGATTACGCTCCAGATGCGAGGACATGCGCGTATTCGAGTGGTCCACTCTTCTGGTCTTGTAGTCCCTCTCCCAGAATTTGACCGGTCGCACGTAGGATGAGATAAAGATCGCGCTGCCCAACAGCGGATTCAGGGGCGTGCTGAGCATCGCTGAGATGCCGGCTTGGAGGAAGAGCATCGCCGAGTGCGGCACGGAGAAGGGCTGGGCGAACGCATGGAACGCGCTGCCCCAAGTGATCTGCCAGGGCGCGATGTACGTGACGACGAAGCGGATCTTGAGAAGTAGCTCGTAGATCTTGGCAAATGCGATTCCCGTGACGAAGTAATCCATCAGGAAGGTTTCGCTCAAGTTGCTGAAATCGAGCTGGAAGAAGAGCACCGCGAAGACGAGAACGAGATAGCGGGTGGACGGGTCCGAGTACGCCGACCTGAGCGACTTGAGGCCGCAAACGACCACGATAAGCGCGCCTACGCTCTCACCGAACTTGTCGGCGATCTTGGACGAGCACTCGGTGAGCGCGCCCAGGAAGACGACTGGATAGAGCACGTTCCGCTCGAGAAAGCACAGACCCACGTAGGCCTTCTCGAACCACATGATCCTCACCGGCTCCCGTACCTCGAATTGCGCGTGCTCGTGACTACGTAGTACCGGTCTCGAAAGGCACAGCCAAGGCAGCTGCTTGCGCAGCTGCGGCACGATGTAGTGCAGGAGAAAGCCCAGGCAGCTCACGATACTCCACAGTACCGGATTGAGCTCCGGTTGCAGGGCGGTGAACACCGTCGTACGATGAATTCCGAAAGACAGGGTGCCGATCACCGCGCACACGATTAGATCGTTCTTCAGTCTGGCGTTCACTGTCGAGCGTAACTTCTCCGGCAAAGGATCCACCAGCTCAGTATCTGACATTTGCTCGCCCACCTTGATCTTGACGTCTTTCTTTCTGCCGGACGTCTTGCTCTTGGTCTCCTTGTAACTCGCGGCCACGTTATCAGGCTGCGACGACGTGTTTTCAATGATTTTGGCTTCCTTCTCCTCCGTGTACTTGTCTCCTATCTCTGGTGGCCACAAATTTGTCTTGAGGATGTCCCATATCACAGTGGGATCCGAAGACGATCGGCTCAGATGATAGGATATTGCGACGAGTAGACCGACGAATATCGAGAACAAGATGTGCTGCGAGGATTTCGGCTCGAGAAGGGCGCCGTAGGCAAATCCGTAGAGGATGAGAACCGCGACCACGCTGCGGCATAGACAATACACTGATGATACCAGACTGGTGGTCGCATTGCCGCCAAACAGATGAATGTCCAGGTGTTCGCAGACGTACATGAGAAATGTGTTGATCTGCGGGAAGAGTCCTAACGAGAATACGATTGGAAAGCACAGCAGGAATATTAGTAGAACGTTTCGCACTTGCAGGATGAGATCGTAATCGGCGACGCGCAATCCGTATACCCGAAAGTCGGACGATTTAAAGTTCCTAAGCGTCTCGTTGAAAATCAGAATCAGACTCGAGCACAGGATGTAGTACGCGGGCCTGGAGAACACTATAATACGATTAAAGCCGTGCGTAGGCGACGCAGCGTCGGGCTGGACTGACTTGAGGAGCGAGTATTGGCAGCCGGCCGTCACGAAGCAAAATATGAACGCGAAGATGTCCCGATAGAAGCCCTGTTGGAGCAACAGAAGACCCAGTCCTGCAACCGCACCCGCCAGAAACGTGGAGACGATGGTCTCGAACACAGTCAAATTGCGATCGAGCAGAGCCAGCAGGGCGAGACGGTCGAAGCGTATTTTAACGTGCGGCAGCCTGCCGACCTTCCACTTGTAATAGTGTCTAGTCTGCTTCGGCTTGGAATCGGAGCCGTCCAAGCCATCGACGAAGCGATTCCACGACAGACTGGTGTTTATGTCGGGTTCTTGATGCACTGGCAATGTCAGCACTGGCATGCGACCGTTGAGATCCGACTGATACTGATTCAGATTCAGATTGCCCAGCAGATTCTGCAGCCTGCGATTCCTATCGGCCATCGAATCCGAGCGCGCGATCAGCGTGTGATGGAATTGCTCGCGCTCTGAATTTTCGAGTGTGCATTGATTCGAGCTGCCCGTGTTCGACGAGATCAAATTTGACGGCGGTGAACTCTGCGTTTTGGTCTGATTGCTCGCCGGACTCGACAGCACCGGTGGCGTGTCGATTATCACTGTTAAACCAGCAGAATTGAGTGACAAGCTGCTGTAGCTGTTGCTCAGTGAGTCCGCGAGCTCCCAATGCGCATCATAGTGGATGTTCTGGTTGAGTTGCTGACGCAGCAAGGTGTTCAACAGCTTCTCGCTGTGCGGATTGGTGGGTATTTGCGTCGCTGTCGCTGCCGCGGCAGCTGCGGCTACGTCCAGACCTTTCTCGTCGAACGTATAAGCCAACCAGTGGCCGTTATCGTCGCGAAAGTAGTGCACCGCTCCCTCTGAGGTATCATTCTGATTAGTAGCTAGATGACACTCGCCGCTCGAGATCAAGCCGAACAGCGCGGTCAACGGAACGACGTTATCGTCGCGAGTGGCGATGTTGCGCGACCTTGCACGGTAAGTTCTATTGGGCCGTTTCAATCGTCCATATCTGGTCCGAAAGGTCCGCTTCTCGGAATTACGACTGAGTCGCAAATCGGATGACGTGGTGCTCGACTGACCGGGCAGATCTCGGCCGGAATTGTTCAATAACGCTGCCAGTAATGGAGATGCCGGGCCCGGCAACAATGTGCTCAACTCATTGTTCGAACCGCTTGTCTGCTCAAACTTGGCATCTCGTCTCCTGGTCCTCTCTCGTCGCACTTCGATGTAACGTTTAAGATTCTCCCGCGGCTGTTCGACGCTCGACACGATACTGTCGTCTGCAGCGTCCGACGCAGTAGGTTTTGGACGGTTCTGCTTGGGGATTGCTCCCTGATGACGCTTGGCGGTGTTGTCTACTTCCAGTTGCGGCAGCAAATTTCGCTTCACCTCGTTCTCAATACTCAGGGTTGTTGTACTGGACGATCCCGAATCAGGCTCTTTAGAATGAAGATCTACGCAAATTAGTATACAACCGTATTTTATTGCTTTCGTCGATTCTACAGTTTATGATCAATGCTAGAAGATCGATCGCCTTTGATTGAACTTTATTCGTCAAGCTCGCATAGTGAATTGAGAATCATGCGCGAAGCTATATGAAGCGCTAATTGTGCGGTATGCTCATTTGTCAATTGACTGTCGTATTAAAAAATGTTTTTTGACTTAATAGTGATCTCCCCGACACGATTAGACCTTAACTCTATAGTGCGTCCAACTTACAATCTGTACTAGCCGTCTGTAGGCTTTCTGACGTATCCGTATCATCAGAGCGAGTGAAAGTCCAAAATACTGGCAGCACGAATTAGAAAAACGTAACAATATAAGCTTGCAAATAGCGAAAAATAATTCGACCAAATCACTTTTTACCTACAAAAAAAAAATCAGTGCGTTTCCATACGCTGAACTTACTCTTACTTGCCCACGGTTCCACCGAACAATCCCCGCTCTCGAACAACCAATCTATTCCAACTATACTCCCCGAGTTGAGCGGATCTTCCATGTTTTTGGATCTATCCCGCCTTTTCTCCTTACATTTCTCACCGTCCGAAAACTCATGGCCGCTCTGATTGGTGTTGCTGTACCTCCGTTTCACTCCTCTAGACTTTGATTCCTCTAGTAAAGCATCTCGAGAATTTGCTGAGTTACTATCTATTCCGTTGTCGTCGTTAAACCTAGAAGATAACAATAATGATCAATGAAATTGTATTGATATATTAGCATTAAAGTTATATTGAATGGTATATATTAGTACCTCGAGAATCTATCTTCAAACCTGCCAGCACTGAGACTTCTATCTCGATTAGACGTAGCGCTCGCGTCATTTATGTTTTTTCGCGTCAGTAATGGACTGTAGGAGTCGCACAGGCTGAATTCTTCCGAACTCTCATTGGCAAATTGTTCGTCGCTCTGCTCTGCTATCGGGTAAACTATCTCGGACCCGAAACTAAGATACGGTAAGAGCTGTAGTTGGTTTCTCTTCAGTGTGTTTTGCGGTAAGACCTTTAATGTTCATTTTTATTCAGACATTGTAAATGCGCATCTTTCATGGAAAAATACTCATAACAAAATATTTTAAGACAATTTGCTGGTACCTTTTTGGTATTAATTGTTTCAAGACTTTGGGGATGAAGAGGCAGGTTATTATCGTCATTGTTACTTATATTTTTACTAGTGGCACCAATTGTTTCGAGACTTTGCGGATGTACCAGTTGCTGATGTGGTTTCTTGGTAATAACCTTAAGATTTAAAGTATAATGTTTTTTAGTGCTTGCTAGGGACAAGGCGTTTAAGATTTCAAACATTATTTACATTCGGTTATTCAACTATGAGATTTATAACTAGCCGGAGATTTACCTCTAACGATTGCGGATGAGACGAGATCTTATTGTTGTCCGTATCCCCCTTCTTCGATATGATTTCTAAGCTCTGTGGATGATCGTTCGTCAAACGTGCTTTTGGTATGGAATTGGAGTTAAGCCTGCGGACGCTTCGATTGAACATCCAGTATGGATAATCGTCGCCGATATGACGATGATTTGTCAATTCTAACGAACTGGTCTGCTTTATTTGGCTCTCGGATCCCGTTTTACCGAGATTGCTTTGTTTAGAGTGTCGAATTCTAGACTCCTCGGACGAATGCCGACATAATTTACGCGATCCCGGTCGATCTTCCTCCGCTATTACCACACACTTTTGCCGCTTTAATTTCCATTCTGTACATAAATATTAATCACTTTAGTACTAATCATTTCTCTATTTTAACCTTTGCATATATTATTAGATATGTTGAACACTTTATTACCATTTATAATGTTTTTAGAACGTGGCTCGTGATATTGCGCGGAAACTAATTCAGCTTCGTGCACGTTAATGCTGGTTATCATCGGTTTACTAAGCTGTTGCGCCTCTTCCGAGCTTTCCGAACTGTTTTTCCTATGTATCTCGACCTTTAAATCTATGGTCGAACTAGCTTTATCCCGAGTATATTCAGACGTTATACTATCTACGTCGGAATTCTGTATATTTGGTTCAATGAACGAGTTACGTGATGAACATTCTACAGGTGGGGTGTCCGTTTTACCTACAGACAGATTATAAAATATATATAGTAAAAAGTTGCTCTCAAGCAAAGTAACATATGAATGCTATAAAATTGGTGACAAAGAAGTAAAGATTTACATGAAAAATGTTAATATTAATGTTTAAAAATTGTATATCATAAATAAGAATTTTCATGTTAAATGGAATAAAATATTGGAATAAATTCTCATAATAATTTTATTTATTAAGTAGCTTAAATTCAATCGTTGAATAGAAAATATAGATAAATCAGTTCTTTGTAAATCTTTGAAGCAAAACTAATTGATTATCTCTCACAAAATAAATTTTATAAATTATTGTACAATATGTTTAATTATTTCATAGGCATGGCTTTGTGTGAGAGTAGTTGACTCATAGTTATGGTGACCATACGTCCTTTATTGTAAAGAACAGTCCTTTATTTAAAGTAGCTGTCCTTTAGATTTATTTATTTTTTCAAAACTTAATTTTGTCCCCTATTTTCTCTCAGAAAATATGGCCACTGTTCTTATACATATGGTAACCATATGTCCTTTATTGTAAAGAACAGTATTTTATTTCAAGTAGCTGTTTTTCAGATTTATTTATTTTTTCAAAACTATATTTTGTCCTTTATTTTCTCCCAGAAAATATAGTCACTGTACTCATAGTCAATAGGTTCTGATCCCATGTATACTTAACAAAGTTTTATACAAGGTTGAAGAGTTTGAAGGTCGCGAAGGAAGTTAGGAAATAAACTTTGAGAAATAAGTTTTTGGGAACTTATATTCCAAGAAATTTTTTTAAGAAAGTGCAAATTTCAAGAATAAAACAGATTTCAGAATATTTAATTACTTTACAAATCAGCCTCATTGTTTTTCTCAAGAAACTATAATATGCTCCTTGTAATAAATGACGTATGTATGTTACTTATTCATAAAGATTTAATCATGACTCAATCAAGACTCAGTCATGATTGATTTATCACTGAATCGTGGAACATACCATTCAAAACTTGCAGCTCTATGCCATGGCCGGTTTGATCTTGCGACTGTTCCCTAGATTTGTTATGGCCCGCCCATTTCTTCTCACCCTCCGACTTCTGCTGACTGATGGTTTGATTAGGTTCCTCCAAACATTCCGTGGTATCATATACACAGTGCAGAGCATGATTCATGCACTTTATCGTTCCGAAAACGGCGACGAATGACGAGCAGTATGCTAGCCAAACGTATAACGTTGGAGGAAAATACTGAAACATGAGATTTGCCTTAACAGACTTGTCAGAGAGTCCTCTTCCGCAATTGCCACAAAAAGAAAAGTAACGAGAGTTTTCTCGTTAATAAGAACAGCAGAAAATTTACGTAAACATTAAAGAAGGGTCTTAAATAATTGCAGATCAGGAATCGGCCGTTTCTTCTGAAAGTGGCGCAAACCCAAACACCGACAAATTTCCATTGGAAATCGACGCAACCCCAGAATATTCGTTTTGATGAGTTTTGCGGAAACAAGCCAACTTTGCGCGGCTTTCAAAACAAACGTCCGCGCGAACGTGGAGAGGAGAGGAGAGGAGGTGTCGCGGGCGCTCTCTCCTTTTCTTTTTACCAGGTAGATCGTGAACGGCAGGCAGAGGAGAAACAGCCAGACGTAGAGGTGGAACGTGTTGGAGAAAACGTCGAGATGCGGATCGTAAAACCAGCCGCCCGTTAGGCTCGCCCAGACGCCCTGCCTCAGGATCTCCAGCGTTTGCGAACCCATGCTCCCAGTGGCCGAGGTGACCGAGCTGCCTCACCATCTTACCATACCGTCTTTTAACGCCTGACAATCCTGCACGCGGTTGTACTCGACGTCGTCAGCTCCTCGACACGTCCGGACGGGCGACGTGACCAGACGGTGAGACAACGTTGCATCTTATTTTGTGTTCCCGTTAAATCGATGGATCTGGCGCACACACGACTCGCTCGGGCCACCGCACCACAGACAACCGCGCGGATGGACATGGACACATCCGCGACCTGTCCCGAACTCCCGAGCTCGGAAGGAACGGGCGAGATGCGACAGCGACGTCTTCGATGACTCGCGTGAAACGTCACTCGTCCACTCATTCTCGCAGTCTCGCTTGCCATGAAACTCGGACTGTATATCTATTATTTTAGTTACTGCAGTTGTTAAAATAAATTTCTGTATTACGGCAGTAACGATCGAGAAAGATATGTTATAAAGAATTGTAATAATAATTAATTCTGTTCATGCTGATATAAATTTATGAAAAATAAACTTATGAAAGAATTAAGAATTATAATTGTTTTGTCGATAATTAGAAAATAAAAGTGCAGCAGATATGATTTTTTTTGCTACTTTATCAACTGTCGCTAAAAACTTTTTTACCGACTACCGGTAAAGTCACAGATAATCTTGCCGTACAATTTTTATAATCACATGAATTTCTAATTACCGAGAGATTAATTACCGGGAGAAATTTAAATCCTCAACAATGTAAAAGTATCAGGAAAATATAATCGGATGAGAAGTGGCATTTACTGAAGTTTCAAGAATTGTCTTTCGAAAGCAAATCTTGTTAAATATATCTAATACCTTATACCTATATACTGACATGTCTGATCAAATCGTTACCAATCTGCCGACAGACTGCTATCATTTTGTTTACTCTTACTGGATGCGTGATGAAAATCTAAACTGTAAAAAATTAACAAAATATCAGACGTATGTTATGTAATCTAATAAGACGTTAACTAAAATTTTAAAAATTGTAACAATTTCAAATATGAAACTTCAAGTCAAAATAATTTAAATTCTCAAAATTCAACGAAGTATCAGGGGAACATGATTAAGCAAGAAATGATACAAATTGAACTTTCAAGTATTATTTAAAAAGTTCCTAAATTTTATACACATATCTAAAGACACAAAACATATACAAGAAAACAAAAATGTTTACAATATAATATTCATGATATATATAATATGCAGCTTTATTTGTGATTCGACGTTCGTCTTTAATGTTTGTCGTATGCTCCACATTATATTCAAAGTCCTCACATGCGATGTTCAACAAATAATCGAATCTGAAACAAAAATAAATAAAAATTTTTCTCATACATATTCGAAAATAAAAGATATTTACATAAACTGTTTAGAAATCTACTTTTACGAATTATTACAATTTCTAATTAACAATATAATAGATATATCTAGTTTATAACATATATACTGGAAAATTGTATAAGTTACATAAATACCTATCAAAAGTAATTTACATATAAATTAAATGACAATAATTGTACATAATATTTTTGTGTTTTCTTTTTAATAAATAATGGCATTCGGTTTCAATCAAGATTGTTGCTAATAAGTCGAATTAAAAATTCAAGTACATCAATACTCGGAACAAAATTAAGTCGTACGATAATGTAGCAATAATTACTTTAATTGTTCGCAGCTTGTCATCAGTTAACATCTCCAGGCCAGTAGACCTCTCCAAATTTAAGTAGACTTTTCCAAACGTAAGTTTACGTCCGCGTCTGCCTCAGGAGTAATCTGTCTTCTCTTCTACGAGAGCAAGCGTGGACTAATCGCGATCAACCACCGCCGCAGATCGCGACGTACGCTCTCGCAATCTGAAAGCAAAATCGCGTTAAGACATTAAACTGTCCAGCGGGGGTTCTCGACTTTCACTTATGTTGTGCTTCGCAATCACGCTTACGAAAAAAACTTCCCCACGCTTTCAAAAAAGCACTCGCTCCACACTTGTCTAGCAACTTCTCTCGGCGCAGTGCATCATCATCATCATCATCATCATCATCATCATCATCATCATCATCATCATCACCATCATCATCATCATCATCATCATCATCATCATCATCATCATCATCATCATCATCATCATCATCATCATCATCATCATCATCATCATCATCATCATCATCATCATCATCATCATCATCATCATCATCATCATCATCATCATCACCATCATCTCACCAAATTCTATTAGCCTGCAAAAATATATACTCCTCTCTCTCTCCCTCTCTCCCTCTCTCTCTCTCTCTCTCTCTCTCTCTCTCTCTCTCTCTCTCTCTCTCTCTCTCTCTCTCTCTCTCTCTCTCTCTCTCTCTCTCCCCTTTTACTCTCTCATCTCCAGATCCTTTCATCTTTCTTTCTTTCTCTCTCGCTCGCTCGCTCTTTCGCGTCCTTCCACCACTTGCATCTCAAAAACTTGCCAACACTTGCTCGTTCGTTTCTTTTGTTCCATCCAAGAGGTACGTTCACGGACATCAACCATCCACATATATATTCACCCAGGCTGTTGAACAGAATCGTACAGGATTAGTGTCCGGTGTTCACCGGGTACTCGGGGGGGGAATGAGGACCGAGCTAACTAGAGTACTAACATTCCAATTTGCAACTCTGGTGTTTCTCGACTGGCTGGTCCTATTGTACTCCAGGACGTGACGTGAACGGGCAAGAAAACGGGGACCGATAAACCCTGCCGCAGGGTACAGAGTGTAATTTTTTTCTCTTTTCAAACAGAGAACAGACTCACATTTCCCGAAATCGTTGGTAGCACAGCTTCATGGCTCTCGCTCGGCTCTTGCTTGCAACTAAGATAGCGAACGCACGAAAAGTATATGCCTGCAATCTCATCCGCCATCGGTGATATCTGTGAGAATTGTTAACTGCCCGCAAGTTGTACGCAGGTTGTTATGGCAAAATGTGTTCTCAAATGTTCAAGGAAGCATTGGGCCATGTGTAACTTTAGGTACGAGAGACGGAACTTGGCGAAGCGACCAAGCTAAATTAACAATCGAGAAAAACTCTTCGTCGGTTCTTCGTTTTTCCGGAGAACGAGAAAGATCGGGGGCCGCGACGAGAGAATGTCAAAACCACCGAGTTAAATTATGTCAAACCCACATCGTAGAATTTATCAACAAGGGTAAGCGAATATGGGACCCAGAGAGCCAAGTCTGTCGAAAGCAGATCTTGCCAAGTCTGCTACAAATTTTGTTGGCAGATTAACTACAGATTTAATACCGGTTCTGGTATATGATGTCGGCAGAACGTCAACAGAAGTATAACAGAATCTGTTAACATAATCAGATAGCAGATTGGCGGCAGAAATCGAGCAGATCCTGCTGAAACTGTTCAGGCTCTGCGCGATTTCTGCTGCCCATCTCACATTGCTTGTCAGTATATATGCTCTGTCTGCGCGGTTTCTGCTGTCAATCTGCTGTTTGATTATGTTAGCAGACTTTGCTGGTAGAACATAAGCTGAATGCGGACGCAGTTGATGTCAGTCTGCTGACATGTCTGATTAAATCCTGTTATCAATCTGCCGACAGACTGCTATCAATTTGTTTATTGAGGAAGGAACAAACTCCGCGTATTTCACACCCTGATAGGAAAAGATTCATAGCAATTAACGAAATCTGGATGAAAATGGGAATGCTGTAATTATGTCTCAATATTTGCAGCAACACTAATAAGTGCAAATATTGATAAATATTGATAAATATTTGCACAATTAATTTCTAAATAGTATTTCAGCAAGATAGCAGCGATATGAGAAACTATCCTAGCAGAATATTTGCAAAATTAAACTTGGAAAGAAATTGCGAAATAATTGAGAAATATATTTGAGTTTTATTATGTATTATTCCTGTATTATTACGTAGCATTCTGTTTGCTGGATCGCCGATAGATGGCATCCTTTCTCGTACGTAAAATATAATGAACGGTGGTATGCATGTAACTGTTATATATCGGTGTTTGCTGAAGTGTGCTGGAATGATTTTACTTCTAAATATCTAAATAATTGTGCAAAAACATAAAATTGAATTTCTCAATTTTTGTGCAAATATTATTCACAAATTTTATGCTGGCAAGAACGCTGCGTTACGAGAAATCATCTTAGCACAATAATTATGAAATTCCTCTCAATTGAATGATGCAATTATTGTATAATATTTACGCAATTTTCCTATCGGGGCAAGAAAAATAATTTGACAAATACTAGTCAGTTGGTATTTACCGAATTATTTTTCTTTCTTTTTACAAGATGTCCCATTTAAATAAAAATTATTGTAAGAGAGAATACGCGAGGCATTCGAAAGGGGGACTACGTTCCAAAAGATGAATGCGACTAGCGGGGGGTGTCTTTCCTGTTTTAGGAAGAAAGTATTACGAATGTGACGAACATAGATGATGATGACTTAAGAAAAAAAAAAACTTAAAAAAAAGAAGAAAAAAGAGAATATCGGTAGAGGACGTATAAAAATTAATTTTTCGAAAATTGTTGAAAGCCAGAGTATGTCGATGAGAGTGATTATTACTTGATCGTTGATGAGAGATGATGAGGCGTTATGAAAGAGAAATAATGTCAGATCGTAATCACCTGTTTCAGGAGGATCAGCGGACGTTTCCGTAGGCTTACGTTTTACTTCAGTCATCGTCTTCATTCAGCTATCGCCGGAAGGCCGGCCACCGGGCGGCTCTGTTATGTTACCTTTCAAACTCTTCTACTCGCTTTTACAGTTCTACAATTATATATATAAACGTCGCTCCTGGGTCCGTCCCCATGTCGCTTTTAATTAAACTTGGGATTTTATACACGCAAATCTCTCGAGAGTAGCTCTTCGTTACGATTTATATATCAGATTATGTAGGATAAATTAAATATTTCTTTATGTCCGAGGATATGTATTATATTAAAATACTGATTTTATAGGCACGATAATTTTGGACTGATCGGATATCCTGGCTGTCTCAAAATTGGCGTAAAAAAAAATTATCGCTCTTCACAACTTGGCAAAAAGAGAACAAGAGTTGGGATCTCGGTTTCAAATCTTCAATTTCGTTAAAACAAAATTTGCTTGAAAATCAAACGACCGATGACGTTTTATCATTGATTCTTATCTCTGAAACTTAATTCGCAAAAATTGGTTCATTTTTACTAGCTCGTGAAAATTGAGCATATATTGGGGATTGCAAATTTTGCAAGAGACACGTTTGTCTTCTGTCAATCTTGAAACAGCCAGCGGATGTGTGATTGTGCATCGCTGACTCGCATTTAAAGGAATCTATGGTACCCCCACGATGCTTGGGTCTTTTATTCTCGGCATAATTTAACATACACTACAATCAACGGAGAACGTTACGGAGAGCATTGAGTATTCTCGCATTAACTCGGCGAAACGTTTTACAGTTTACACGGCAAAAACCATCGGCACGAATTGGGAAACGTGATATTATTCGCGATCATCTAATATTCACATCTACGAGATTTCGCGCAGCATCTTGCGGTGGACAAAAAGACTGCGACACTTTTCTCTCTTGCTCGACAAAAATCGTGAGATCGTTCTCGCACACGTAAAAAATCCACGGTAGCCTCGACTCGCATTCAACTCGTTTGTATAGCTCGTAGTATCTCAAAAGTGTAAAAGAATGCCGGATTCGCGGTTTCCTCACCGTGCGTTCTTTCACGACGCGGTTCGAAAGATTCCCCTGACGGCCGTGAGGGCGACGGATCGGAATCAACATTCTCACACGACAACGTTTCACGACACACGTCTCGGATTCGTCACGCAGTTTCATCTCATTTCTTCTCTCTCCCTCCCTCGGGGACACAATAATATCGAGCGATTTTACAGAGCGCAGCTAAACTCTACAATAAAATTCGTTACATTTTGTGAGCGATATTAAAATTGCTTTATATCAATCCCTATTTACATACTTCGTAGATCACTTCCAAATCGTTTTGCAAGGCATCCTTTGAGCAGTGGGCATTCTCTCATCCCGCGCGAAATAACTCACTGATTGAGGGATCACGAAAAGATGCCAATAATGTCGTAGGCATAGCTATTTCAAACGATTTGAAATACGTGGTCTGACAATTAAATCCATAGACAACATTTATTTGAACCCAAATGCAGCTTGTTTGTCCAATCAACGAGATGATAAAAATATTACATTTTTTTTCTAAAATAAATTTTACATATTATTTTTTGCGAATTAAACTTAACATTTATACATAATTTCTTTACTATTTTTTCCACCTTCGCCTGCGGAATTGAGTAGATTGAGTAACACAGGAATGTCTTTGCCGGTTCCAAATCCGAACAAAGGAAAAGGATTCTTTTTCCAAATGAAACGTAAATATTTGATATAAATTTTTTGCTAAATAATCACCCAACAATAATTATTCAGCGTATCGTTTACACGCTATCAATACGAAACATAACGAAGAGATAAAAGAGTGCACTAATCTAATGTGTTTTCAATATTGTCTATTGGGTAACCAAAAAAACGAGATGCATCTACAAACTTAATTGTCAGACCACGTAGATCTATAATCGCTACGACTCACGCACGAATGTTCGAGCTGATCAATCAACTAATATTCATCATACAGCCATCCATCAACGATTTTATTTTATCTCTTATACAAGTTGTTTTATTTTATTCTATTTTTTTTACTTCTTGCATCGTAAGGAACTACATTCTCCCTGAAAATATTTCCAGACGTTAAGGGTATTAAAGCGCGAACATTCGTGCCTCAACGACAAGCTTATTGGTACGGTTTCAGTGTTTGTTAAAAGTTGTCTTAAACCACAGCTTCTATGTAGATCAATTTAACAATTTATAGACTTAATAGCGTGGCAGAATGCTCAATCAACCAACTCATCGTCTATCTCTTCTCATTGAAATCTGTATACGTGTATATGTACGTGTGTGTGTGTGTGTGTGTGTGTGTGTGTGTGTGGCGCGTGCGTGTGTATAATTTAGTCTTTTTTTTACATACATTACGTATATAAACAACCTTCTCTCAATCTAAGTATATACCAGACACACACTGGACGACTTTTTCTCATTCTCATCTAATACCGCAGTGTTCCCCCGCTCGCCTTATGCATTATTACTCAGTCACCTCATTTCTTCACCTCGCCTCGCCAAGTACACGCGTTCTCAGTGCTCTAAACAAACGACATCATCACTTTTGCTAAGTAGTAAAAACTCACGCCTGTAGTTCTGAGACGACCATTAACAAATACATTCAACCGTCTCTCTCTCTCAAACATACACATATGCACATACCAGACACACATACGCACGTGCCTCGAGCAATCCAGTTTAACATTCTCAAAGTTAGAGGAGATTTTTCTCATCTGTATACGCGACACGCATATCGACGAGAATTCACGCTAATGAGAGAGAAAGAGCGAGAGAGTATTATCATTAGAATTGTATATTAAGTAGTATCTCGCGTTCAAAAGAAGGAAGTTTATGAGAAATCACTGTACGACAAAAATGAAAAGCACAACAGTATACACATCTCTTATATTAGAAGGATTATTTTATTCTTTCAATTAATATACTCATAAGAGATAATTAGCGTACTCTGAAATAGTGAATCTAAATAATTCCTTTAACGTGATACACAGTGATATCGCGGTGACAAATGCGGTATTTAAGTTTAATTGCGACGTAACTATTTCGTATGTTAAAGTTATTGACTATAATTGTGAGATGTGAATTGCATCCTTCTTCGTGCTATGACTCTTTCTTTTTCTTTCTTTCTTTCTTTCTTTGAAAAATAAATACTCTCGACCAGTAAAGCTATCTTTTTCATTATCGTTCAATCAGGAAACAGTTCGAAAGTCTTTTCATTAAGGATATTTCATTCAGAACTTATGACACATTATACACAGACATATAAGACATCTAAATAGTTTTCTTTCCGCTTTCTTCAAATCACTCAATTAAAATGGAAAAAATCTGATCAGTTCAAACAATTTTCTTTCACACACATCAATCAATAATTTTGACACACCTGCACACTAGTGTAAAATTCTCACATAATAAGCTATTTATGTGTTACATTTGAGATATTTGAAACAGAAGTTCAACTTGATAATAATATACAATACGGATAGCTGCGATCAATCTCTAGGTGTGAGCTATTCTGATACATTCATACACTTTCAAACAGTCACATCAATCGCAATTTATACGCTCTTTCTGATCTTGGTAATATTTTGGAACGTCTCATGATTGTTTCAACGGAGGTAACTTTACACCAAAACCAAAGAAAACTTCTGGTCCACTTAATGTTTAAAATGATGAAATTAAATTTCAATTTCAATGTTAATCATCTCTCTAGAAGAAATCTTTTTCTTCGTAATCCTTATTATCTCAATCCATCATACTTAACATTTATTGCGGATTTATTTTGGAATAGATCTCCTTAAAGCATAACGTAGTAATGTTTCGCTCGTATAACGGCAATATTACAGAAACTTACGAAATGTAATTGTTACCCACGTTGAGAAAGCATCTTGCTAGAGGATGTTATAAAGGTAAAAATATTTCAGAAACGACTGCGAAGCTTTAAACGCAGGACCTCGATTCGAAAGAAGCCGTCCATTCTCGCAGCAGCAAAATTCGCAATTCCAGATCTCAGAAAAATACACGGAAAATATAAGGAAAAATTATGATTCTAAAATAATCAAGAGATCTGTCGTTAAAAAATAATGCGCAAGAAATTAAATATTAGTTATATATAATAGCTTAAAAACGCGATGGCAAGTTATATATTACATAATACATATTACATAATACATAAACGCTTTTTACAACCAACATCTAGCAATTCGGCGCGGCTTTTAACTCGATACGCAAATTAATTGACTTTGGTCTCACGTTCATTTATTTACCACATTGCACCTATTAGATTGATTGCCTCGGTTACAAACTAATATAGTTTGTAACTAAGGCAATCGATCTAGTCTCCTTCTACATCACAATTTTTAACATAGACAAGGAGAAAATTTAGTTAATTGCGAGTTTAAACAAAAGATGCGGTTAGATAAAGCCAATATCTCAACAAATGCTATTAAGTAAATATTCACTAAAGCCCCCTTTATTAAAGAGATTTGTGGCAAAGGAAGACTTGAGCTATTTTCAACTTCCCAATAATTTAATAACAATTGCTCGATGGGAAAATGTTATATACTTAAATAGAATGGAGAAAGGATGCGCAGATGCCATTGTAGCTATAATTATTTTCTATATGACTGTGTCTGTGGCAGTAATTACTTTTCAGGTAACAATATTTTGGTATACATTTCACTGGGCTTGACAAATGTTGAAGCAGCTTAAGTCTTCTTGAGACTCAGATCTCGTCAGGTATTCGTAAATTACACGTTTATCAATCTTTAATCGCTAAGCAGTAAATGTACTCGATTATACAATCTCACCCTCGCCATGCAGCTACGCTGCTCCACACATCAACTTCATACGTATCGTCGATTTTATTCATGCCATTATCTATTGTACGCTCACACCAGAGATGACGCAAATATCGGGCGTACATATTTTCGAATAATCGAAGCTATCCGCCTTTATTTATCGTAAACCTAAACCGCCTCTTTCAACGAACGGAATTGTGCTAACTTGTCAAACCAGTAAGAGAGTGGGGAAGGGGGGGATCTCGAAATATTATAATACACGCAGTGGCGATTAGTGCAAAACATTAGAAAAAACGTCAACGTACTATAGGCTCTGGTTCTTGGTTCTATTCTGGGGACGGGATCGACGTGCTTTTGGAAAACCGTCGATCCCATCGGTTACCGCCGTTCGTTATGGTTGTTGCGTCGGGACCCGTGGATAGAGGATCCGTTTGGTTTTACGAGTAGACCCACGGCCCCGATTGAATTTACTCGTACTTAAGAAAGGTATTCGACTTCTGATCGCGCTGACCCGGGTGATTCTGCCAGGCGCCCTGGGACGCGTTCGGGTTATTCGGCCCGGGGCCGCCGGTGCCGGGATTGCCCGTATTGCCATCGCCGCCGCCTTGGTTCATCCAGCTGAGGAAGCCGGAATTGCCGCTGTTGCCAATAGTGTTGTTACCGGAGGGCGGCTGGCCCGGTGGGCCCGGCTGGTTCGAATAACCCTGGTCGTTTCCCTGGTTCTGCAGGTTACCGATCAGACCCCAGGACGCCTGGTTCAGGGCGGCAGCCACCAATGCCGGATTGACCGGCAATGCGGACAGATTCAGACCACCCATCGCCAGCGGATTCGACATACCGCCCCCACCGCCACCGCCGTTGTTTTGTCCGGTGATACCCAGAGCCTGTAGATTCGGCATGTCGAGATTACCGCGATTCCCCGGGTTATTCCAGCCGTTTGGGCCCATATTGTTGCCCGAATGGCCCATGTAACGGTTACCCTGATAATTGCCCTGCACATTATTATCGACGGGTCCCGGCGCGCCCCTGCCGCCCCTCATGTTCGAGTTCACTTGATTGTTGAAATTTTTATTGTTGCCCTCGGACTTGGGCGCGGCATTTGAGACGTGTACCGAGACGCCCTTGATAATATGATCTTCGCCGCAGAGCGACTGGGCGACCTCGGGATCTAAGAAAGTGACAAACGAAAACGCGCGGAAGGGTTTCGGGATGAACACGTCCGTCACTTCGCCGAACTTGGAGAAATAATCTCGTAGATCGTCCGCGGTTAGATCTTCGGTACAGCGGCCGACGAATACCTTGCAGGGTACTTGCTGAATCATTCCTTCCTACACACAAACGCACAATCAGTCAATCATGTACGACAGGTTTTCACAGTTATGTAAAACTTGCGTACAGTGCACATTACTCACAATACCGGCGACGGTAGAATCGCTGCGAGACATATGTGGCATTCGTCACGAGATAGGCAAAACGTAAAGTACATTACGGTTTACATCGAGTGTATCACATGCACACAATCTAAGTTCCGTAGACACGCAATCTCTCGCTTCCGGCTTAGGACTCTAACGTTCCGTCGAATTGCAATTAATCTGCACTAAACGTCAAGTTTTATATAGAAAATTCTTAAATATTTATATTTGTCGGTTCAAGAAAAGATGCCGGCTGGCTCGATTTACATGTAAATTCACATATGTTATATAATGAACACTTAAGCACTATGACCACTTGAAATCCATGCATCAATCTGTACAATGTCTTTTTCTTTTTTATGTTCACAATGTAGAGAATCTCATGCTACATTACACTGTCTCGATTTGAATAAGCACATATCTGATAAAATGTGAACAGTTATTCCAGACTAATTATTTCTACCATTAGACATATCTGTTATATTTAACGAACACCATGATTTAATGGGAATATATATAAATGCTTTTTTTTATGTTAACTAATTGATTATATGAGATGAGGGATTTATCTTTATGATTTAAATTATCTCTATTATACGTACATTTATCGAGAAATACTTTCAACAAGAATTTCATAATTTCAGGAGACAAATGTGATAACAAATTTTTATCACTATGTGCTTTTGAGATATTTTTTTTTTTAATAAATTATATGATTTTTTTTTACGTAATACAATTTCTCTAGTCATTCTGTATATAAGACATTGATAGTTATAAAAAAATGAATAGTTTACAAGACTTCATATTTTATTCTGACCTCATATTTATTCAGATCTTGACATAAAATATGAAATATCTTATCAATTTTTTATTACTTTGATATCGATTTGATTTTATGCACAGAATGATGAGAGTTAATTGGTGTAGGGAAAACATATAATTGTTTTAAAAAGAAGTATACTTTGGCAAGAATTATATATTTTCTAAAAAAAATATATAATTTGCAATCTGGCATATTTTTGTCTTGAATAAATGTTTAAACTTCAATTTTTAAATTAAACAATAAAGATAATTTAGGTCATAAAATTAGATGCACATAATGTGTGCTCGATTATTATTCGAACAAAAATACGCGAAATAGACGAGTAATATAAAATCATATAAAGTCTTGAAAGTAGCTGCGGTGAAAGAAAAATTTCTATAATTTTCCAAACATTATACCACGCATCTTTATCTTCGACATTCCTAAAAATAATCAGTAATTAACTTCAAATGTTTCACATCAACAATAAAATAATCAATAATAAAATCCAAAATAATATAAAAAAAGTAAAATAATAATAAAACATTATGTTATTTTCTTATCTCTTTCTGTAAGAAATATTGCTTGTTTTTGGCGACTCAAATCCAGCAATAAAAGTGCTTTAACAAGTCACATGTCAAACATTAATAAATATTTAATAGTCATTGAAAAAACGAAAGTATTGAGCATGTATATAAGTATTTTACATACATATACGTAAAATTATATCAAATAAATGTCCCTGATTTTAATAAACCGCATCGACATACCGAATACTTTTCAACATTCATTCATACAAATTTTCGGCGACAAATTTTCGCATTTCGTACGATCTTCGCGATATCGAAGAAATCCGTTATGATGCATCGCAAACAATACATGATAATAATATCAACATTCGTAGCATCCGTAGATGCGTGGTATAATACGTGCGAGGAATATGCACTAATCCTGGGAGAAAAGACCATCGGCGAGTTTCGTCGGTCGCGTGTCGACACGTATTCCCATTAAAACATGATTGATTGTAATTACGAATTTCCTCTTCAGTATCTTGACGCGTCCGCGACGTGGTGATCCCTCGATGGCCGGTGCTTGTAATAGCGATCGTAATAGTTCTCCTTCGTCGGGTATCTCGCTGGATCCGCGTATCTACCGTCGACCGGGTCGCGGCCGTCCGACGTGGCGGCGTAACGGCCATCGACCTCGCGGCTGTCCATCGCGTACCTGCCGTCCACGACTTCCCTACCGTCGACGATGTATCTCCTGTCCATCTCGCGACTGTCCACGTATCGGCAGTCTGGCTCCCGACCGGGATCGGCCGGCAAATGCCGGCTGTCTGGATGCCTCGCGTCCGGATACCGCACCTCGTACCTGCAGTCAGTCGCCGCGACGGCGTAACGACCGTCGGCCTGGTCGTAGTAGCACCGTTGCTCGTACCCGTAATTGCTGTACCTGCCCTTATCGTACTGCTCCGGACAATTGTCGGCTGGATAGGCAGCGGCGCGTCCCTCGCCGTAGTATCGCGACCCGTATTCAGCGTCGGACGGTGAATACGCGGGATTAACGGGCGCCGCGGCGGCGTTCGCATGCGGTGGCGGCATGTAGCCGCGAGTATCGTAGGCGGCGGACTCCTCGTAGGCGGCGTAGTTCGGCTTCTCGTTGTAGGCGTTGTAAGTGACCTGCTGCTGACCGCCACCGCCACCGCCACCACCGCCACCACCGCCACCACCGCCACCACCGCCGCCGCCCTCGTACTTGTATTTGTTATCGTCATACGGATAATTCGGGGGATATGACGGATAGTGAGTGGTTTTGTAATCGTACTCCGAGTCGTATCTCGGGGGTGGCGCGCTCAGGGGCGGAGCAGTGGCCTCGGACGACGACGAATTTACGTTGGCTACGTACGGCTTCGACACCGGCACCCGGCGACTACTCGGCGTGTGCACCGGTATAGGTCGGTAGCACTCGTTACCGTGCTTACCCGTATCATACTGACGTGCCATCATTAATCCATCAATATTCTGTAACCAGATTACACCAGCCCTCGACAATCACATACAGACTTGATCGAAATGCTGAAGCACACATACGCATTCGCTCCGCTCACGCGGTCTCAAGCTACGTCCTCGAATCGTTCTCGATACCCTACCGACGCGACGGTGAAACACGCGAATGTAAACGATTTCGCAGCGCAGAATCTTTCGCGACACGTGACACGACAACGTGAGCTATTGCGCCATTCACTCGCGAGTTTTTTTTTCATTCCTGATTACGCACTCTATATTACCCAGTGTCTCGCTTCGCAAGATCTTTTCCACGCGACCTCATCATTCACGCGTCCTGAACTCTAGAACGTTACTCGGATATCGTGACGACGCATCGCGGCTCTCACAAAAGCTGCTTAGAAGCATCATTCCCGTATGATGGAGGAGGCTCGCGCGAATTTTCAGGTCTAAGGAATCCGGTTCACGGGCTGTTTACGAGACATACTCCATGCGCGACTGCGAGATTCTGCATTTACATACTCCAGCACACAAAGTCATACCCGTTACAATATTTCATGTATTCACTGTATCCAGAAAGATACGCGCGCTCGAAAACGTGAAAATATAGATCTTTTTCTTCCAGTTACGCTCTCTCAATGCGCGCGATACATTCCTTCTCATAATATTCTCATTCACGCGTACTCGTTAACTCGAAATGCTACGTAATTTAGCGAGTATTTTGGCTTTTATCAGCATTAAAAGATATTAAGTCGTCTAAAGACTTTTTTTCATTTGTCGTGATCGAGGCTTGCGAAAGCTCCGGTCACTTTTAAGAAATCTTGAAAAAGATAACGCACGACGTTAAGTATGCTGTAAGTTGGATACGTTTTATCGAGTCATTTCTCTCAATGTTGCAATCTCTGATACAGAACTATTAATCACTCTCTTAAAGAAATCTCATACCGTTTTAGAGACACAAACATACTATATTATTTTCACGCAAGCACACCATTAACGTCGCTCTCTCCATGGCTCACGCACCACACTCGTATAAACATACATTCATACATACAGGCATTTTGCATTCTTTCTATAATTCCACCACTCTTATAGCCTTTCGCACATTCACCTATTTACACCACAGCGAAATACGTCTCATATACATAAAAATAACATATTCAAGGAATGTGAGAAAATATTGATATTCGCTTATTAAAGCATTATATGACAAATGGAGATAAACGGAAAGCTCATAAAGATAAGGTATTACCCGTATCCACAATCGTAAGCTTATCAGTTTTAGCCGATTATCTCTCACACAACATTCCATTCTCTACTTGAAATATTACACGTGTATTTATATTTGTACATATCTTGGCGTGTAAAGACACGTAAAGATATTCACAGGCTGACATGCAGCAACCGAGATTTAAAAAGATTCGTCTTGTATATTGCCAAAATTGAAAAATGAGGTATTATTTTGCATTTTGTCTCAAATGAGGTTTTTTTACTTTCTCAGATTTTTCTTTATTAACATTAACGAAAAGAATTTAGAAACAAATCGGCATTTATCAGCAAATAGAATAAAGATAAAATTCATGCAAATGTTTTTGTACGTCCAATTACATGAAACATAATATAGGCAGCTGCTACGAAATCGTGCGATTAATTCTATTTTAATAAACTTGATGAAGTCGAGATTTGGATTATTGTCAAATATAAAAAAAAACAATAATCTTGCTAAATTTGTTTTGCCACAAATGCGATAAATTTTGGTAACTTTGGGAATTATAAATCTTGCTATAATTTTTATTTTTAAAAATATGTACAAATTAAAGACACGTGTACTTGAAAGAGAGAGAATATATCATTTCAGAAACAGTACAAAGCGATCATTTAACAACATCAATTATTAATCTGAATTTTTGTATTATGTTAGTTATTATTTAATATTTATCTATATAATATACGCTATTGTTATTTTTGTTATTTTTGAAATTATATAGACAATAATATATAATCAATAATTAATTAGCACTGAAGTTCATATTTTATTATTCAACGGCAACAGTAACATCTTTAATAATAGACTATGTAAAGATTTCATTGACAAATAACTGAATAAAGATTCCAAACATGTGCACAAAGAATTGCAGTACTTATTTCTGGCAAAAATCTTCTTAGGATATCTCCTATTGTTTTTAAAATGATTTATTCGCTCCTATGTGCTTTAAATGTGCATCACCGATTTAACGCTCTTTAAGATTTTCTTATACATCCGAGAAAGCGGTAAAAAAGTAGCAGAAAGAATTGTAGGATCTGTAAGTGAGTTATGTTCTTACCTTACTATTAGGAACTTTGACATCGCACCATCTGCCGTCTATCATATGACGTTGAGCGAGGCATCTCAACTGCGATTCATAACTTCCAAATCGAATAAAGCCAAATCCTTTGCTTTGGCCGGATTTCGCATCTTTCTTTACCTACGACAGGATTTTAACGTGATCTTTCATAGTCAGAGGGTACAGCATTATGCTTACGCAAATAAAATATTCCACTTTTTTTATCATTTGCATTACTCCTTATTAGGAGTACATGATTGATGTGCATTTAACGCGTTACAAATATTTACCCAATTAAGATTATTTATTACGAGTTTAATTATTATCATTGTGTTGAATACATATTTTTGTCCTATTTAAAGAGTTGTAACGTGATATCGCTCTCTTACTTATCTAATAAATTAGTATGATCAGTAGACTTAAAGGAATATGTTATTAGTGTAGCAGGACTCCGCTGTTAGTTTCCAAGCCCAAGCACAAGCTTGAGTAAGTGCAGAGACTCACCTGTGCCATCAGAACTTCGCCAAACGTTTCGAAATACTCGCGCAAGTTCTGTTCGGTAGTTTTCCACGGCAAACCGAGTACAATCAAGTCAGTGCAACGCAACTTCGTTTCCATTCTTTTAGTCTTAGCTGTGGAATTTTCCAAATTGTCATCAGATTTACGTTTGTTCTCTGAAAAGACATAATAGACGTTCACGTCTCTAACCGGCTCGTGACTATTTGCAGAGAAAAAAAGTAAAAAAAAAAGATGAAGAGAGAAAAACGAAGTTGAAAAGAAACCGAAAGAAAAAGAAAAGTACAGCTTAGAGATCTTTGCTTCGCACATTATTATTTGATATTCGTTAACGACGAAGCTGATTTCAGCAATTGATTGCAGTATTCTTATGGACCATGAGAATATTATTCCATTTATCTGGCATTCATTATAAAATAGACGAATTGAAGTAAACTTATTAAAATAGACAAACATGTAAAAGCGCACTCCGAGATGACCCAGCATCCCATTGAGCGCAACAGATACAATTAAAGGAATAAGCGCTTCTGGCAAATAGATACCGATATCTCGGGATAATTCGGGCCGAACTCTGGCTAACTTGGTGGAACTTCTAATTGCAGTGTTCCCCATGTTCTGATCTTTTTTTAATTTATAATTCTATCCACGTAATGTTCATTTCTTTTAATGTAGATTAACTTTAATCTCGGTTTAACTCCCTTTTTATCTTTTTCTAGTTCTAACAATTAGAAAAAGATAAAAAGGAAGTTAAACCGGATTTAAAGTTAATCCACATTGGTAGAAATGAACATTAACACCCCAGTAAGCAAAATAATAGCAGTCTGTCGGCAGATTGGTAACAGATTTGATCAGACGTCAGCAGACTGACGTATATCAACTGCGTCCTCTATGTTCCCATTCAGCTTATGTTCTGCTAACATAATCAGACAGCAGATTGGCAGCAGAAATCGCGCAGACAGAGCCTACTGACAGACAATGTAAGCAGATCGACAGCAGAAACCACGCAGAGCCTGAACGGTTCCCAGCAGGATCTGCTCGATTTCTGCCGTCAATCTGCTGTCTGATTATGTTAGCAGATTTTGTTATACTTCTGTTGGCGTTCTGTCGACATCATGTGATATATCAGAACCGGCATCAAATCAGTCTTTCTGCCGATAAAATTTGTAACAGACACTTTGCAAGATCTGACTTTCGGCAGACTTAGCTGTCTGGGACGATACTGTCGGCATTAATAGATGGGTTAAACAAAGGAGTTCGGTCCAAGTCGTCCTCGGAGCATCGTTTCTATCGACCGGTTGCTTCGGGAGTCGAGGTCGCGAATTCGTGTCATCGCCGCTGCCAGGAGGACTCTCGAGAGACTCGCTTCTCGATTTTTTTTCCGCCCGTGGAAGCGTCGCCGTCATCGCCGTCGCGACCCATCAATTTCGCGACGGCGGCGACGACGTCGCGTCGACGCCGCGCGAGCGCAGCGCCACCACAAATTATAAATACCGCGGCCGGGAAGGAAGGAGGAGGAGGAGGACGCGCGCGCGGGTGCATGCGTAATTTGTGTACCTTTGGGGAATACGCAGAAGTAGATTGCCTTGCCCCAGCCGTTCTCGGGCGGATGCAGACGGCCGTCGACCAGCCGGACGCCGCGCATCGTCCGCGACTCCGGATTGCGGTACTTGAGGCCGCAGGTGCCGGGGAACTGGGCGGACAGGGTGGTGAGCAGCAGCGTGGTGTCGTCCTCTGTCGGCAGCTCGATGGGTTCCTCGCCCTCGTCCTCGGCGACCTGAATGTAGGACGACATCGTGTAGCCTCTGGTCGTCGCGAACTCGATATCCCTTTACCCCGCTGTTTTCTTCTCTCCGCTGGCCTCTCTCGTTCCCTTGCGACGCGTGTTCCCCTTCTCGCTCTCTCTCCCACTCTTTCACTCTTTCTCTCTCGTTCTCGTTCCCTTTCTCTCTCTCTCTCTCTCTCTCTCTCTCTCTCTCTCTCTCGCGCTCGCTCTCTTGTTCACTCTTTCTTCCTCGTTTCTCCCGATACTCCGCACCCACGGTCGTTTTTCCTTCGTCCGCTCGTGTTCACGTATTACCCGAAAAGGCGGAGGACGCGGAGAAGCTTATAAAACTCGCTTACGCTTAACAACACAACAAACACACACGCGCCACGGTCGCTCGCACCCAGTCACGCAACACCGCACCTCTTTCTCTCCGCTCTCTGGCGACACGACGCTCGGAATTCGCCAGCGCCACCGGAAGCGGCGCGGCCGGGCCGCGAGGCGTCTGGAAAATTCCACTTGGCGACCCGACCCGCTGGTTTGAATTTACGACGGAAAATGCGCGCCGCGCGTAAGTAAATCGCGCTCGCGCGCTCGCGGATGCTCGCGGACGACGGCGGAAGAGGCTCGGGCTTGTCGACGATCTCGCACGCGGAGTCGCGGAACGATGCCGTCGCGCGGGCGGCGTGAGATCTGGATGATCGTCGCGGATTAGCATTGTGCCGCGGTCAACGCGTAGGAATACCATTGTCGAACGCGGCGCCGCGGCGCGCCGCACCGCGCCGGCCGACCGCGCGCCATCGATTTTCCGGCGGACGCGACGTGCCGCTTTCCCGGCGACGCCGACGCCGCGACGGCGGCGATGAGAAAGCCGTGCCGGCACGCAAAATGATGAAACCGAATCTTTTTCATTATCCTTGTTGACGCGACGAATCAATTATTAATGACGCAGGGCAAAACGACAATTCTACTCTCGGTTTCCCGAGATATGTGAAGGGTCTTGAATTCTTGTTCTCTTTCGTTTTGTAGTTTCTGACCGAATCATTGACGCAAGAAAAATTTTAATTTTTTTAAGTAAGAAAATATACCTATTATACAATATTATTTGTCAGCGTTGCGTGCGAATTGAAAAGTTGTATTATTAACTGCGAGGCTTGTAGATTTCTACGGCATCGATGCAGTGCGAACGGTATCGAGTTCCGGTTATAATTTTACGAGGGAGCCACCATGATTATTGTTTATGCGCGAAAGTAAATTATTTTAGTAAATTATTTTACTAAATATAACTTAAAATAAATATATAATTACTGAAAGAATTTAAGGGGTTACATTATTTATACCTTTGACGGACCAAAAACTAAGTTGAAATTAATTTTTATTGTGAATAAAATTATGTTTTATTAAAAAATAAAAATACACGTCTTGTAAGTGTTTTGAGAATATCTTCTAAAAATTTCAATAAAAAAATATCAAAAATTAAGGTCTTGGCAGCTATTTTCGGATCAGTATTTGCAAAAATAACGGTTGTGGTATGTACCAGATCCTATACCAGAGAGATATCTTCGCCCCTTCTCGAATCATGTAAAACAAAAATTTTCCATTAAACTAGATTACTATAGATGAATAAAACTAGTGTTTGTCAATAGCCAATTTTGAAAATATTGATTTTTCGAAAAATAGCAGCAATTTGTAGCAAAAAAATGCGATTTAATTTTGACCTAAAAATCGGTTTTTTTATTTATAAAAAAGCTAAGCCATAAATCGGAAAAAGCACAAAAACACTAGATTATTGTATTAGAGAGTAATAGCTGTAAAAAATTTTATACAAATCGGTTCACTATAATGTCCAAGATATTTCTGGTACCGATTTTCAAAACACACTGTTTCGGGAAAATAATTGCCAGGATCTCAATTTTTGATATTTTTTATTGAAATTTTTGGGAGATATTCTCAAAAGACTATAACTCTACAAGACATGTATTTTCATTTTTTAATAAAACATAATTTTACCACATAAATTTATACATCAATAATAACGCAGAAACATAATTTGTCCACAAATAAATAATGTTTACATAAAAATTCGCTAATTTCGACCTAGTTTTAAGGCTTGTCAAAGGTAATGTAACCCCTTAAATAAATATATAATTAATAAAAGTAAATTACTTTTAAGTAAATTATTTTTAGTTAAAAAGAATTTTTCCTATGTGTTATTTTTCCGAGATAGATAATTTATATATAGTTGAGACATCTAAAATCTGCTAAAGTTCCGAAAAAGTTTTGAAGATGTACAAAGACTACTGCATTAGGTACTATACATTAGCATTGCATAGTTATTGCATTAACATTATTGCATAAATTATTTTATATAAATCTTACTCGACGTTGCCAAATATAATTCCTTTTCATCTTTTTTTTCAATCCAAATCTTTTTAGCTTTTTATCTATATATTCTGTATATATATTTTTCAGTTATAAATTTGTTGAGAGCAATTGGCACATTAGCGTAGCATACGTCGGCATACGACATAACAACGCGAAACCTTTCTCGAAATTTTAATCAATGTTCTGTTAATCTAATCGCAATTTTTACCTTTTGTAAAATCCTTTACCTTTTGTAAAAGTTATATTTAAAAAATTTAATATTAAATAAATTGTTCAGTGATTTTTCTCATAGTTTGCGCTGTACTCTGCTCACATCAGCTAAATCTATAGTATCAGTCTCATGGATGACTCACATACTCATGCTTGTATCATTCAACAAAGCAAGTTGACAAGAAAATTCAGTCCCTTAGAACCGCGCAATAGATAAATACCGCAGAAATGTTTACGCAGAAATTCAGCCTGATCAGCTGCCAAAGAGCCGTGCAGCACAAACATCTTTCATTTCTTCTACATAAAACGTATATCACACTCATATTGCATTCATCAGACATTAGATATTCCAGCACATATATAAACGGATAGAGATTGTATAAGAAACAGAAAATATTATATACAGACATATTTTATATATATTTATATATGTTTTTATATATGGAAAATTGTTTACTGGGATTATATATCAAAGTGTAGACGATGTGGCAATTCAAATTAAATAATACTTACTCGTCGGCATTTGAAATATTCCTCGCTTGATTCTTACGAACTGCGTATTCGATTAATTATATGTCTCGCCATGTGTCAATTTCTATCGAAAGACCTTTACTACTCGCGCAATTAAACATGCACACGATGACATACATCTCTTCCTGTGGTCGTGGTAAAGTAGCAAAGTGTAATAAATAGCGTTTAAATCTTTGATTCGTTGTATGCTATTATGCATCAGAACAGATCAGGTGTTGAAAAATACATTTCTTAATTAAATAATATTGCTTCAAAAATAGCATTGCAATAAACTCGGACAGATATCATCGGACTTGATAGTTAATCATCTTCCTTTACAAGCGTAATAAAATAATACATTACTAATAAATTAATTAAAGATACATTTACAGATAACGAAAGTATAGACAAATAAGTATAGAAATCGAACGCAATTTTTATAAGTGAAAAGTTAACATTGAATTAGACATCGGATTTTTTATATGCAGATTGGTGGAGAAGAGCAATTAATAACTAAGATTATGTTATTTATAATATCCAACATATTTATACCTAACATATGTTGCAGTATGAACATGTTGGATATTATAAATAACATAATTTTAGTTATTAATTACTCTTTTTCACCAATCTGCATATAAAAAATCCGATGTCTATTGATTACACATGAAGACCCGAAAGAATCTTTCGTGCAAGAAGAATCTTGCAAGCCAATAACTCTAAAATTAAGTGTGAAAGCGATATTGTCTAATCGAGCAACGATTTATAGAGTCGAGGTTAATTGACGTTGATGAAATTGATCCATATCACCGGACTTTAATGAACCTCGTAGTTTCAACCGGAGAGAATTATGCTCAACGCTCGCTAATAAATAATTCGTCCGACGATGCCCGATACTATCGCTTGGTGTTGCATTTCATCAATTATGAATTAGCATATCGATTACATCTTCGTTTGAAGTAAAAATAAGATAACTGCGTACTATCCTAGAACAACACAATGTTCAAAATCGGGATATAAGACGTCTGGGATACTTCTAATGTATACTTTGCTACTATAATCACTCCGTTGCTTTGAGGTGTAATATTTACAGGGAAATTGATATTAATTTTCAGACACGTGACTGCAAGAGGAATATGAGGAATAAGAGAAACTGTAGCAAAAGTCGGACAATACGAGCAAGCGCCATGTGACTTTAAAAGCCGACGCCACCCCACGATCGCGGGAAGAGATCTCGTATAGAAACGAAAGAGGAGAGAGGAGGTACTCTGGTCAAGCGGCGACCGATCGTTGAACGCGATTGAAGCGATTCTCGAGGAATTGTCATTGACTGCTGAATACTTGCGCAGTCACCACGCCGCGCCGCTTTATAGTCCCGGCCGTGTAAGTAGTTTTGGTGTCACGAGGCACGGCCTTTCGAATTACTCGTCGGCGAGATAACACTCGCGTTTCGTCGGACGGCTACCTACAATAGAAATTCATTCGTGATAAAACGAAAGGCGGCTGAACAGGAGTCGAGGATTCAGAATTGGAGTTCGGGATGTTCTTGGAATATCTTGGAATGTCTCTCATTCAACTACGTCGCTCTGGGAAACTTGTTCTTTCCCGACTGTCCAATGTAAACTGGCAGCGGCAATGTAAACCTATAGCTGCTGCGTCTCTTCGCGCTTCACGTCACGTCTTCTTCGGCTTTCCGGTCTGAATTTCGGTTCGAGTTACGTAATAAATACCCGACCAAATAACGTCGGGTGTCAAAATGTCTCGTGACATCTATAATAAGATTTCGAAATGTTTATACGCCACTTGTAGACGAAAGCTGAATGGAACCCGTTCTAATGGACGAGATAGTCGGTCACTCCCGTTCAAACGTACGCCACGTTAATTCAGCACGTTGCCCAATTGACGCGATAAATATTTGGCCGATTACGGTTACTGACGACTGCACCGACAAAATGTACTGTTGCATAACTCGACATTTACAAGGCGAATCAGGACGATCGCCATTGAACGAGATTTTTTCTTCCCTCGCTCTGTGGGATACGGATCGCGCTCTCGAGGATCGTATCGCCGAGACGAGAAGAGGAGTTTTCGAAATGACGACGAGTGTCGGTCGGTCGGTCGGTCGGTCGGTCTCGCTCGACCTGGGACGGGGGCAAAGACGAAGGCGACGAAGGGGGACAAAGGTGGACGATAATACCAGCGCCATGCGAACCGGTGTGTACGGGTACGACTGTGCACGTCGACAACGACGGGGCACGCACAGGTGGGGCTGTATTCCCACCTGCGAGAAGGACCCAGCGTCTACTTGATGAGGATGATGCCCCGTTCTGGTGGGAGGAATTTAGGTTACTCGTACCACTAGGGAATGTGGGCCGACTATATACCGGCTCATCGCGACCGTCCGCCAGTTCATTCCTTCCCCGTATTTCCGATTCGTCGGATCCAGCATCATCACACGAACCCGCGATCTTCCTCTTGTCGTCGTCGTCGTCGTCGTCTGGTACTCGAGAGCTCTTCTTCAGCAGCTCGTCCCTAGGTAAGTCCTGAGCAGCGGAAGAGGCGGCACAGCAGGAAGAGGAGGATCGTCGACTTCGAAACCTCATTGTATCTTCGAGGATCGCTGCTTCTTCAGTAAGTGCGATATTTCATTCGAGAATTATGCGAGCTCACGTCTCGACGTTGCACGTCAATATTAACTTCGGAATATTCTTCGCATATTAAATAATTTTTATTTGAGAATGGAATAGAAAAGTTTAATAATTTGTTAAGTACATAACTCCATTGTAGATTTTGTAAATTTTCTTTCTCGCTTTTAACGTTTTATTTGTAATCGGAAGAGTTTTGTATTGAATTTTGCATTTCATTTTTCTATCTAAAATTTCAGAAATTTTCCATGAATGTTTATAAATTGATGATCGATACTATATATCCCAATTTCTACATTGACGACGATGGAGACGCGAGGCGTAAAATGCATCTTTCTGTGCAACATCGAGCATTGAACTCTCTGAGATTATACCGGTTTTAAGTCCTGATTCTATCAATGCACGCGTGTATATTCTCGGAATTAAGATCTCAGAATATCGCAGATGGGAAAATCTGAGCTTTGACCCAAACTGGCAGCGTTAGCTCGCCGAAGATATGACGTAATCACTACCGTGAGCTCGGGAAATTCCTGTCTTTGTTAGAACCTTCCCCATTTCGGGCGCGAGAATACGTCGAGAGGAAAATAGACGTTGCGCCAGCGATTTACGAGCTTTTGTTACTTAATGCAGTTGAGAGTTACCTTAATTCTGACGTGTGTTATTCAATTCTTGATATATACAAGGCGATTTGATTGACGAAAGATATTATTTTAATTTCAAAGTAAATTACAATCAACGGATTTTTTCATTTTCGCATTAGAAAATTTAACGAATAATTGTCTAGAATTATATAATTTTTAGCGCATCTAATGCAGATCATTCTATTGATGTTAATCTTAATGATAGATTTTCTGATAAATTGGATGTCGATGCTCTTATGGAAAAAATTTCGAGAAAGGCATTATATGTTGTAATTTTTTAATATGCAATATTATATATCCAAGTTTCAAGCTGAAAGTTTCGAAAAGTGCAGTGTCGTTTTCTCAAAATCGAAAGTCGTGTATAAACTTAACCGTTTGTTATTAATTTTTAGATATAGTGAAAACTCCAATGCATCTTATAATTATGTTAATAATGGGTAGAAAGGTGGACAATATTATTTTTATGCCGACAGACGACGAGGCCTGTTAATGAAGAAAGTGCGTAATTATAGAGACGATATTCGCGTAGTAGATTAGACAATTCTGTCTAATTTATTCTTCTGTCCAATTATTCTTCAGCCTAATTTGATAACCAATTTTTAAATGTAATTTTACAATGAAATTATTTGGCAATACGTCGCTGTTCTCTGCTTTGAACCATTCTCTCGATTACTCACGGAACTTTCTTAATCTCTCGCCGTTTCACCGTTTTTAATTTATAAAGAGATAATTTAATTTAATTTGAGAGAGAGAGAGAGAGAGAGAGAGAGAGAGAGAGAGAGAGAGAGAGAGAGAGAGAGAGAGAGAGAGAGAGAGAGAGAGAGAGAGAGAGAGAGAGAGAGAGAGAGAGAGAGAGAGAGAGAGAGAGAGAGAGAGAGAGAGAGAGAGAGAGAGAGAGAGAGAGAGAGAGAGAGAGAGAGAGAGAGAGAGAGAGAGAGAGAGAAAACAAATAACAATTCGCGTCGAGATACGAGACAAACATTCTCGTGTTATCCTACATCTCGCATGACGTCTTCGCCGCGCGATTCATCAACGAGATAAGTAAAGGGTCGCTCGTGAAAGTTTATAGGTGCAAGGTGCCTCCTGGGAGTTGTAGCTAACGGATCCGCTCGATTTCGCATCCGACAGCAGGGTAATTTTCACGATGCTCACAACCTCGCAAAAACCTGTGAGCTTAAAGTTACATGTAAGATTAGATGGATGTTGAGGGTCTGTTATAATCTGTGAGTTGAGTTAAATTTCGTATACGGACCCAGACTCCCAGACAGCACGCATGTCCAAAATCGAGACATAAGGCGTTTTAAAGACATCTTTAAAACTTTTTTAAGATTATTATAAGACGTCTAAAAGACGTTTTATGTTTCGATTTTGGACATGGTGATGTCTGAGAATGTCTGAAAGTTTCTTACCTAAATTTTAACGATAGGTCTTTTGATAAATTTTTTCACTTTTTTCGCAGAAATTTCAGATACTCTTTTTAAACGTTTATCCGATTTATAGATAGTCAACAAATAAAAACAATTCGCCGAAAACTTGCGCAAATTAATTACGTGAAGCGATCGAATCAATCATACGTTATTGACATATTATTGACCTTGAACATACTTTTTTTTCACCTCGATGTGGCCGCATTTCACAAGCATCTTCGAAACTGCCAGACAGCCCATCATCTCTAGTTACGTGTCCTTATTTCAATTGCTTTCGTCCTGTTCCGCAAGTTTCCTCACTAATCTCGAACGTTGAGAAGGCACTCGAGTAGAACGATGCTTATCGGTATTTTATAAGAAACCGAAATACTTTTGGATGCTAAGAAGAATTATAGGGGATATCTAAATAAATGCGGATAATAGTAACAATGCAGATTGATTTAAAAGATCAAACTTCATGGAGAAAATAATTTTAGTAATATAATTTCAGTAAAGAGAAAAAATTTAACAAAATTTAAGAAAAACTTGTAAATAAAATATTTATCTGCACTTGTAATTCTATAATAGAAATAAAATTCAATATTCGAGAGATGGGGAGTGAATTAGAAAGAGACCAAATTTCAGAAAATTCCAAACAATCTATTTTATAATTACCAGTAAAAATATTAATAACTAATTACATCGTAGAGTTAACGAGGTCTCTTTACATGTCGTAACTAGAAAAATTACTCTATGAAATTGTTTTCACCATCTATGAGTTTCAAATTAATTCCTCGGTCATTAACTGATCTTACTTTATGAGCTAATAGTTTGAGTAATAAAATTCCTTGGATTAATAAAATGTTACTTCGTTCAAAGCATGTGAAATTGATGTCAGAATGTTTCGGTCGTTTATGCTATTTAAATCAGCTATGAAAAAAGAAAAACTTTACATGTTACCTCTCACCGGGGGATTTGAGGCTCTTAATGATTGTTTCGAAATATACGCTTCTTTTTGTATCAAGAATGTTTCTTGACATTTTACCCTTTTTCAACTACGGTATTCAAGTGAGATACGATTACATAAACGATCATGCGGATTACACGCGTCCGCATTTTCATAATGTCTTTATATTACTAATTTATTTCGTTATATGCATTTCGTTATACGTGGAACGCCAAACACATTATTTACGTGAGGCAAATTCTTTTTTGACTACTCCTCTAATGATCCACATCACCTTCGAATTCTCCTTTCACTTTTTCGCATTACGCGCTTCTCTGTGCTTTCCTAAATGATAGATTTAGAGAAGATTCTCTCCACTTTTAATATATTATAGAAATCGAGATTATAGAAGAAATATTTTCTCCGTCGCCAAGTTCTATAGCCGAGCCAATGGAAAACGGGAAGATACTTTTCTTCGCGAAATCGTCATGTTTCCTTGTCAGATAAACTTTGCGCTTTTAAGATAACTACGATAATTGCGATCTTGCACAAAGCGACGCGTGGAAAGCATACACGATTGTACACTTGGCGCTATCGCGGGATTTCGACACTTTATGTGGGTAACGAGTTAACGTTGACACGTCAACGGTAGCTCGTTACGCGAAACAAAATAGGAGGAAGGAGATTAATATCGTTATTGTGAAGTGGCCAGTAGTTAATGCCAGAGAGTGAAATTATCGTCGAAGGATCTCACGGATCCGTAAACGTTTCCTCGAATAGCGTATCTTTCGATTTTGTCGGCAAAACTTCAACCGCTTTTAAAAAATTGTACAGACCTTATTTATTTTCTTCCAATTTTGTTCTATTTATTGTCATGTTAAATATTGTATTTATTCAGGAAAGATGGTTTAATAAATTTTTCAAAGTTAACTGCTGAATTATGTTGCCGACTTTAAGTAATTAAAAAGCATAAGTTATCGAGGAATACGAGAGTGTAAATATAGAAAGTCAAGAGTTTTGATACCAATACGCATAACGTTCCACATATGGCACATGCTAAAGAACGGTACTCCTTTCCTCACTACCGTACGATACCTGTGTATTTGAATATATATATATATATATATATATATATATATATATACACTTGAGACACGAAAGTAAAATATAGTATTGTACATTGTAAAGATAACGGTAATAGCTGTTGAACGAGAGTTAAAAATGAGCGAAATCAAAAACTGTGTCAAATACGCAGATACGAGCGTGATTTTAACTAATGGACATAATTTCGCGTGACATCTGTCATTATGAGGAGGCCAAGCGGAGATCGCTCGACTGAGGCTCGGCATAATTAAAGGCCCAAAACTCGAGATCGCTATCTCCGCTTTTCAGATCCCGAATATGAGTCACGAGCGCATTTCTATTTGAGCATCGAGCCGAGAGTCATTAGCAAAGTGGAACAAAGCCGCGATTATCCCACCGAATAGACTCCGCCGCAGCCGAATCGCCGGCCGATACTCGAAAGAAGCGGATGATCGACAGCCTCGGCTCTCGTCCGGCGAGCTCTTTCCTCTTCGCGGACTCGATTCGCGCGGAGCGGACCCGTCTCGTTTTTGCCGCGCGCAGTCGGATTCCCCAGAATCCAGACGTGCGGCCCGCAGTATGCGGGATACGCCGACAGGCACGACGGCACGTAGCCGTTAACAAAAGTCCAACCTCGGACGAACTGTAAGAGACTCCTGGAAGAGAGCCGGCTGGACGTAAAGCCGGCCAGCTAACGGTCACGACGCGCGATGTGGTCCGCGCGCGCATACACGCGCGCGTATACGCTCGTATACGTATGTACGAGCGCTCGCGCCTCCGTGATGTTCGTTATCCTACACCTACGGTTCTCATTCTCATACTCATTCTCATTCTCGTTCCTGGTTCTTTCGCGTGAATGGCGACGACGGCCGCGTCGCGCGAATACCGGGAAAGCTCGACGCCAGGTCAGACGACTGCTCGGTCTCGGTCGACAGTTTCGATTCTGTCCGCGACCGTCCGTCACCACTTGTCCAAGTAAAAATGATCGTTGTAGCTGAGACGGTGGTTTCGGCAAATTAGCGTATGAGTTCTTCGAGGAACTTTGACAATTCCTGAACAGAAGTTTGATTCTTTACTTTTAATCCTTTTCAAGTAGAAAGTACCCTGGTGGAAAAAATGTCAGAATTTTTTATATTACAATATTAGTTAGAATTTCTAATATACAAATATTTTTAGATTTTCTCAGAATGCTCAGAATTTTTCAGATTTTTTTATACGAATTGAAACGTTTTGCAGAAAAACTCAGACAAAATAATAAAAGATTGTGGTAACCGCATGTGCCACTACCAAGATGGGACTACACTAATTAACGGCGTACAGGCAAAACGCGAACAATATTCATTGCGCTGATTGACGCTCTCATCGACAAGATCGAGTTGGGCATATATCTTGTGGAGTCTCACCATCGCGACTCGCAGAGAGTCGTATGGTATATTTGGGGAACACATCCCCCACATACATACATCATCTAACCATACACTCCTCTCCATCATTATCATCATCTCACGATCAACGACACGATCCCCAAAGATATTTCAGATTTTCCCCGCCAACACATCTTTGTAAAAATCTGAATAAATATGAGAAAATCTGTGCAATTTATCAGAAATTTTCATACATACGGATATTGAAATATTCCGAAAATCATCCAATTAATTCTGAAAGTATCTGAGAAATATATATTTTCTCAGAATTTTTTTATAAGTTTCAATTCTTATAAAATTCCTGAGAAAATATGAGAAATTTTTTCACCAGGGTATAAATACTTCACCGAAAAAAGTTAGGAATCAGTTTTCGTTTTTATTATATTTTACATGTAGACATCTATAAATGTTCACATTTGAAAAAAAAACGAATAAACAAATCTTTCTCCAAATATACGGAATGTTTTCCTTTTTACACTTTTCATACATTTTTGTTAATTATCAACGATTAAAACTTTAAATTCTTTAGTTTATATTCTATTTTTACTTTTTCAATGTGTTCAACATTCTAATGTGATTCAATATTCAATACAAATTCTATATTCCTTGATTTGCAGAAGGAAAGTGGAAGGCTTTAGTTTTTTCTCTGCAATTATATTTCGTACTTCCGGTCAGCGAAGGATTCTGTGTCACACTACAAATATCGTACGCTGTCCGGAACACAAACGTTTCTCTATAATTGAACGATCATTATGATTATTTTAACGACTGCCGCGCAAGTAGTATATATCGGGTAAATTGTTACGTCGCAGCTTGTTACAACGTAACTAGTATGTGCGAAGCAAATTGCTGTACTGCTGCGATTGCTGCGTACGCTTAAATTATAGGTACGATCCGTTAAGATATCGATACCTCTACGAGAATGGCGGGGTAAACGGCCAGAGCATAATGCTTTCAACCGCGAATATTATTAATCTTCGTCACTCGAAGATGCGGCGTGCCTTCACAGCTCACCGCAAACCGTAAGTATTAGGCAAACACGTCGAGCATGCATTGTCTTCCTGACGATTGCTTAAACCTTATACAGAAAAAAGAAAAGAAAACAACGTGCGAAAAGTGTGTATGAAATTTTCCTTCGCAACAGCGTGTCGTACGAATCTCTTCGCAATTAGCTGTAGACAGTTTATATCACATGACAAAAAACATAGTAAAGTAAAGTAAAAGTGATAATATTGTAAAACGTAGCGAGTTTTCAGATGTATAAATTACGACAAAATAAAATTTAATTAAAGAAAGTTTATCCCCAGAGAGGAATTCACGATTTATTAATTTTGAGCCTCTTAAAAATCAAACTGATCAAGCCTGTGAAATAAAAAGTAGAGAAAATTGATGAAGCTATAAATTCATACTCTAAAATTAAGCAATTTATAAAAAGTGGAGTTGATTAGTTATTAGTTGTATAAGTTCCAGGAAAGAAGAGATAAAATGTAACTTCATGTATAATTCCATTATTCGTAATAGTAAATTTATGATTATATAAAGCACGTCGGTCGATATTCATGATATTACTTGCGGTTATGCCGCGAGGCATAGTCTTGACGAGTACGCTATACCAACATCGAGAAATAATTTTTGTATTGCATCTTGAAATTTTTCATATCGTAAATAAGTGCATCATGCGCGTCTATAACGTTCACGTATAGACATACGAGGACATTATGGTACCTGAATGCTGTAATTAACGTTGATGCAAAGAGCGGTTAGTTCCATAATGAATAAAATCAGATTATTCGAGACTTTCAATTAATAGCGTTTTTCACTGGCAGAACTGGTGCGCACTCAGTGCACATTAAAGCCGTTGTCCACTGATTTAATCTCTAATATTTAAAGTAAAATGCAAATATTTCGACTGATAAAATACCCAGTACATATTTTACCAAATAGTGCAATAAAGAATATTGAGGATTTCATGATTTAACCCGTTTATATTAAACATACACTTTACGTTGGTTTGTGTACGACGGCTTTAATGTGCACTGAATGCGCACCAGCTCTGCCAGCGAAAAACGCTCTTAGTTTGTGCGTACAAGCAGGTAAGACGTACGCGGGATGTATTTAGGTAATATTAGAAATTTTTTCACTTACGAATTTCTTAACCCTTTAGGGGCCTGTGTACATAATTATGTACATAAAAAAAAACATTAAAAAACTAAAAAACTAAAAAAACTAAAAAAACTAAAAAAAAAGAAACTAAAAAAACTAAAAAACTTTCATCAGAGACGTCTTTTAAGACTATCTTATAAATTATAACATTTTACTCCAACGGGATCGATGTGTGGCCCCTAAAGGGTTAAATAATCTGAGATCGATATTTCGGTCGAGCTAAACTTTCATATGCGCGACAGCGCGATATACTTTTTATACAAAATATTAAAGGAATATTAAATTTCCCAGAGAGGATGTATGTCCAAAATCGGGACATAAGACATCTTTAAGACATTATTAAGATATCTTATGATATTATGTCTATAAAAGACGTTTTATGTCCCGATTTTGGACATGGTGCTGTCTGGGTTGTCACTGATTTAAATATCCTAGTGATTCAACAATATAATCGTATAAGAAGAAGATACGGAATAACGCATATAAATTGCGAAAAAGTGAAAGAGTACGCACCTTAATTAATGCAATAATAGCAATTTTGCGCTGAATAAAAATGTATGCTCGGTAGCTCAAACTTCAAAATTATAGCACGAAGCACGGACTCTTCTTCGTGCACGGCAACCCTCGGGCGATGCACGTGTCTTCCATTTTTTACCGAGTGAGAATAACCAGACTAATGAGTCGATACTAGAACAACTTTCCTTTCGATTAATGTACCGTGTCGATTGGCCGATGAGAATAAAGCTGCGACTTTTGCTCCTTAAATATCCTATTTATCAAAAGTCCATCGTACTTTCATCGCCGATATCTCTTAATCCAATTTCTTTAAAATAAAAGAATATAATTTTGCAGTTGTAATATTAATATCTTTTATTAACGTTTTTGATATAATGTGCAACGTTGCGTGCAAATTTAATGGTTCTTCATAACGTATTCGTGATATAACTTGGGTGATCCTCCTGAAGTTATATCACGAGTATAATATACAATTTTGCATTATATTATTCATTCGTACATAATCGATTACATAATGCCTTAATTACATTGGTTAATTTCCATACGCGTTTAAATTTAACATTCCGGAATTCCGGAATTCTGGAATTCTCCGATTTCAATTGACTATAAAACAACGCTCATTTGCATTCGCTGGAAAAAATTTCCATCGACTCAAAACATAGACTTGCCAACAAGATAAATCTGAACGAGTGTGCGAGATATTGTAAACGCTTAAGATTTGATCTTTTGGTTCCAGATTGCCATTAAAATGTCGTATTGTTCCGCTGCTTAACTCTATTTTACACAGAAAATAATCGTAGTACTAAATAATATCTTAAAAGTTTCACGCCATCTTTCTATAGAATTTTTAGACACGTAAATATTTAGTCTTTTTATCTTTAAAATGGACAAGGATTACGTTGCATCGAAAGACATGCATAAAAGAATGTGAAGAAAATAACCATTTTGCTATTATTTTAAAGCAATTAATGATTTGACAAAATTAATATTGCGCATTTTCAAAAAATTATGTCTTATCGAGGAAGATTTTATATATATATAAAAAGTCGACACAATTATAAAAATGGCTGTAATTCGTGAAAGCATTTATAAAATATGGTTCGAGGGTATCGTTTCTTTGAACAGATAACATATTATTCGTTTATTTAAACTTAATAAAATAATAAAATATTAATTTAAAAAATAGAGCAAATGAGCTAAAAAATTAACGATAAAAAAATTTACTTCTAATTTATAAATACTATACCCTAGCGATACAACGGCATTTACTACAAGTATTACATTTAATTGCTTTTACATACTGCATATTCATAATTTGTCCAACTAATTATTTTAATTTTTGAACTTGTCATTGGCAAGACTTGACCTAATCTTGTAACATAATTGCATCTTCTTTATCTGATTCTTGTTTGGGCGGCTAATTTTTCTCGAATTACTATTACATTATTTTCGAAGTGCTTGATTCAGTTATAACGCTGTGACACACTGCAGAAATCCGAAAGAGGTCTAACGCGATATATCCTCGATGGCGATGCTCATCCGCCACTTCGTGACGCGAGTGTCACGAACGGTTTAGAAAGTAGCCCCCCTCGCCGAGACTGGCAATCGTGATACGAGGAAAGTCAGCTTGCTCGATAAAAATTAGATGAAAAAAGGACGCGTTGCAAAATCACATCAAGTTTCACTGGTCGTGGACGATTCAGACTCGTTTCTAAAGTCATCGCGATCGTCCAATCATCCTCTCTAAGTCGCTGATCCTGAACGGCGCGCACTGACATTGTCTCTCAATCTCATCACATTTGTACCCATTTCATAAGATCATCTACGATGTTTACTGTATTTATTATATTTATGATTTATTAATATACAATTTTATTACGCTTTTATACGTGCTTGTTTAAAATTATAACGTCCTACATTTTGACTCTGGTTTCAGTCTCAAAACAAGAAGCCCAAATAGTTTCGTACACTGAGGAACCCATTTTGTTGAATCAACTAAAATCTTTGGTTGGATATAATTTTAGTTGATTCAACAAAATGGGTTTCTCAGTGTAATTTGACATAAGCTTCACTCTTTGAAATATATACTTCTCTCTGCCTATTTCTTGATAAAAAGGTGCCCGAAGAAAGACGTAATTATATTCTACAAAGTTATGCCTTGCTAAAGTGACAAATGAAATAATATTGAGTAATTTTCAGCGACCGCTAAATCTAGTTCCGTCCTCCCTGATGATTATTGTACATAAAGGCAATGATTTAATTGCCTTTACGTAACACCTCCGTCTACCTTTAAAGAACCGACGAAATGTCCTGTCTCGCGATTTGCGAGGAGCAACATATAATGACGCGCAACAATGAATTAGTGGTTACCTTATAATTACATTAATTAGCCGTTGCTTTATATAATAGCGATACATTGTAACGTCGTCGGGGGCTTCCGCATTTGGATGCAATGAGAGACGATAATGTACGTGAGAAGAGTCTCGGTTAGAAGCTACTTACAGCGGCATGATTAGATCTGTAAGAAGCCAAGGAACTATAATTCCTATTCTAGACTGCGTTACGGGCGTGTGTAACTTTTAGTTAAGATATAAATTCGATTAGGAACTATTCTTAGTTATATACGGAAGAGCAACGTTGTAATTAATCTTAACGAGCGAACCGATCGACGCGTAAAGAATGCAGCAGCCTATGTGATCACGGGGTCACTGGACCCCAACTGGCGCCAACTAATTTTATTATTTTCTCAAACGTGCCCCGTGTATCATCCACAAGTTACTTAACGATCGTGTCGCGGATTATGCGTGTCGCGTATTGCGATGTATTCACGCGTACACACGAGTTCGCGAAAAATTAGCATTTTGCTGCCGTGTTTTCGTATACTTTGGCACGAGTATTGATTCGACTTGACTTTGATTTTTTATGTCATTTCATTACTCGTATCTTGTAAACATGTAAATATATTTATAGAAAAAATAAGTGGAATTATGTGTACACTATTATTTGAGATGTAGACGAAGTCGAGAATTTTATCTTTATATATGTATACAGGGCGTTCCAGGTTAGGTGAATAAAACTTCAAGGTCTTATAAGAAATTGAATTTAGAACAAAAAAGTTCCTAATATAAACATTAAGTACGGAAACGCTTCTTCAAAAAATTTACTTAAAAAAGGGATAATATTAAGGTTAATGAGACCATTCAGAAGGACAACAATTTTATTAAAAGTAAAAAAGAAAAATAAATTTTAATTAAATTATAAAATATGTTCAAAATGATGTCCCTGTTTATTAATGCATTTTTATTAGCTTATTAGTTTATTAGCTACAACTTTTTAATTTAATATATATATATTATAGATATATAAAATTATAATTCAAAATGTATATATTTTTTAAATTAATCAACTAATTTTTAGTTTTCACTTTAATTTTGGTTCTAAATCGCATGAATTGCGTGACGTAAAGTAAAATGCTTTGTAAATATACCCTTTGATCACAAAATATTGATTGCGTCGAAGCTGCATTGTGTGAAGCGCAAAAAGGAAAATGGCTGCTTTTGAAAGGAGACGCGTTTCAGAGAGGAAAATTGCGTAGGTGAGCATAGCGAGGACACATTAATGAGGTGCTCGCGAATAGAAAAGCTCTTTCGCAAGGGATTTTGCACAACCAGACTGGATCTAGCAACCAAATCCATGGCGCATTTGCGTCGAGAATATATTCTCTCAATGTCTCTCATCGGAAAATTATGATATCTTATGCACATGTCGCCTCGGTGAAGTATCGAGATAGCCGAGAACACGAACCGTTGATGTAAGACTGTCAAGAGTGTCAAGTGACGAGAGTTCGCGTGATGCAACGACCGAGGGAGTTTTGTAACGCCAACAAAAAAGAAATTACTCGCCAGGATCACTCGGCAATTGTTGATTATGTCAATGTTATGAGAAGATTGAGTTGACATGGAGAGAAGAAGCTTAATAATGTTTTATTAAAACATCATTAATTCCTTTACCTGCTGGGATTACATAAATTTCATGACAAAGAGTACACATTGACGAGTATTTAATAGTTTTATTTCTAAGTATGCTTGTAAAAGTATACGAAAGATAAATGCAATCAATTAGCTTGCTAAAGAAGCGTGGCATGAAAGGATTAAATTAGAGTGGATATTTCTTTAAATTGCGATGTACGTCATTACATTCAGTACGCACATATTTTCTTGTTAGAACTGTAATCTTGATAAACATTTTCAATTATTACCAATTATACGGCATAATTGCTATTTTTAACGTCAGTCTTTAAAACTTCAATTTTTCCATATTCAATATTATTTGAAAAATATACTAATATGAAAACAATATGGTAATGATAATAAAATATAAAGATTATATGAAAAATATATGGAAATAATATGGTAATAATAATAAAATATAAAGATGGAGTATTTTTTCCGGAATATTAGTTCAACTCTGTATGAAGAAGAAAGGCTCTCCGATTTAAGAGTTTTAAAAGTAAAATTATGGAGCGAAAGTAAATAGTAAATATTAATTAAGATGGATACGTGAAAAAGATGTTAACATCAGTCTTATCTTCAATGTATTCGATGTATTCTTTACTCGACTTTGTATGTTTGTATCCTTTCTCCGGTCTCATTCGCCAGAATCGACCATTATATTCACGGTTTTTATCTCATTAAATATTGCCTGCAGCTCTCATAACCCATCAACCTCTATTCTAGTGAGCTATTAACTTTCAATCTGGGCACTCCATTTCACGCGATATACATTTAATAGATGCAGTGTATGCCGTCACGTCACATGGTACGTTAATTACGGCGGCACAATAATTCTTACGATTCCATTCTTAATTAGCGGCTGCGCACAAAGAAAACGATACGGGTTGTCGGAGGATGTCGCTCTATCGCGCAAGCTGAATAAGAATAGGAAAATGTACGGTGGATGATTTTACATTCCCTGGTGGCAAAATGTCTCAGAATTTTTCATATTATTAATCAGAATTTCTATGAAAATTTCTAGACTTTCTCAGAATTTTTAAGATTTTTTTATGTAATTGGAACGTTTTTCAGAAAAGTTTCTCAGACAAAGTAATAATAAAATAGTTCAGATTTTTCCCGCCAACACATCTTTGCAGAAATCTACACTATTAAAAAAATCTGTGTTAAAAATAATATAAAAATGTAGGAAGTTTTTATGCAGATACCGTATATGAAATTTCAAATACGAAGTTGAAAATTAAAGGAGTGGTATTCCGAAAATAAAAGTAACGAGTAGTAATATTACTATGCGCATCTGTTTGAAAAATCAGAAACTTGTAAAGGAATTTTGATCTTTAAGTATATTTAAATTAAGTTCATGTTCATAAAAATTAGAAAACCCTTTCTTAATTTAAATATGCTTAAAGATCAAAATTCCTTTACAGGTATATGAATTTTCAAATAGATGAGCATAGTAATATTACTGCTCGATACTTTTATTTTCGAAATACCACTCCTTTAATTTTCAACTTCGTATTTGAAATTTTATGTACGGTATCTGCATAAAAACTTCCTACATTTTTATATTATTTTTAATACAGATTTTTTTAACACAGTGTGAAGTTTTAGTATGATGAAGCTCAGACTGTCCTGATCAAAAGTCCTGATCAAAAGTCTCAATGGCTGCAAGTTCAGAAAATGTCCATAGTTTCCGAGATACTTGGTCTCAAAGTGTTGAAATCGACGATGATTTTTCTTTCATTCATGAATCGTCATCGTCGATTTCAAAACTTTGAGACCAAGTATCTCGGAAACTGGACATTTTCTGAACTTGCAGTCATTGAGACTTTTTGATCAGGACAGTCTGAACTTCCCCACTCGGCATGTAATATTTTAAAGGCATTTCTGCAAAATTCCATTTGAAATATTACATCTTTCATTAATATTTCAGAAATTTTTCACGACCATTTCTACATCATTTCGGCAATGTTTCAATGTCCGCAATTATTTCAAATGCGACCATGCTGAAAGATTTCGGCAATGTTATGAAGTATTTCTCAAATATATCTACGAAATATTGCGGAAACACTTCAGAGATGTTTCAAATACATTTTACACTAAAAAAATGTTTCGTATTAGCAAACAAAATTTTCTTACTGACGCAAAAACTATTTGTTGATATGTGAAAAATAAAATATTTTATTACCGGAACAAAAAAAAATATATTAAGCCGTATATGTGCGTATAGCCGTCGCGCGTTTGTCCGAAGAAATCCGCTCTCTCAACCGGTCACCCATCCAAGTAGTATACCGGCGCCTTGTCGCTTGACATCGATGATCGAACAGGGTAGTTTTTTTTTTTAACGAGGATAATTTATTAACTCATATAAATACACTATTATTTTACTATATACATTGTAGTTCCTGCCTATTTTAGCTTAACCTACTTTGTCAATTAAATACAAGTTGAACTTATGTCCATTTCCGGTACTTTTTCCTTTATTCTCATTACATTATATACCTATCCTTTGGAATATACTTTGTAGGAAAAACATGAAAAAACCTACTTGTCAGATGAACATTTTCGAACAGGGTAGTGGTGATCCTCTGACTCTGACGCTTCTTTCTTTCTTATACTTGCTTATTTTGGTGAGCATAAAACTATCGCATAACAATATTAACAATACAGATATACGAATAAATCTTTTTTGCCAGTCAGCGTCGAATATTATTTTATATTAAATATTATTAAATATTTTATATTTTATATTAAAAATGCCATATGACAAAATTTGGAATATCAGAAAATTCTAAATAAAAGAGAAAAAATGCAATAATTATATAATAATAAATTTAATTTTTTATAAGTTCTAAAGTCTGTCAGCAACTTTTCGGAAATATTACAAATGCAATGTTGTATGTAAAACATACAAAAATATAACGCGTGCAATGCAAACGTGATAATAGTTTTATCATGTATCAGAAATGTTTCTAAACCATTGCATCTGCAATATTTCTCCCGCAATATTGTAGAAAATTCACTGCCTGCAATTCAATTTTTCATTACCGACGCAATCTTTCGGAGATTTTTCACAGGTATTTTAGATGCGGTGTTGCGTTTGATATGTTACAGAAATATTATTCGTGCAAAGTAAAGGTAATAGTGCTTTTGTAGTGCTTTGGAAATGTTTCTGAAATATTGCATCTGCTATATTTTTTTGCAATATTACAGAAACTTATAAATATTGTAAACAACTTTCTGAAAGATTTCAGACATATTGTTAATGCAATATTGCAAAAAACATGGTGTAGGTACATTTTTGAAATATTTTAGATGCATAGTTGCAAGTGAGATGTTAATGAAGTGTTTCTGCATTGTTTCCGAATATTTCAATATTTCAGCAACATAACATGCCGAGTGGGTCATCATACTAAAACTTGACTGGGCCAATTTGACTGGGGATACTTTTTCATTGGTTTTGTGCGGGGTCTTTTTACGGCCTACGATCTATGGCTCTCCACTTTTTTCTTATTGCAATGCAAAAATTGGATTTATTCATTACATTTAGGTTATATGAGATCCAAATTTCGTATTGTCTGTACAAATTCAATACTACGTATAACGATTCATGTATGATTATGGATTTTACCATGAAATATATATATGAATTCTTGTTTCCATTCGCGCTTTGCAATTTCAAAAGACAATTGTTGTAAAGAAAAATTACGCATATCGTAATATTCAATTTCGAGTGCATCGTATTTTTCAGTTCGCCGCAATTAAAATCCAAAGTCGTATTGTATTTCCAATGCTTTGTTTGTTAAAAATAAATTTATATGAAAATGTTCTCATTTTCAATCAAAAATTTGTATTATTACCTTGCGTATTCCAAAAAATCTTAAACGGGTTTTTAATATTCAATGTTATGTGTATTAAATTTCATATCAGTGATTGAAATTCATGTTCGTGTATGAATTTAGCTATACAAGTGCAAGAATTTTTATTTCAGATACCCAGTTTGTAAATTTTATTTACCGTGGTATCATAAATGTGTTGTAAATTTCATATCTTTTTTAAATATAAGAATATAAGAAATTAAATATAAATATAAGAAATATAAGAAAATCCGCGCAATTTATCAGAAATTTTTACCATACAAATACGGAAATATTCCGAAAATTTTCATGCAATTATTTTTGAAAGTATCTGAAAAATTTGGCATCTTATTTTTTCAGAATTTTTTATAAATCTAAAATATGAGAAATTCTTAGAAACATTCCGAGAAAATATGAATTTTTTTCACCAGGGTTGCCTTAACACATTCCGAGAGATTTAACTGCATTGGTTGGATCATGATTCCCTTGTCCTTATGGGCGCGTTTTGTCATCAATGTCATGTAAATATTAATGATTATTATAATGCGAAAAAGCTATTTATCTTCACGTTGGCGTCGAGTTGTATATCTCGGCGACGAAAAACCGCTCATTGTCTTCGTAATGTATTGGCAGTATAGTAAAAGAAGGAGTCGCGGGTCTTTGATGTATGATGACTGATGAATATGGATGCTGTTGAATTATACATTTAGCGAGTTCAAATCACCGTACACTATTCTTGAGGAGTACTTATGTCAGAGATACGAGTTTGTTAAACTAGATAATAAATAATAAATAATTCAGCATTTAACTTTTGCTAGTATTCTTTACGCCAACTTTCATTTAACTCGATAATCTTTACTTCCAATTAGTAATTGTTTGAAAATTTAACTGGAAATTGAAGTTTTTCTTCATAGATAAAATCAGTCATTCTTACGACTATCTAAAAAAAGAAAAAAAAGGTTTTAATTTTACTTGAACTTCATCAAATTGTTAAAACAATATTTAATAGTATATAGTTTAATATTATAAATAATTTATTTAAGTAATTATTAATTAAGTTCATATTTATTTACGTTATTACAAGTTTAATATTATAAATTATTAAAACGAGTTTAATTTAATAATGCAGCTAAGAAATTAATCACGTTTCCTTATTTTATTCAGTTCAAATGTATTTGATGTGAAAGCATTGTTCTTTGAAGGATTCCTTGAAAGCACATTCACATCTATTTAGGTTAAATAAATTAAAAGATTGCGAGAAAACACACGGCTCGTTTTTCTTCGACAGCTTTTAAAACCGAGCAAAGTACTGTTGATTGCTTTCCGAACCGAAGATTGGCAATCGGGACAATGATTAGGGGAAACTATAGAAAGGTTTTTATTCGCTTGCTCTATGAATGCGTTTTGCTAACGGCTTTGTCGTGTCGCTCTCCTAGAAAGTGGTTCGCTTCGCATTTGTCCTGGTGATGGATGACAGTCATCAGTAAAACCATCCACGAAGCGTCAACACTTACGTATATATTGCACGAGATCAATCTGGAAGTTATAATTCGATCCGCTAGCTGGTCGTTTTGTTTTGTTTTAAAACTGAATCGAGTTGAAACGCTGATTAATTGAAAGTTACGTTCCATATTTTAATAATAATTTATAAATATTTCCTTAAAAATATCTCACAGAAAAAATATATGTACGTCTTAATGTCAAATTCCTAAATTTAATTCGTTGTTTAATTGTAAATTCATCAGTTCCTCCTTCATATAATTCGGGCAATAAAAATTACATAAAAAATCCGCAAAGATCGTAAAAAAATTTTTAATAATAGGATTGGTTGCAAATTCAGCGCATGCGAGCATCATAAAAGCCTTGTAACCCCGTAACCTCGAACTGCTGAACACACTCAATGCCGTTGGCAAATGTTCAGCGTTCCCGTTTCAAAGAATTGTCGACTTTCTTGAGGATTCCATAATACTACCTCGGTGTACGACACGTGGCTTGGTATTTCTGTTGAGTGCCCTGAATTGTACGTAATCAGCATTTGCATAAAAGCATGTATGTTGGAGCTGCTGTTGTCAAGGCTTTCCATTAGGCTTAAATTTCTAATTATATCTTCGGTATATTTTCCAACAAGCGAAACTAAACGTTGCAATGAGTAAGAAACTGATTTTCTCGTGATTACAAATACGCGAAACTTCGTAAAGTTGAAGAAGTTTTAATACTCGCATAATTACGCCGCGCAGATTACACAAAAAAAGTAGTACGAAGTCTTGTTATTATCCAAGTGTGGGAGTTCTTTTGTTCTTCTGAATTTAGAACACGTGTGTTCTTCTTTCTAGCGACAGATTCTTCGAAATGGCTTCTTATTGTAAGATTAATTTCTAAATACGTGTTTTAATCGATATATCATATATATATATACATAATATTAATAAATTAATTATTAAATGTAAAAAAATGTATTATAGATTTATTATATCATTTACATTAATTTGCTTTTTTCAAAAGCTGGTTTTTAGAAGAACTTTATTATATTTTCACGATGTATCTGAAGTGCATACACTAATTGTGAGAGAAAAAAAAGTTGTAGTTACCACAGTTTCACTATAATTTTTTTAGTTATTTTTGGTGCCAGCTACATTTTTATAGTTATTTTAACAATGTGAATTATAGTTGAACTCAATACTACATTATTGTTGTCATAGTTTTTTTAACATGCATTTATTCAACCATATATTATATTATACATGGTTTTATTCATTAATCTGTGATTTCTATATAGTAAGTCTATAAATATACTACTATAAATATGATGAAAATAACCAATTAAAAGATCTTTGGATATAATTATTTTATGCATTAGGTATTTTTACTAATATTATATAGCAATAATAACTATAAAAATAAGAACCTGAACTATAATTATTTTACTATGCAATTAGTCGCAAATCCCAAACACTTTTTTCTCAGTGTAATTTTTCGAGTTTTACATGCAGCTTTTCAGAATGTGTCTTCGTGGTAATAATCGTGATGATTCTCACTCACGTTGCGTTAAGCGTATGCATGAATGCACTCTCAGGCACGTTGCATCGCGGATGTAACGCGCGTTACACGAAATTGCGGCATCGCGTTGATTAACGATCGCATTTTGTCTAGAGGCGATGGGTTTAGAATTCGAAGCACTCACATTTAGAAATTCTGTGTAGAGTAATGTAGTGATTCTATATAGAATATTATAATATTATGAATAAGTTTTACGAATTAAAATTTCACGTCTCTATCTGCATTTATGATATTTTTTAAATTACATCAATAATCAGACACTTCTTACTTTGACAAAAATATAAAATGAAGGAAGAATATTATAAATACAGATAAAGACGTGAAATTTTAATTTGTGAAACTTCATAATATTACAATATTTTACGAAATAAATAGCTACATGTTTATAGAATTATTCGAAGACCTTTTAGCGTCCAGAGGGGAACCCTAAACGACTGTTTACTTTACATCATTAAATCCACCAATAAATCGCCCAAAGATTTGATGCTAACACATGTTGCGTAATTCGCTTATAAACGAACGTTCTCTTCTTCTGTTCAAGGTCCGGGAGTATGAGGGCCATCTACTTGCTCCTCCTCGGCGTTGTCGCCGTGAGTGCCCAACGTCGTTTAGCCTTGCCTGACCCACGAAGTTGCGCGAACCGTAAGTATTTCCAACGACATTTCGTAATCGCGCTCTAACTTAGCGGCTGCACGGTTAACTATGTGAAAAATCGCTGGAAACTGTAGTTAGAGAAAGACAGAATGAGAAAGAAAAAGGGAATGATTGCAGGATACTCTTCATTCATTAGAATACGTTCGTCGTGTCGTAACTCGCGCTTTTGTGTAAATTGGCTTGCATTACTCATCAAATAATTGCGCGTAGGATTTGCTCCATTTATGATCTTCTATAATTAAGTGCGACTTTGCGATACGAATTGAAATCGCTTGACAGCTTTATTTAACGAGTTTTTTTTTTGAGATATTTGTATGAATGTATGTATACACTGCGAGAAAAAAATAGTTGTAGTTACCACAATTTTACTATAATTTTTAGTTATTTTCGGTGCCAACTACATTTTTATAGTAATTTTAACAATGCAAATTATAGCTGACTCAATATATTACATTATTGTTGTCATAGTTTTAACCCTTAGCTGGCACACTTCACCAGAATCGCATAGCTGGTACACTGGGGTCGTTTTAGACCCCACCACTAAAATGCTTGCTGCGAGGAACCTATTGATTTTTTTTACTTAAAAAAATTCCAAGATAGTCTTTGAATGTTGTTTTAACAAATGTCATAGGTTATTTTGATAAAATGTAATATTAAGTATGAAAAATACAATTTTTCACTCAAAAATTCATAACTCTTATATTTTAACTCTTCCATTTTTTAGTACCATTTTCGTACTATAGGCGGGCTTAAATTAGAGCTAAACTAGACTGGGGCGTTTAATACCCCACAGTGCCAGCTAAGGGTTAATATGCATTCATTAAAATATATACAAATGGTTTTATACACTATAACCTGTGTTTTATGTATAGTAAGTCTATAATATAAATATACTATTATAAACATGATGAAAATGACCATAATTAAAAGATCTATGCATATAGGTTTTTACTATATTATACTAATATTTTCACTATATTTTAGTAATAATAACTATAAAAATAAGAATCCCAATCATCATTTACTTGAGACTCTTCAAAAATTGACAATTTTTGGACAATTTAATATTAATTATTGGCAATTTTTTTAACTCTATTATATTCTTCAGTCTTTTCTACCCCTATTTCATATGTATAACTCTTTAAGATTTGGTTGATTAGATCCAGCTTTATACGCGATCAAAGGTCCATATGCGAGGTTTATATATGGACAGCAAATTTGAGAATTATATCGCCAGTAGATGAAAAAATTCAGTTTAGGTATCTTTTATTCGACCCAACTGGCCAACTTTATTTGACAAAACGCTACGTTTCGACCGTGGGCAGTAATTAGCAGTAACATCTCCGACCTGACAAGTTCTTTTGACGATAGAACGACTGAATATGCCGTTTCAACGTCCATTTGTATACTATAATCCTCAACGAACAAATTATTTTTTAGATGTGGCGTAGCAGGCATTATGCTTAACTAATTAATAATTTTGTATCCGTGACGCTTGAAAAGGATCGAAACCCACGGTCGAAACGTAGCGTTTTGTCAAATAAAGTTGGCCAGTTGGGTCGAATAAAAGATACCTAAGCTGAATTTATATATGGACTATGTAGCCTTTAAGGGTTAAATAAATAGATGAACCATGTTAAATTTATTTCGACAATAGATGAGAGACTTTCATATCTCTTTCGTTGTAATAGATTTCTACGAATTGACAACAAACTTGTCACATCTAGCAGAGTCAATTGTCAGATGATGAGATGCGATTAATGATATTATTAATAATCGATTATTGTGTTCGTTTTTCAGGCGTTCGTCATTCGACATACAGGGATGGCAGGGGAGTCGTACACTCGTACTTCTTCAGCTGGGAACATCAGCCGACCAGGAATCTCGAGGTGGACTGGCTGGATGCTCGCAATATCTGCCGTCGTCATTGTATGGACGCCGTATCCCTGGAGACCCCTCAGGAGAACGAATTCATCAAGCAGAGAATAGCGAGAGGTGAGCGATGACAGGGACAGATCTACTGACTCTTCGTCAGTTTCGCACTTTGATTCCGTATGAAGATTTGCAATCTTACATAATCCTCTTAGTGAATAAAAGTTCTGTTTGAGAAAAGGCGCGCGATTTGCTGATTTCGATGATCAGGGTTAGTCGAGAATTGATAAATGGTAGATTTAATCGTCGGTTATTATTTTTCACGTAACAGGTAGCCAATCACTGTCACGTCAAGCTTTAATGACAAATTCTCCCTGATGGCTTTTGATATATGCTATCTTAAGAAAATTATTCAAGCGTGACTAGTTTCCATCAGTCATAAGCAATTAAAAATATATGATTCTATGCGAATTAAACTTTTTTGAAAGTAATTAACAGAACTCTTGTCATTTAATTTATTAAAATTACTGACAGAATTTTTATCATGCTGCTCTTCGATAATAGTGTGTTTACAATAATAAATAAAAAATAAAATTTAAAATATAAGATCAAAACGCCGTTGTTAAAACGAGAGATATAAAATACAAAAAAGTGACTTTAATATAGATACAAATTACAGACGTTTCGGTCTTAAGTTCTAGATCTTCTTCAGTGTAACAATTAAAACTTGATTATAATCTTAAAATAAGTCGCAATGAACAAAATAAAAAATGAACTTTATAATAAAATGTATCCTGTTCTATAACATTAAGTTAATTACATTAGGATACATTAAGAAAATTACATTCGATCCATCGACGACCTGTTAAGTATTTTTTAAATTAGAGAAGGAAAATAATACAACGCGATATTATTCTCGGCTATTAACTACTGCTGTAAAAGGTTTGATCGCTACTCTGATCTATCCTTTTACATCCGTGAAGACGCGCTTCAAGAACACTCAGATCGCCGATAAGTCGTAAAGATTAAGGAATAATTAATTGATTTTGCGCTCGACTCGATTAAAGATTTCATAATCCGAAGTGTGTCAATGTCGTATTAATGAAATGTTTGCGCTCTTCTCGCGATTTGTACTCTGTGAAAATACAAAGCGCACTATCACTGCATGATTATGTCATCTTTAACCGTGGATGTCAGCTTTAACCCGTCATCCACAAAAAAAAAATGGAGACTGCCGGAAAACTATCGACATAATTCATGCAAGTCAATTAGTTTGCAAAACACAGTAAATTTTTCAGAAATTCAAATTTACACATATATCATTATTATATAATTTACTAACAAAGTCCACGCGCTTAGTAGACGCAAAACTATTTTTTTTTTCAATTATGAACGCGATCCAGTATAATCGATATTTTCCATATTTCGCAATTTTCTCCAAGAGCACCTCAAGCGGACTTCAAGCTCCATCGTAGTGAAACTCGCTAGTCGCAATCTCGCCATTCTTTTCAGAATCCGCGTCAGAAATTCGAGAGGCGCGAGTGACATGGAATCTCATTAACGTCGCTAACTTTGCGCTTCGTCCGCGAGGGAAATTTTCGCGCCGCAATACCTAGACAGGATCCTGCGAGTCTGACAAAGTAGATGACGCCGCGCCGAGCGCGTGAGAAGTAAAAGCGGATCTTCCTCGGTCAATTTAAGACCCGATTGCACAACATCTCGCCGCGCGGGATTAAGTCTCGCGGGATGGGTAGAGTCCGATTAGGCGCGTCCGCGAATTCGGTGGCGCAATGACAGTGACTGCTCGTCATTTCTCTTCGTCACTTCTTTACGACCCCGTCTGATCCTGTGCCGGCACTGCCGGCTGCTCGGCGAAGAATTCGAATTGCAATTTATATTCGCGGGTGACTATGATGCTCGCGCGCGTGCCCCTATACTCGGCGAAGCGGGTCACTTTCACTTGACCGCTTGATGCCCCGCTCAGAAAAAGGAACTGACGTGAAAGGGACTTTATGTAGGTATCTGCAATTTAACGATTTGTCTTCCGAGACTGGAGATTCTCGCGAGTCGTCGGCGATAACGAGACGTTTGTTGCCACTAATAAAGCGGCTATTACGCCGTTCAACGTAGATTCGAAGCCGGCAATGTCGAAACACATAAAATATATAGTGCATGATATGAAAAACTCCGATTTTTCTGACAGGTCGACACCATAGATCAATTTTAGCGGCAATCTAAATGTTAATAATAAATAATATAGTGCAATTCATTAGCTTAAAACAAGTTTTAAATTTCGAAAATCTAATATTCGAAAATATAACACGATATTATCTATTACGATAAGTTTTATCAAGATTGCTGATTCTTGTAATTGTTTATTTGCATTCGTTATTTTTAGAAGATTTTATATTCTTTGTTTGACACTGTCTATGTTTATTGTGTAGGTATATATAACTTTTATATGATAATTCTTATTGAGATTCTATACGCGGTCTCCCTCAATTGTCTCTTTCGCTTTCTTTTCTCATTAACTTCCAAGTAATGACTTCTAATTAATTTCTTATTTAATTAATAATTTATATATACCTATCATACATTCATGTGAACTATTGCTTTATATAAGTATCGTACAAACTATTGTTCAAGCAAACTGAAAACTTTCATTTCTTCAACTTTTTTTCGAACGAATATTAGTTATTTGATTAAATTTTCTTTCCTTGGTATTATATAGTAATATAATTTTAAAAATATAGAGAAAGGAATGGTAAAATTGTAACTGTTAATAAATTAATCCAAAATTATTAATCAAATTAACCAATAATTAGTAATATATAAACGCGTTAGTAATATTATGCGACAAACGCAGATGCGGACGCGACTCGTTTAATTATCGGATGGAAAGCTGATTTCGCGTGCCACAGGAAACCGCAGATAGATCTATCAAGATACAATAAGGAAGTGTTAAGAGAAGCTTAAGGACGTTCTCCGGTCCTTATACTAGAGAAAATCGATTTTCTTAGGATTTTCTTGAAACTGTGAGTATACGTTAATTTAGGTGTGCTTTATGCGTGGTATAAATTTCAGTACCTCTTCCGGTATAAAAAATAAAGATACTGAGCCTCAAAGTTTCAACTTTTACTAATGAAAAGGTTTTCCAGGCCAAACGGTAAGAGATACGAGGTTGGCCAAGAGGACCAAAGTTGCTCCTCTCGTCGAGTTCTATAAGGAAAAAATGCCAAAACTAAAAAAAATTAAAATTAAATTTTTTTTTTGAAACTTTGAGGCTCAATATCTTTATTTTTTATACCGGAAGAGGTACTGAAATTTATACCACGCATAAAGCACACCTAAATTAACGTATATTCACAGTTTCAAGAAAATCCTAAGAAAATCGATTTTCTCTAGTATAAGGACCGGAGAACGTCCTTAATTCATGGCATTTAATAGGACGATGATGAAACGTGGATTCGATGCCTTCGACGAGCTTAGAATCGCTGCGTTTTATCTCAATTAATTCGCACGAAATTCTGCAGGCTCGGATGCGCGAAAACTTCGAAGAACAATCGCATTACTTATTGTTAGATGCCGCACTGAAAGAAAAATATTTGATATTTGCGACTGTAATTGCATAGTAAAATAATTATTTTACGCAAATACCAAATATTTTTCTCTCAGTGCGACTCCAAACTCGCTCTTTATTCAAGTAATTTATCGTCAGAAAATATCTGCGCTAATACGGGCGCGCACACGAATGCCGAATGCAGATTTGCACGGTTTCGGCAGAATTATTTAAAAAGTGTTTCGCGTATAAATTTATATACACCGAGAGAAAAAAAATAAGTGCAGTTACTACAACTTCACTATAATTTTTAGTTATTTTCGGTGCCAACTACACTTTTATAGTTATTTTAACAATGAGAATTATAACTGACTCCATTCTATATTATTGTTGTCACAGCTTTAACATGCATTTAACCATATATAATACATGGTTTTATATACTATAACCTGTGATTTATGTATAGTAAATCTATAAATATATTACTATAAATGTGATAAAAATGACTATAATTGATAGATCTCTGCATATAATTACTTTATGCATTAGTTATTTTTACTGGTATTATAGCAATAATACTAGTAACTATAGAAATAAGAATCCCAACCATAATTATTTTACTATGTATTTAATTATAATCGCAAATACCGAACACTTTGATTAATAAATTTTGGATTAATTTATTAACAGTTACAATTTTACCATTCCTTTCTCTATATTTTTAAAATTATATTACTATATAATACCAAGGAAAGAAAATTTAATCAAATAATTAATATTTGTTCGAAAAAAAGTTGAAGAAATGAAAGTTTTCAGTTTGCTTGAACAATAGTTTGTACGATACTTATATAAGCAATAGTTCACATGAATGTCTCAGTATATAAACGTAAAAGATTAATATCGCAAACCAATTATATCACGTATTATTATACGGGTTAGAGATACGTGAATCGGTATTTTTTCTTAATGATAATATCAAGTTGGACGTGACATTTTATACGAGGTTGTTCGAGCTATTATTCGGATAATAAGACATTATTTGATTAAGACATCCGGCCTTATTAAGAAAATGATAGCTATTTATCCGCGCTTCCTCGATTCTCATTTAAATTTTACTGTCACATTTTGGATAATCTTATAGTTAAGGAACGAAGTTCTCCTATTGCGGTCACAGTGATGCGGACGTCCGAGTAAAGATAATCAATGCATCGCGAGCTATCATTTAGAGATTGAAAGGTCGTTAACCTTACGATTTAACTTACCTCACCATTTTTGTCAGACAATGGGAAATTTAATTACTTCCCCCACGGGTCTACATAAAAATCTCTTGCATCATCCGAAAATATTCTTTTTTCATCCCAGCAGATATCTCATTGCCGCGTACGTTATAATTAAGCCCGGTTAATGTTAATTGAATAAAAGTAGGAGTTTTTAATTTTACCACGCAAATTACAACAGTGTTGTCGTTTGATTAGGAAACGTGAGATATATTTGGACGTCGGGCCGTAAGTGCAACTTCAACGGCTGCGACCGACCCGATCTTCAGCCCCAGAACATTAACGGATGGTTCTGGTCCGGTTCTGGCGCCAAGATCGGACCGACGACTCAGCGTAACTCCGGAGACTGGAGCAACACTGGAGGATATGGTCAACCGCAGCCAGACAACCGTGAAGCTGCACAGGTAGAGTTTACTTGTTAATAGACTTTGCTTCGAAATACAGTAGACTCCCATGCATATAACACGGGTTAGTACAACACAACAGAAAAATTTTAATATTTGTTTGTTTTAAAGTAAAATAACAAATATTTTATTGCTACATCTTTAATAATCATTTTACATTTTTTATAATAAAACCTTACATCTATTATATGTGTTTCCATATGCATACATAATCCATATATATGTATAATCTCGTATAACGGATTTATATAATATGGAACGCATTTCCCGTGTACGACCAAGAGTCTGTACTTCGATATCATTGTTACATGTGACTGATACAACGGGCACTCTCACGCACGTTTTAGCAAATATAAATAAGATGGTTTGAAGCAGATTTTAAATAAATTGGAGAAATAAAGGAATAAGTTTCTCGTGTTGCGATCTCGCTGAACGCGCCATCCGATTCCGCAGCGCGCTTTCCTTCAGCGCCGACCCCGTGAAACTCCGATTTATATTCTCGTAGGGTACAGTGAAAGTATACTTTGGCATTTCCGGATTTATTGCCGCTGTCATATATGTAACCTTTAATAATTTTTATCGGCGTCTTGCTCTCGTAACCTCGCGCTATCAATTAGGTATAAAAGCTATTTAAAATCGTGCACTTATGCCCATTTCTACTAATGTATAATAGATTAGTCCAATTTAACTTATTTTTTTCATCTTTTTCTAATTTTTAATTCTAAAAATTAGAAAAAGATGAAAAGTGAGTTAAACCGAGATTAATCTACATTGATGGTCTTTTACAATTTTATACAATTTTATATACAATTCTAACAATTAGAAAAAGATAAAAAGTAAGTTAAACCGAGATTGAAGTTAATCTACATTGGTCTTTTATATTTTGTAGAAACATATTAAATACTAACAAGGGGAAGCCGCGTACTTTGGGGGTCACCGAATTGAAAAACGTTTTTACATAGTATAGTACTCTACCAGAAGAATACTTGAGCAAAGGGGTAAGGCGCAACGCTCAGCCATTTTGGAGAAAAAAAATGTAAGTGCACAATTACTATAACGTTGTCGACCCAAGTTCAATTCCTGTCCCTCGCACTTTTTTTAACGTTTTTCCTGTAATAACTGTTTATTCGTGTAAAATAAAGTTAATGTAACCAATAATTTTGTTTTCTCTTTCAAATTCGCATTTTCAAAAGGCAATTCAAAAAAATTTTTTTTAATTGCCTTTCGAAAATGCGAATTATAAAGAGAAAACAAAAATTGTTGATTATATTAACTTTATTTTACACGAATAATCAATTATTGCATGAAAAAATTAAAAAAAATGCGAGGAACAGGAATTGAACTTGGGTCGACAACGTTATAGTAATTGTGCACTTACACTTTTTTTCTCGGAAATGGTTGAACGTTGCGCCCTATCCCTTTGCTCAAATACTCTTCTGGTAGAGTACTATACTATGTAAAAACGTTTTTCAATTCGGTGACCCCCCAAAGTACGTGGCTTCCCCTTGTAAGACATAGTATACTTTGTTTCAGAGTTTTATATTTTTACATTGCTTTTTGAAAGCTTTCTATACTATCTAATATTGTATAAAAAAAGATATAAATTTTAATGCATATTCACACTCACATAAGAGGCTCTATTTTTAGTTTAAAATTGTGTAGTAAAATAATCCCTTTCAATGATTAAGGGGATCCTGCAGTGACAGGCGAACTTTCTCGATGTCGATAATGTCAACCTTTCTAATTTTGTTTTCTCTATATCTGTCTTAGTCTAACGAAATGACATCTGTCCTTGTTCGATTGCTCGCCATCTCTCGCAAGATCCGGCAACTACTGTTGCTGCTTTTCTTGTCATCCTGCATCCGTATTTGCATTACTAAAATAAAATTTCGATGGATCTTTTTTTGTACGCATTGAATCTTACTTCTACTTGCACGATATTATTCCTACATGTTTTCCCAAGGGAGGATGATAAACATTATGTATGTATAAACTGCAGAATTTTTGTTTTAAGCAAATATTGTCGTCAGGTGACAGCTGTATGTGCCCCAATAAGTAATATTTTTAATTTTTTGATGTTTTTGATATAAAATCGCGTTTGTTACCTTAGATTTTTGTGCGGACTTTAATTCTGTAAAAGATTTTTGCAATTCTATAAAGCCAATTAAAAGATCCATCTAAAAACGATAATGTCGGTAAATCATACGGCTGCAGGATCCCCTTAAGTAAATCAAGATATTTTTGATTTAATAATTTCTTTAAACTTAAAATTGATGTAATTTTGATAACATATACCAAACTACAAGAGCAAAAACTTTGAAAGAAAAGCTCCCTCGAAACGCGTTATTGTAACGTATGTCTTCTTTTCGAAGACGAAACTTTAATTAAAAATCGGAGGCTTAATTATTTCGCACATTTGCAGGGTAACGACGAGTCCTGCCTGTCCATCTTAAACAACTTCTACAATGACGGCATCAAATGGCACGACGTGGCTTGCCACCACGTGAAGCCTTTCGTGTGCGAGGACAGCGACGAGCTTCTCAACTTTGTTGCGTCCCGAAACCCAGGAATCCGTCTGTGAAAGAACTCGACCGCGGACGGACTCGGGCGAGCGGACCACCATCGGGCATCGAGTGCGATAATTTGAACGCGACGGTATTTCACGCGCACTGCGTACTCTCCCCTTCGTCGTACATTTATTATTTATAATTTGCACTAACCGATATTCTCTCTCTCTCTTTCTAACGGGCCGCGATTGTAGTGCTGCGCAATTCACCGTAAGCGGAAAAAAACCGATTGGTAGCTCCAAGTAGGCGGTAAATGCATTTAGTGTTGTATACGCATAAATTTCTGATAATTTCTGTTTGTAATCCTTTTCGTACGTGAATAAATGCATTTTTTCATTTGTATTCAAAGTCTTGTCATTTCTCCTATATTCATGTTCCATCATATTCTTCCACGTTTCGTATATAGATATCCGAGTCAGAATTGGATTTTCGTAATAAATATAGATTTAATATTAATATTAATACAATATATTATAATATTAATATATTAATATATATAATATCACTCAGCACCGAACCACGGTACCGTCAACATGTCACGGCTTCCTAAATAAAACACCAAAGGGCTTATCACCATGCAGATCGCACCAATGACTTTAAATGCGATACGAATTTAGATAAATTGTGCACCATTCGGTTTCGTTACACGTTAAGACTCAGAATGCGATACAAATGTCAGATAGATTGCGTGCCATGCGTTCGTTTGTAATGTTAGATTTCTGTAATTAGTTATTTTCTACACTGAGGATGGCCAGATGTTGGCCGAAACGTCTGTAGCTTTTATTTATTAAATAACTTGACACGAACACCCTGTTACGGCTTTATGCCCCCTTTTTTATACGTTTGATTATTAATATAATGTTGCAAAAGTTGCAATATATTATATTAATTTTAATTATATTAATAGCCCAAGGAGCGCCAATGCGCGTATAACGTGCTTTTAATGCGCGTACAATTGCATTGGCTTCAAAACTACATTAATTGTGTGTTCAAAATGCGCGCATTTAAATGCGCAATTAATGCAAATTGAGCATTTGATTTATAAATAACAGGTTTTATATTATATTTACATAAATAAGTAGCTTCTTACTCATTATGAAACATTTTATTTAAGTTTTTAAATTTTATATAAATTGAATTTTGAATAAATAGTTCCACTAACTATCTTTGTTCTTATTTCTGCGTTTAAAGCATCAATGTGTAAATGCACGTGTAGACTCTTAGATCCCCTATAGGGTAGGGGAGACCGGGGCCTAACCGTCGCCGGGGTTGAAGCGTCAAGTCAAATATCTCGGAACCTGTATATTGTGCGAACTCGCTATTAACATTGTAAACGCTGCTTATGGTACCCATGTGACCAACGGAGTTTCGGCAGGTTATCTGCCGTGTTATGATTTTTACGAGGGCAAACGTGTTTTCGGAAGGTGAAAGTGAAATTTTCTGCGCGTGGAAATTTTGTAATATCTGCAATAATATTTGCTCTCCAAATCTCAAAGTACGTGATTATAAAGAGTAATGCATGCTGAACACGAATCCAGTGTAGTTTTTTCATTATCGTTGATGTCTAATATTTCGTGGGCGATCAAACCTGAAACTTGTGCTTGGGGCCTATCCGTCAGTAAGCACCCGGGATTTATCCGTCAGTCTCGTCACTGTGGCGCGCCGGGCGCACGACTTCGGCTCACGGCGATTTCAGGTTAGGTTTCCCTCGAGCGTGATTCTGTCTTCCCTTGCACGTGCGTCAGTTTGTATAGGAGGGAAATAGTACGCACGTATCGTCGCAAAACGGGTGTTTTGGCCGACCGAAAAGATGGCGGACTGTTGTTTTTGAGATCGCTCGCGCTCACGGCACGTCGGCGAGGTACGGCGAGGCACGGCACGGCTCTGAGATCCCGCGATTTCCGCGCGAGTTGACATGCCGCGCGCGCGGTAGATCGTCGTTGTTGGTCGTTGTGTCAGTGACAGTCGCGCGTGCGACCGCATCGTCCAGCGTTCGCCGCATCGTCTCGGCGTCATTGTCGCCGGCGTTGTAGTGGTGGTGGTGTCGGTGGTGGTCATCGTCGTCGTCGTCGTCGTCGTCGTCGTCGTCGTTATCGTCATCGTCGTCGTCGTGGTGGTCGTGGCTGTCGTCGTCGTCGTCGTCGTCGTCGGCGCGTCGAGGAATCGGCGCGAGGACGCCGTCGAGTCGGTAAAATGGTCGCGCTCCACCGCGAGCTTTTCTAACCCCCCTGTCGCTATTTATCGCTCCCCCGCGAGAAACGCGGCTTGGTTAGGTTGCTCGAGGGTCCGCGCTGATCCTATGGCACCGGAACGCCGTCACGCGTGTTCCCCGTGGTTGCCCGCGTTGACAATATGACGTGCCGTTGGGGAGTTTACGATTTGGTTAACCTCTGTATTCACGTGCCTAAATTGTTTTATGGATTAAGTGAAACAATTATTTTTTAATAAATTTTTATATTTTTCTCTTAAAAAACAATTATTAAAATGTATCCTATCATTTTTCAGGATTAGATGTATGTATATGTGTTGAAAATGCAGTGTGACGGATAAACCCTGGGGGGATGACGGTTAAACCCCGGCATTTTTGAGATTTCAATTTTTGCACCGTTGTCGTTTTTGCTCTATACCGGTTAAACAAAGCGACGTAGATAAAAATTTCCTTAATAAATTTTGTAGCTAAAGGTTCACTCTTTACAGTGGTATACCACATTTAACTTAAATTATTTATTTTCTTGTTAAAAATCGGCACCGAAAAAAAACTGACGGTTAGGCCCCGGTCTCCCCTAAGCAAGTTGGTGGAGCTTCGGTTGTCCATAGTGAACTCTACACAGATAAAAGAACATTGTTATTTAGAGAATATCTTTATCTTTGACATGTAATTCTTAAAACGAGATTATACGCTATATAATCTCATTTCAAGATTTACATGTCAAAAATAAAGATATTCTCTAAATAAGAATGTTCTTTTCTTCTGTGATAGCTGTACTGGAATATGCTTACAGTTATGCTTAGAATAATTAAATTATTGGTTTAATAATCCAGATATTGGGTCTAATAATAATACAATTGAATAAACTACTTATGTTTTTGTGGCACCCCATGATAGCACTTTAATTGAAGCAAAAGCTTTTTTTCTCAGTGTAGGTTGCACTCAACGTCCATTTCTTTCTCTGTCTGGACACAGTGGACAATGAGCAACCTATCCCTTTTTTCTTCGTGTCCGGCTTCTAAACATTGTAGTGAGCATTCCAATATAGTACAGAGTTCACTAGTTGTCCGATTGGGTTTCTCGATCAATGAGCGTAGGTGCACTTTTTGGTATGCGCTGCCATAATATGCATTAAATGCGCATATAATGCGGGACAAATATGCGCTTTAAATGTGCATTTACGACCCGCATTTAATGCAAAGTTTAATGTACATTCAAAGCGCATTATACGCGCATTGGCGCTCCTTGGGAGATTTCAAATAGATGCTGCTTAGCGCATTATCTTTATGCATAGAACTATATAGGGGAGACCGGGGCACCATGAGCCACGGGGTACCATATGGGTCATTGACTGTTTAGGGTAATCCAGAATGTTTAGGTTAAGGGGGAACATATGAGTAGACCGCAAGAAAAAAAGGTGAAATTCGGGAATTTTTATCTTGGAAACTATTAATTCGATTCGAGCCGGGTTTTTTTTATTTAAAAGTACCTACATTGAGGCACGTTCACAAATTTTTTTACCCTCATTCCCTCGGAGCGCTGTTCTCGTGGCCGGCGTAAAATGTGTTCCTCGCGGACACGGTTCACGGTGGGTAAGATTTCACGCAGTCGGTTGATCTGAAACGTAAAATTCAAACGGATTCTTAAATAGCAATACATAAAGCAATTTCCATCGGGAGATTTTTTTTTTACTCAACTAGTTTTTTTTTTATCAGACTATAAAGGTCGAAAATTTGGGTCGAAAAATGAATCTTGAGTTCAAACAGTCGACGTTTCGATAAAAATTTTTTTTTTTATGAAATCTGCCGATGGAAATTGCTTTATGTATTGCTATTTAAGAATCCGTTTGAATTTTACGTTTCAGATCAACCGACTGCGCGAAATCTTACCCACCGTGAACCGTGTCCGCGAGGAACACATTTTACGCCGGCCACGAGAACAGCGCTCCGAGGGAATGAATTCCCTTAAAAAAATTTGTGAACGTGCCTCAATGTAGGTACTTTTAAATAAAAAAAACCCGGATCGAATCGAATTATATAATAGTTTCCAAGATAAAAATTCCCGAATTTCACCTTTTTTTCTTGCGGTCTACTCATATGTTCCCCCTTAATTCAATTAGTATCATGTGACAGTTATTTCGTTGCCCATACTTCGTATCTAGGTGGCAGTCATCAAAGTCCGTAGTCTCGAGACGCACGTGACATAAATGGTTTTCGTGATGCGTAAATTTCTTTTTAACCATTTAGAAATGTTTTAATATTGTTTTTGTAGTAAAATATACACGTACTAAAAATTAGGTGTAACTTTCTAGCATCTTTTGTCATTTTACTACACTACAGATAATCATGTATCATTAATTTTTTTTATTACGTTTCACCGTTTTCTGTATTAAGTGCATTCGGGGTACCATGGGACAACCAATGCTGCGGCACCATGAGTCACACACGCCACCAAAGTTGATGATAGATAGATAGGTTAATGACATATGTTATTTTTGATTAAAGAAAACATGTCAAAAGTTAGTTTTTCTCCAAAAAAATGATATTTCAGTAGTGGGTTCTGATATCTTTGTTTGTCCTGCCCAATCCTGAACAGTGTCATAAGAAAACGTATAAAATAAAATTTATTTTCAACTTTTGTAACTTTTCGTTATTTCTTGAATAAATAAACCTAGTTTTTGTGTGTGATTTATAGTGCTCCAGTGACAGACCCATGGTGCCCCGGGTATGGGGCACCTTATTGGGTCATTTCTCAAAAAATGTGTTTTAATTTTTTTTCTCAAAAACTAATCAATATTTGCCAAATACGCTAAATAAATTTTAAAATATACATAGTGCTTTAATTATTTTAAAAAATGGGACAAAAAATCTTATATTTAAAAGTACTTTTCAGAGTTTGAATTTTTGTGGCTCATGCCCAGTGAGAAATACCTCATCAAAACGATATCAAATTGACGTCAAATAGATGAAAATTTCATCTATTTGACGTCAATTTGATATCGTTTTGATGAGGTATTTCTCACTGGGTGGTGCCCCGGTCTCCCCTACATATAATTAGTCGTTATTTTTGCTTTTCATTACTATTGTTGTCTTGTGTTCAGATTATTGCTAATATATGATGATTTTTTATAATTTATAGATGATTTAAGGTGATGCTGGAGTCGTCTGTTTTACCGGCATTTTTTGCCGTCACGTAGCGTCGTATTAATTTGACAGAATTAAAATTTCTTTTCCAGAATTGCAATACCCTTATGAAAAAGTACACTCAACTTTGATGGTTAACATCCAAATTTGGGCGTAAGTTTAGTGTTTGTCATCAAAGTTAAATGTCAACACTTAAATTTAGGTGTAGATTGAGTGTTTACCATTAAGGTTTAGGTAAATTGTGGGTTTAATCCTCAATGATGAGTGTATATTGGGAGTTTATTCTCAATGATAAGTGTAGGTTGGGGATTAAGCCTCAATGTTTAGTGTAGGTTGGAGATTGATCCTCATCGTTGGATGTTGGTTTGGTGTTAACAGAGTGTTAACCTTTAATGTTCTATGTCGATTTAATCAGTGTCGCCATGATCCCTTTATCGTTGGGTGTCGTTTAAATGTTATTGTGTTAATTTTCGTTAAGTGTCAATTGACGGCTTGGTTGATTGGAAAAGTGTTTCAGATAAAAGTTGAAAGGTTTGAAGGGGGCCAATAGACGATCTTATTGGATTTTGGATCCAGGGCCTGTATTGAGCCCAATAGGGCCTAAGTCAAATTTTTTGAAAACCCCTATTTTTTATTGTACCATCTTTTTATATAATACTTTTATATAATGTATAATACTTTTTGAGATATTCAAGGAAAACTTGGTAACTTTTTCAATATATATTTAGCTTGATATCTTGATGATTGTTTGCCAGAGAAAAAAGTGGTACAGAGGACTTTTTAACTTAATTTTATTTCAAAAATGTGCTTTTGCAATAGTATACTCCAATTTTTTTTAAATATTTGTGTATGCATCTTCTTGGAGTGTTTACAAATATTTAAAAAAATTGGAGTGCTATTGCAACAGCATATTCTTAAGGGGTAACACCACTCTAGAATTTTGAAAAAATCGATTTTTTTTTGCTTAAACAACACTTTAGGGTCATAAAAACAATATGTAGTTGGCCAAATGTATGGTGCAGGCATCACAGATTAGAGGTAAACAAAAAATTTAAAAATTTAAAAGCTCGTAAAACTTTAAACGCGTTTTTCTCGAAACCACTTTTTTCAAACTGGGTGGACACATTATTTGAACACCACTGCATGGATCGACTTAAAATTTATACAGTAGCTTCACAACTACATTCTCTATGGCACCACGTAGCCGTTTTTTGATTGAATAAAAACTTTTTTTTTATAAACAATTTACTGCTTATTTTTTGGCTAGAAAATCGATGTTTTCCTTCAAAAGTGTGCCATTTCTACAAAATTTGATTTAAAAAAAATCCCCTACGTGGTGCCAAAGCCAATAGTATATAGATGATAAATTTTGTTTGTTTTTTGTTCCAGGTCTTATAGTTTTCGAGAAATCTTCCCGCCCGTTTAGGCCTTTTAAAAAAAGACGATTTTGAAGATGGGCTCTGTCGCCGCCATTTTGAATGAAAATGATAATAAAAAAATTTTTTTCGTACTTCAATATGTGTTAAATAAACCCTCTGAAAAGAAATCATATCCCTTTTTTCATACTCCTGAAATAAATTGTCAAAGTTAGGCCTTTTTTCTGCTTTTAGAGTGGTGTTACCCCTTAAGACAAAATCCAGTCAAAAAGTCCTCTATACCACTTTTTCCTCTGGCAAACAATTATCAAGATATCATAAGCTAAATATTGAAAAAGTGACCAAGTTTTCCTTGAATATCCCCGAGAAAAAATGATTAGATATAATCACATATAATTATATAAAATCGACATTAGATATAATTAGATATAACAAATGAGCTGATAAAATTGTATATAATTGTATATAATTATATATAACCACATATAATTATATAACCATATATGGTTATATATAATTGTATGTGGTTATATGTAATTATATACAATTTTATCAGCTCATTTTTTATATCTAATTATATCTAATGTCGATTTTATATATAATCATATGTGATTATATCTAACATAATAAATATTTTATATATATTAAAAAAGAATTCTGTTAACTTCGATTAAGGAATAAAGGTGCCTTTTCATACGCAGCACGCTGCGGCAGCAAAATGTCACGTGATTCAAATTTTCTAGAACTGCTTTTGCTGCATTCGCTGCTCATGAAAAGGAATAGCGGCAGCAGCATATTTAATCTTAACCTAAAATATGTTTTTTTTGGTTGCGGTTTAAAATTAATTTTAACAGTCTGATAATGTCATACAATCAACATCAATTATATGAGTGGCACAGAAAATGTGAGCAAATAATTCAAAAATATAATGTGGAAAACTTAAGAAGGCAAAAAATTGTGATTACGGCGACTGTTGGTGCAGTTATAGCTTGGGCAACTGAAAATTTAAAGAAAAAGCGACGTTATAAAAAGAAACGTACTTGGATAACCGAATTTTTTGAACAACGTCGACGATATGGGTTTTACTATACGGCTTTACCTATATTAAAGTTAGAAGATTTACGCTTTCGAAATTATTTTCGAATGAGTACTATACAATTTGAAGAATTATTGGAATTAGTTGCCCCAAAGATTACTCGACAATATGCTATTCGTGAACCAATTGAAGCAGGACAACGCTTATCAATATGTTTAAGGTATACATATAATATAATGAAATAAATATTCTTTTTAAGTTATGTTGCTAATCTTTCTATTTTTATTGTAGATATTTAGCAAGTGGAGATAGCATGACATCTATGTCATACCAATACCTTGTAAGTTTAACAGCAGTATCAAAAATCATTTCGGAAACTTGTCAAGCCTTGTGGGAAATCTTATCACCACTTGTATTAGTACAATGTAATGAAAGTGCCTGGAAAGCAATTAGTCATGACTTCAATGAGAAATGGCATTTCCCACATTGCATTGGAGCTATAGATGGAAAGCATGTTATCATACAGGTATGAAATATCATAAAATACTCTCTTTTTAACTGGTATAAATTATGTATGTACATATTTCTATCATATACAATTAAAAATTATGTCTAGAGTTATCCACTTATTATACCAATACCAATACAAAATATTTGAATGCCAAGTTTAATTAATCTATACTTTGCAGAGTCCTGAAAAATCTGGTTCAGCGTACTTCAACTATAAAAAGACCCACAGTATTGTACTCTTAGCTATGTGTGATGCTAATTATCTTTTCACTTACGTTGACATTGGAGCATTCGGTCGTCAAAGCGATGGTGGGATTTTCAAACAGTCTAAAATGGGTCAAAGATTTGCACAAGGGAAAATGAATGTTCCGGCGGCAGATGAAATTTATGAAGGAAGTACTACATATCCATATGTAATAGTTGGAGATGAAGCGTTCCCACTAACTTCATATTTGATGCGTCCATATCCTGGCAGAGGTGAACTAACGACTGAGAAAAAGATTTATAATTATCGATTATCTCGAGCAAGAAGAGTAATCGAAAATGCGTTTGGAATACTTGCTGCACAATGGCGATTTTATAGAAAATCTACTATTGCTAAAGTTGATACTACTGAGAAAATGGTAAAAGCAACAATAGTTTTGCATAATTGGCTTCGTAAGCAAGATTTGTCGAGAAGAGAAACATTTATAACACCTGAAATGGTTGATAGAGAAGGAAATGATGGATCAATAATACCGGGTACTTGGAGAAATATAGTTGCAAGTAATAATTCTGCTTTCCAAGACATTGCTGCTACTTCTACACACACGCATACAAGAGTAGCTGCAGATATTCGAAACAAATTCACTGAGTATTTTTATGAAGAAGGAGCCGTTCCATGGCAATTTTCACGAATTTATCAGTGAAAAAAATGTACTATTAAGCGTAAATGTAATTAATTATTAAGTTGTATAAGCAATATAGAATTAATACTTTTTCTAAGTTTATTTAAGAAATCCAAATGATTAATCAAATCTACTTTATTAAATAAATGAAATCCACTAGTTATAAATATTTTACATTATATATTTTTATAATATGTAACATAGTAATTAATCTAGACTTTTTAAACATAATAAAAAAAATTAAAATACTTTGGTGTAAGCAATAATTACACTACCCTGCATTGTTTGCATGAAAAAGTCACAGAAGATGAGAAAGACGTGATATTTTTTCTCTGAAGAAAGACATCATTTCAAATATAAGGGTGTTTCTTTCTTTCTCTGGCAGCTTCCGAATTTGTGTACCCATTATTAGGAACAGACCATCTACTTCATCTTGCTTTACTAAAGGTGGTAACGCTGGTAATTGAATCGGCTCGGAGATAGCGTTCATTGTTGTAATTGCATCTGCAATTTTGTTGATTGCAACACTTGATTCTGTGCTTTCTGATGACAGGTTTGCTATCAATACAAAATAAGTGATAACTTTTTATATTTTCACAAGGATAAATATTAAAAACACGAAATACTTACAAGATCGATTTTTCTTTGGAATCGGTGGAATGTTTTCTTCATTTTCCTCATCGTTAGAAAGATTTGAAGTTGTTCTTTAATAATATGATTATATCAGTTAAAACATGAATGAAAGCTATATAATGTTAATTCAAAGTTGTAATAATTTTAAAACAATGCAATACTTCTTTCTCAAAGATACATCGCGCAAAAAATCCAACTGATCAAAATGTTTCCATTTTCGCTTTGTAGTAGGTCGTCCTGATCCACTAGGTAATTTTTCTTCCGCCAGTTTACGATAATAAGTATCTCGTAATATCTTCCATTTTTTTGCAGCTTCTTTTGGACTCAAACGTCCTATAAAAATAAATAAAATATATTAGCAAAACATCTAATTATCTTCATCAAAAAGTTTAAACATTTATATTCACAGGTTATTCAATATCACATATTTGTAATACCTTGGAGAGCTTCCGAAACCGCTTTCCATGCTTCACCAGTTATTGCTCTGTTACGTTGTATTAAAGGTAGATTATAATTGTATAATGCTTCCCATTTTGAAACCTCTTCTATAAGCAATTCTTCTAGTTCCGTTGAATCAGAAGAATTATTAACTGAAGAAGGTTCTTCAACCGCACCATGTTCACCTGTATTTTTTTCTGGCTGACTCGATGGCTCATCAAGTACAATGCTTTCTACACCATTATCCATAGCACTTCGTCGCATTATTAATCCATTTTCTATATAAAAAATCATCACATACATTATATACACAGTTATATCATTTATTTTCATCATTTTTCAAGAATCTACAACACACATCATTTTCATTTATATTTACCGCATACTGGATAAAAATATCTGTTTTTATCAGTGAAGTAACGTTCATATCCTTCCAAGCATTTATGATTTGAAATTAATGATTCTTCCGTAATTTCTTCACAAATTCCACAAGTATTAACACGTTTTATCTAACAGAAAAATAAATTAATAGTCAACGCATTTAGATTATATTGTTTATACATCTGCAATTTTTCATTAAACGATTTAAAAAGCAGAAAAGTAATACTACTAAAATTTCTTTATTTAGAGAATAAATTATAAATTTCTAAATTATAAGATTACTTTATAACCAAGCTGAAAAAAATAATAATAATTGCTGTTCATCAATTACGTTTGTGATATTGACAAATTGAGGTTATGAATTTTGCTTACAATTAATTATTCATAAACATTTTCTATACCTCATTGAACGCCATTCTCTCAATACATTCCTTAACATTTGTTGCAAACACTGCACAGGTACGTATGTAAATATTGGTCGCTTTCCTGACTTTAACTTCAAGCGACTGGACGGAATCCGACTTTGCTGCTCTTTGTTCGTTTGGTTGAACTTCAAAACAGAAGAACGAGATGCAGTAAAATGTATTTTGCGTCGGAAGTGTGTCATGTTATAAAAAATTTTCAACCAATCACAGCGAACTGCTGCGGCTGCACACTGCGCATGAAATGGTACCTTAAAGCATTGATAAATTTAGTGTATATTTTTTCAAAAGCTAGAATCAAAAGTGAAATGATTTACATATAACTTGGCGCTGCTTGGCGTGAGATACTGCCGTGTCTCTTGATACCATTCTTATACCATTGTTTGTCAAATTTTAAATACGAGAAATAAATCCTATGGGATGCCACCTATCGGATAATCCAAATTTAAGTTTATATATGGTTATATATAATCATATATAATCTACATGGATAAATGCTTAATTCTTATATATATACTTTATATATAAATTATATGAACTTATATATAATCATGTCAAAATGTATGTGAAACTTTTTATATAATATATATATTCGATAGGATTCGTTTCTCGTATTTAAAATTTGACGGACAGTGGTATAAAAACGGTATCAAGAGACACGGCACTATCTCATGTCAAGCAGTGCCAAGTTGTAATATATGGAATAAATTATTTCACTTTTGATTCTATAGCCTTTGAAAAAATATACATCTTAATTTATCAATGCTTTATTATCGAAGTTAACAGTTCTTTTCCAATATATATTGACTATATATGGTCATATATGATTATATATGATTATATATAATTATATATGATCATATAGAGACAAAATTTATATATAATTGCATTATATATAATCATATATATTTATATATAATTATATATAATTTTTTTTCCCGGGCAAGTTCCATACGCACACATGACCTGCAATATTATTTTATAATACTGAATTATTATGAGGAGCTGAGCTTTGTACGAGCGATGTGCTCCCGCTCTTCGAGAGGGCAGCTCCAGCGTGGCGCGAGCCTCGGGGCGCCACGTGCATGCGCGATCGGACGGTCGTTGTCTGAACTCAGAAGAGCCCGGTGTGTCGTTGAGTACAGACGTATCTAACGTGTGATATTATATAGATATAATAAAGAGTTCAAAGTAAATCTAGTGTGTGCTTCCTGTTCATTTCGTCTCACACCCATCTAAGACAAATAGCCAATAGGTTATGGGCCCAGGGCACGCTTCTGCAGCGTGAGGTTACAGTCGAACGTGTAACGCGAAGTGTGTGAGACGCCGGCAAAGGGAATCGAGAAGAACGGAAGTATCTAGAAGAATAGAAGCATCTAGAAGATTAGAGGGTAAGTAAATAATATTCCTCGCTGCTGACGAGCAAAACGAGAGAATTCTCAGCTAATAAGAACGTTCGTTCGATAAAGGCTGTTAGAAGGAGATAGATGTTTTTGCCTTCTTCTTGAAAGATAGAAATAGAGGTAACAGTGAAAATAAGAGAATTAGAGAATAGATGTATAAAGAGTAGATGCGAGAAATTAACTAAATTCTAATAGAAAGAGATAGATGAGTGAGATAGAAAGAGATAGATGTGTGAGATGGAAAGAGATAGATATATGCCGCTTGGTAACAAGCTGGCGGGAAAAGCGATGTGCGTGTGCAAGTCCGATCGTGAACAGCGAGAGTCATTTTTTTGGCGCGCGAAAGTCCGATCGTGAAAAGTGAGAGTCATTTTTGGCGCGAGGGACGTGTTGCCGGGCACGCGCTGACGCATGATCGATTGGAAAAACATAGCATCAATGCGACGCCATAACACATAAATATAAATACATGCATGTGTGTGGAATTTATTTTCAAAATCGTCATGCATAGGGTCGGTGATCAGGCATGACTTGCAGTGCGGTGTAGTTTGATCGCTGTTTAGGGAGGCCGCGTAAATTTGTAGGAGTCCCGTGCGCGTGCGTGATCAACCCGATATCCTATAGATCTTTTCAGCAGTGCTGGAGATCGCACGGGATGGTGGTGTGCGTGTGCGGATGGCTCTGCAGAGGCGCGTGGTTTCTCGCTTTCAGATCATTATGAATTGCAGTGCGTTCTGTATGGTCTCGTAAGCAATAAATAAGTTTTGTTGTTGAGAAAAACTCGACGATAAAATTATAAATTATTATTTGTCAATATAAATGCTAATGTTCAATTGACATTTAAATCCCTATCTAGATGGAAAAAGAGACGGAAAATCTTCCGATGGATGAGGACAGCCGTGATGCGCTGGTAGAGTACGACAGCGACAGCGATAGCAGCGTGGTCACGGTGGTAGAGAAAGAGACAGGAAAAGATAAAACCATGAGTAAAGATGAAGAAGAAAAAGAGAAAAAGAAGGAGACTGAAGAAAGGGGTGCAATCCCGAAAAGCAGCAAACCCAGAGTAATAGAAAATGTAGACGTGAGTAAGAAATGGGCAGAAAATCGTCCTGTTCTACCCATAGGGACAAAGTTACTATATGAAAAACAAGAAAAGATGGTAACAAGAATGGATACAGTGTCACAGATGCTAGAAAAGGTAATGACGAAGGCCACCGAAATGATGGAAAATATGGTGGAAGTCTCCCGCATAAATCTGGAGAAAGAAAGAGTGAAACTTAGACGGTTAGAGGTAAATAACAAAAATACGCAAAATAAAGTAGAAAACAATATACAAACGGTTAAAGAATTAGAAGTAGAGTCTAAAAAGAAAAAGTTAGATGAAACAGTTTGTTCGGCCGAGAAAAATAGAAGTTTAGAGACAATTAAGAGCGCTTTAGAGGTAGAATTAAACAGTCAAAGGTTGCATATTAGAAGAGAATATAAGCTGACGCAAAAATCCAATTTTGATCTTTGGATGGACTATTTAAAATCCGAGTTAATGAATAACGATTTATTAGATGTAATAGATTCAAATATTGAAAGTCCAGAAAATCTTTCCGAATTAAAAGTTGCTAAGAGAAAAAGTCTAGTTAGAGACATTATAATCAATCATTTAGATGAAAATTATCATAAAAGGATTCTACATGAGAAAGATCCAAAAGAAATTTTGAAGAAATTAAGAGGTTATAAAAAGAGTGAAGTAAACGTTACTCATGCATCGGTACGAACTAGACTTTATCAAATTAAAATGAAAAAGGACGAAAAAGTAAGTGATTTTTGCGAACGCTTTGATTCAATAATTAGAGAATATGAATCATGTGAAGACGCGGTACCTCTCACAGAACAAGAAATTAGATCTGCATTTTATCAAGCTGTGGCAATTAATGTGCCGGAGCTGAGAAATGTAGATTTAATTAGAAGACAAACCAATCTTAAAGAAATGAACATTGACGAAATAAAATCTTTCATGATGCAGTTAGAGGCAGAGACAAAGAGTGAAGTTAGAGAGAGGCCAGAGAAACCAGAAGTTAGAGTGCAGAGGGCTACCGCAGAAGATAAGAAGCAGGTAAAATGCTATAGATGCAACAAATTGGGCCATATGGCGAAGGACTGCCCACTAGCGGGATCAGATGCCTGGTTCTGTTATTACTGCCAGGAAGTTAGAGGTCATAAGGGTGACAGTTGCCCGAATGCTGGAGCCCAGGCGAACAAATCTAGAGGAAAAAGGTATACAAATAAAACCGTTAATAAAAATATAAAGAAAAAGGGTAGATTTGCGCAAAAAGGTACAAAAAGAGTAGATAATAAAGGGAAAATAACCAAAGTACAACCAGCCAAGAAACCTGTACCATCGAAAACAGCAATTGAAGGAAAATCAGAAGCAGGTAAATTGTGCATGGTTAAATTAATAGAAGATAAAGATAGTTCAAAAGAGTTAGTCAATTTCATTGTAGATTCGGGTGCTACAGATCATATTGTGAATAAGAATATTATTCTGTCCAATTTTGAAAAATGTAATGATAGAGTCATTAAATGCGCGAATAAAAATGAGCTTGCAGACATTTCAATAGATGGTAAAGGAGATCTTCTGTTAATAACGAATGGAAAAGAAAAGAGAGTCATTAAATTAACAAATGTAATTGCAACAAAGGAAGTATCCGAAAATTTATTATCTCTAAGAAAGTTGGCTGATGCAGGGTTCAGTATTTATTTAGATGATAAAGTGTTTAAAGTTTACAATAAACTGACAAATAAAATAGTCTTTGAAGGAATCTATGAGAAACCAAATTGGATTATACAATTCGAGGTCAAAAATAATAATATAGAGGATGATAATAATGTAAAATGTGCTGTGTATAGATGTAGAGCAGAAATTGTTCCACATTGTGAGCTTCCTGAACAATCGCAAGCAAACATTCAGACCAATGAATTATCAATTTCGGAGGGAGAGTTAGATGAGAGGAAGAATGTTGGCTCTGCGATTGGGAGGGAGAATGAAGGAGAGCTCGCAAATGTGAATGAAAACATAGAACATAACAATGCTGAACTCGATCAAGTCATTAAGTTAGAGGATATACAAACATTAGAGAATATAGAAGAAATGTGTGAAAGCTCAGTAGTTGAAAAAGTAAAGAAGTTAGAGAAAATAAATGAGGCGATGTTATGGCATGTTAGATTAGGTCATGCGTCGTTAAACTATTTAAGACAGCTACAAAAAGTAGAAAAGAGATTAGAAAAAGTTAAGTTTGATAACTCCATATTAGAGTGTGAAGTCTGTATAATGGCAAAGATGGCAAAATTGCCGTTTAAAGACAACAGAAATAGAGCACAAAGATCACTACAGGTGATACATACGGATATCATGGGTCCAATAAAACCTACATCTTATCCAGGACGAAAGAGGTTTATAATAACCTTTATAGACGACTACTCTAGATTAGCGAAAGCCTACTCCTTGAAGACGAAAGATGAATCGGGAAAGGCTCTAGAGAAATATCTAATATCCGCCAGAAATCTACTAGGAAAAGAAGAAAAGCTATGCTATGTGAAGTCAGATCAAGGCAAGGAATTTACGGGAGGTGCATTTAAAGAAGTATTAGAAAGAGAAAAGATAGAAGCCATATATGCACCACCGTACACTCCGGAACACAATGGAGTTGCAGAAAGGTTCAACAGAACGTTGCAAGAGAAAGTAAGAACATATATGTTTGACTCGGGATTACCAAAGAGTATGTGGGAGTTAGCAGTTGACGCTGCTGTGCATGCGTACAACAGATCTCCACACAAAACTATAGAATATGAGATCCCGTTGAAGAAGTTCTCATCAGAAACAAGTTGTCATTTCGAGCAAATAAAGAGATTTGGATGCATTGGATATGCTAGAGTACCAAAGCCTACGTCGAAATTTGACAAGAGAGCTATTAGAGGTGTGTTGGTAGGATATACTGACACTGGATATATACTCTGGCATCCAAGCACAAGAAAATTTATAGAGTCCCGACACATTCGATTTAATGAAAAGATAACATATAAAAATGTATATCAAAACAGTCAAACAGAAGAAGAAAAAGACTCAGATAAAAATTGGATGAAAGAATTCGTAGAAGATGAGGAAAAGGGAGAACAAAAACTAGAAATTCCTGAGAAAAAAAAAAAGAAAAGAGGTAGACCGAGAAAACAAACAACACAACTAGATGAACAGAAGCAGAAGGTCGCACGAAAGGAAAGTGAAACTCCAATGACTAGAAGTAAAACCAAAAGAAAACTAGAAGATAATGGAGACACTAATGTGCGGAGAATATTAGAAGACGTTAGCTTTGCTAATTACAATAATGCGAAAAATATTCAACGGAATATAGAGAATGAAGATGAATTACACCAATGTCTTATGGCATTGTTGAATAGAGAGCCAGTTACTTATGAAGAAGCTATGTCAAGTAACGAAAGAGAGAATTGGAAGATTGCAGTCAAAGAGGAACTTGAATCTATGTATGCTAATCAAGTGTGGGAACTTGTTGATAGACCATTAGAGAAATTAGATGGAAAACGACCTAATATAATAGATTCAAAATGGGTATTTAAAAGAAAATTAGAGGCAAATGGATCTACCAGATTCAAAGCAAGACTTGTGATCAGAGGTTGTAAAGATAGAAATGTGTATGATTTAAAAGAGACATATGCACCCGTTTCAAGACTGTCACTGGTTAGATCTATATTGGCAATAATAAATAAGTATAACTTATACGCTAGTCAGCTAGATGTTAAGACTGCGTTTTTGAATGGAGTTCTAGAAGAAAAAGATGAAATATATATGGAAATTCCAGAGGGAGTAGAAGTAGATGAAAACACCAAGAAGACAAAGGTGTGTAAATTGAATAGAGCTTTGTACGGATTGAAAATAAGTCCGAAAAGATGGAATAGGAGATTTTCAGAAGAGGCTAAGAAACTTGGATTAGAGAACGACCTACATGAGCCGTGCCTGTTCACGTGGAGGAAAGAAGGCAAAATAGTGATCGTACTGCTATACGTAGATGATATGTTGGTTGCAAGTAATGATCAGAAGAAACTAGAAGAAATCAAAAAGAAGTTGAGTGAGACATTTGAGACGAAGGATCTTGGGGAACCAAAGAACTTTCTGGGAATAACAATAGAGCGAAACAAAGAAGAAAGTTATATGTACATTCATCAGACGCGATATACTGAGAGCATATTAGAAAAATTTCATATGAATGAATGCAAGCCTCAGAGCACTCCTATGGTCACCAGAAAAGTGAGCAATAAAAACAAAAAGAGTAAACTAGAAGAAAAGAGTATTAGAGAAGAAACTAAAAGAGTTCCTTATAGAGAAGCTATAGGAAGCTTGATGTATCTGGCAAATGCTACACGACCTGATATAGCCTTTGCAGTGAACTATTTAGCAAGAAGACAATTAGAGCCCATGGAAGAAGACTGGCAAGATGTAAAAAGAGTCTTCAGATATCTTAGAGGAACTGCAAATAGAGGATTGATATTTAAAGGCAAAATAGATGAATTAGAGTCGCTGACAGATGCGAGTTTCAGAGATTGCATTGATTCTACATCCACTGGAGGATACATAATCAAATTATTTGGAGATGTGATAGCATGGAGAAGTCATAAACAGACATATGTCACACTCTCTACCTGTCAAGCAGAGTATCTAGCAATGAGTGAGGCCTGTCAAGAAGTAATCTCGTTAGACAAGTCACTCAGGTATGTTGTTGGAAAAACATTTTTGCCTGTAACAATTTGGTGCGATAACAGAGCTGCAGGAAACTGCACTAAGAAGGATGGAAGTCATAAACTTAAAATGTTTGATGACAATTTAGAAGAAATAAAGAAAAACTTAGAAAAAAGAGAAGAAACTGGAAACAGAAAACATATGGCTGACACTCATGGAGATTTTATCAAGCAGTGTGTTGATCAAGGAAAGGTAAAAGTCGAATGGATTGAGACCAAAGAGAACTTGGCAGACATTATGACAAAACCTTTACCTTTAGAAGCATTTGCATATCTAAGAGATAAAATAATGAATTTAGAGTTTAAACAAAATTAGAGATTAATTTTACTCGAGAACTAATTCTTCGTATGTTTCAGATAAAGGAGAAGATTAGAAGATAAGAGGAAGACCACAGATCGCTCGCCCAAAGGGAGGGAGTATGAGGAGCTGAGCTTTGTACGAGCGATGTGCTCCCGCCCTTCGAGAGGGCAGCTCCAGCGTGGCGCGAGCCTCGGGGCGCCACGTGCATGCGCGATTGGACGGTCGTTGTCTGAACTCAGAAGAGCCCGGTGTGTCGTTGAGTACAGACGTATCTAACGTGTGATATTATATAGATATAATAAAGAGTTCAAAGTAAATCTAGTGTGTGCTTCCTGTTCATTTCGTCTCACACCCATCTAAGACAAATAGCCAATAATTATATAATATTATGTAACAAATTTTTGAATTTAATATCTATAATATATATAAAAACAATTCAAATAAATTTTTAAATTTAGGATTAAATATCTGCAGCATATATGATGACTTGCGAATCTATATCTATACAGATATAGTGCTATATCTGGTTGTACATAGGACAAGATTAGTCACATTAATATATCTGGCTATATATGACTTCATAATAGTTGTATATAATGCTATATCTAGTTATATGTAGGGTGCACTACTCATATATCATTATATCTGGCTTCACATACATTTATATACGATTAGATATGGTGCTATATCTGGTTGTATATAGCGCCAAATTAGTCACATTAATATATCTGGCTATATATGACTGCATATATAATTGTATATAATGCTATATCTAGTTACATGTAGGGTGCACTACTCATATATCATTTTATCTGGCTTCACATACATTTATATACAATTAGATATGGTGCTATATCTGGTTGTACATAGGACAAGATTAGTCACATTAATATATCCGGCTATATATGACTGCATATATAGTTGTATATAATACTATATCTAGTTATATGTCGGGTGCAGTACTCACATATTATCATATCTGGCTTCACATACATTTATATACGATTAGATATGGTGCTATATCTGGTTGTATATAGCGCCAGATTAGTCACATTAATATATCTGGCTATATATGACTGCATATATAGTTGTATATAATACTATATCTAATTATATGTAGAGTGCACTACTCACATATCATTATATCTGGCTTCACATAAAATTATATACATTTATATACAAGTAGATATGGTGCTATATCTGGTTGTATGTGGGACCACTGATTGCACATGTGGCCATGTATAATTAGATATGACCCCATATAAAAACATATATAATTATATATAATTATATATAATTATATATATACCAGATATAATAATATATGATTATATCTAATCATTTTTTCCCGGGATCTTAAAAAGTATTAGGCAAATAAAAGAATTTTTCAAACAAAAGTTGTTCAAATTAATTAATAGAGAAAAATGGTACAATAAAAAATAGGGGTTTTCATTTAAAAAATTTGACTTAGGGCCTACCCATCGAGAAATAACCCATCGAATCGACGTCTAATTGACGTCGAAATCATCGATATTACATCATATCGAAATAATGCTCGAAATTTGAAGCTTATTTCGATGTTTGTGTTATATGACATTTTTAAAAAAAAGAGATTATTTGTGACATACATTCATCGCGCCAGACTGTAAACAGGCAAATTATGTATGTTCTGTTAAGACATCGATATTTCATCATTTCGATATCGATTCGAAGCTATTTTGATTTGCCTGTCAAATATATAATAACATTGCCATTATATAGAATGCAATATGAATAAAAAATTATATTGTATTGGCAGACATGGATAATGTAAATATTTTATGAATTGAGCATATTATAATAATTGCGTTACAATATTAATTTTTTTAGGCTTCCATTTCCATTAAATAGTTACTTTACAACTGTAAAAGTCACAACAAAATTCCTGTTTGTAATTTGACAATTTTGAAAATTATATAATAGATACATTTTCAGTATTACATCCGCTCATTGATTAAACAAGAAGTTAAATTAAGCAACTAATTAAATTATTAATATTAAATATTAATACAATAAGATATTTGTATTTACATTTATCAAAATAAAAAATAAGTCCAATTATAAAAATAAATATTAATAATTGGACTTATTAAAAATTAAATAATTTGTTCAGATATTGCGCTCGAATTCTTTTCGCGTTTTACAACGCCCGATCGTTTTACATTAGATGGCGCGACGCGCGAGTCGCCACTCTCAAAGAGCCCCCGCCTCCTTCCTCACTCGTTAGGTGTCATGGCCGCACTTGCTTGCGTTTCTTCGAACGTGTCGAGTCCGTTACCTCTTTCTTGACGGATTGATCGTTGCGGCGCGTGTTCTGGAGACCAACCGAGCGAGAGTCGGATCACCAGAGAGAGCTCACCGCCAGGAAAGGGAGAGCTGCGGCAGCTAGCGTCCGAGAGGGAGGATCGAGGCGAGGAGTCCGGTTTAGCGAGCGGAGCCCTTAAGAGATTCTCATTAGGACGCCATATTTGTTACTTTCATTTGAGGGTTCATATTTTTAGGGTTTATACCGTCATTTTTAAGGATTAACCATTAATTGAAGGTTAACTATCACTTGAAGGTTAACCATCATCAAAAGAAAAACCCTTAAAGTTGGGTGTGATTTTGGACCGCCAATTGAAGATTAACCTTCAAATGATGGTTAACCTTCAATTGGCGGTCCGAAATCACACCCAACTTTAAGGGTTTTTTTATGGTGTTTTTTTAACGGTTAACACCAAAAGTTAAGTGTATTTTTCTATAAGAGTACATACATCAATGATTCAGGGAAACTTCGATTTTACATAGAAAACGAGAAAAAATTACGGAAGTACAGATTTCGTTATCTACTTTTATCTTAATATGGCGTCTCGAGTTGCGGCGAGCTGTCAGCTCATCACAATAAGATGTGTTTCATATAAGAGATATACCATTGATACGAACGCGAAAACAAGCTTCCCTGAATTGCACAACAAGAAAAACATCGATAAACCCCCCCAAATTAAGATTTGGAAGCGTAATATAAAAGTATGATGTTGGTGTGCATCGTGCGTATGTGTGCGTGCAATATAGCGTGCTATCCTTGTCTATATCTTTGTCTATACAAGGACAGATATAGTCGATGACATAGAAAATGGTAATTTTGTCGGTTATACAGACGGCTCCAGCATCACCTTAATATAGTTTAAGGTGATGCTGGAGTCGTCTGATGTATAATCGACAAAATTACCATTTTCTATGTTATCGACCTATATCTGTCCTTGTATAGACAAGGATATAGACAAGAATAGCACCTACATTGCACGCACACATACGCACGAATCGTCATATTACTCTTCATACTCTTATATTAGACTTCTAATCTCGATTTGGAGGGTTTATCGATGTTTTTCTTGTTGTGCAGTTCAGGGAAACTTGTTTTCACGTTTGTATCAATATATCTTTTATATGAAGCACATTTTGTGATGAGTTGACAGCGATCGCTGTAACTCGAGACGCTATATTAGGATAAAAGTAGGTAAGGAAATCTGTAATTCCGTAATTTTTTCTCGTTTTCTATATAAAATCGGAGTTTCCCTGAATCATTGATGTATGTACTGTAATTATGGAGAAGCATTTTTAATTCTGTCAAATTAATACGACGCTGAGTAGAAAGAAAATGGTAATTTTATCGATAAAACAGACGACTTCAGCATCACCTTAATTTACTAAATATACTCGTAGTGAAACGTCAGTGGATCGTGATAACTTTAGGGTCCGCATAGAAGAGCCACTTTGTAACGTAACAGAGAAGCGCTACAGACTGTACAGACCAACCACTTTGTTGCACTACGCAGAAACGCTACAAATCTGAATAGGTACTGTATGTATGTACTACCTTAAAAATAACTTTTGCACTTTTGCACTTTGGACTGGTAGAGAAAACTGAAGCCGTGATCAGACTACGGATTGGGATTGAGATTGGATTGAAATTTGACCAATTAGAGCAAAGTTCACTAAACTTGAAGTTAGTTTTCTTTATTCTGATTGATTAAATTTCAATCCAATCTCAATCCCAATCCGTAGTCTGATCACGGCTTTTTACGGAATGGAACTGGAACGGACCGCTCAATTCTAGTGAGAAATTCGATCCGTCATTCCGATCCGTGCTTAAGGGGATGCTGGAGCCGCAGGCGAACTCGATCAGCGTCGATAAAGAAGTGCTCACCGACTATATCTGTCCTTGTATAGACAAGGATATAGACAAGGATAGCACCTAACCTTGCATCTTCCACTGGTCTAAGTAATATCTTTTTTTTTAGGCTTCAAATCTTACTTCTAATTGCACGATATTATTCCTGACAGTTTTTTGTAGAGGGCTGCATCACTATTTTCTATAGAAAAACTGCAGAATTTTTGTATAAAGTAAATATTGTCGTCAGGTGAAGACAATATTTATAAAAATAAAATTTTTTTTAGTTTATCAGAAAAAATCATGTACAGCCCTCTACATTTTTGTGCGTACTTTAATCGTGTAAAAGGATTTTCCATTCTGTTCAGCCAATTCAAAGATATTGCTTAGACCGATTATGCCTTGTCGCTGTCACTCCAGGATCCCCTTAAGGGTCGACAGGAGTCACGGCCGAACTCAGGTGCACTCAGGTGCACTTTATGCACTAAGTGCACTTTAAACTGCACTTTAACTCCGTATTTTATTTATTATAAATTTTTAAGAGCCAAAATGGAAAATCCGGCTATGTACCGGGTTGCGGTTGATCTTACTGATTAAAACGAGCATAAGTTTAATGAGATTCGTTAATTAATTTGGCTAAAATTTGGGAAAAACCATTTGTAGTTCACGGATCTTTGTTGAGATTCTGACATTTTGTCTTTTCACACTCGCACACAAGGACATAAGTAGGCTTCTGCAGTTTCCGCACGATCAGTGCGGATAAAATAAAAATTTGCGGATAAAAGTCGGCGGAACGAACGTAAAAGAGGTCGAACCAATCACGAGCGTTCCGCCAATTCCGCATTGCGCATAACGTTCCGTACCATGGGATTGCACCATAAGGCAACCAAATGAACGGAACGGATCGACGGAAATCTAGTAAATTTTGTCTTCCGCGCTTCCGCGTTTCCGCGTTTCCGCGCTCCATGTAATGGCACCCTGAGACATTCGCCGACTTCAAGTCGACTTTCGTCCTTAAAAAAGTCGACTTCTCTGCCAAGTCAGTTTCGGTAGAAGTCGACTTCAAGTCGACTTTTAAAGTCGACTTTTTGCTCTTAGGGCAGTCTAGAACGGGCATTATGCCCGGGCACATAGAAAAACTTAAGCAGTAAGACTTTAGTCCCAGTCTACTAGAGTTCCTCATCTAGTAAGAGTTAGGACACCGTCCGCTATTAATGGGGAATTATTATGCGAACGATCGAGAGAGACAGTCTCCCCAGTCGTACTTTTCATGGGTCTTTGTCTCACTCCCACTAACGTCTTCCCTATTAATGGCGGAACCAATCAGGAGTCAGACCGGGGTGTCCTAACTCTTACTAGAGGAACTCTACAGTCTACCAATAGGTGTTTTTTAAGCCCTAAGCCCTAAGAAATTGACCAATCACAGTCAATTATTCTCCTCAAATTCAACTATGATTGAACAATTTCTTAAGGCTTTAGGGCTTAAGGGGAGATAACTAAGTAAAATGGTCAAAAAATCGAAATTTTTTAAATTTAATATTTCGAAAGTATAAAGGTGAAAGCACATAAAATTGCAGAAGCCATGAGCAGAATGCAGAAGCCATATGCGCATGCGCTATGGTTTCTGTAGAGCTCTACAGATACCATAGCGCATGCGCATATGGCTTCTGCATTCTGCTCATGGCTCCTGCAATTTTATGTGCTTCCACCTTAACATCTTGAGAGTATTCTGGCAAAAGGAGAAGTCGAAATTCGAAATATTTACGGAGCTATCGCCCATTGTCAAAACGCACCTGGAACGCCGGGAGCGTACTTGAAGCGCTTGGGACAGAGCCGGCAGAGGCAGCGTTGTCAAGTGACGAAATAAATTTGGCAACTCTGGGCGGAGCAAGCATTCTTTCTCAACACCTTTGTAGAAAATGCGAATGAAAATTTCAACTCCACAATTCGGCGATTAGCTCCAAAACACGTTCATTCTGGAGTGAAAATTATCGAGATCTCAGCCTACATTGCTGCCGGAGTGTTTAATGAAGGCTATACTTCCATCCTGCGAATAATGAACACACTGGGAATCATTGTTGGCACCCAATCCAAAGCTTTCGCCGAAAAAACCGATGAGGCGCGGATAACAAGGCAGAACAGAATAAGCCTTTCCGAGACAAAAGAAGCTCGTACAGCCCGAAAACAACTCCAACTGGAAAATAATCAACTTTTCGAGGAAGCTGAAGGACTATTGTATGGGCCTGGAATTGCTGATTGAGCGGTAAGTCACTAAAACTAATAGTTTTATCGTATTAAAATTTTAAACGCGATTATCTCGAAACTGCATTTTCAAAAACTGCTGCCACTGTAGCTCAAAAAGTTGTTGATCGATCGGGCTGAAATTTGAGGAGGTTTTAGTCTATAATATTATCGAAAGGATATACCTAAAGTTGTAAGGATATCGCGTAAATAAATTACTTTTTTGGGGTAAAAAGTGTCGAAAAAATAGTCGAAAATTTGAATTTTTGATTAAAATGCCTACCAAATTTTTAATTTTGCACTTTTTTATAATCTTATAGGTATATCCTTCACCTAAACTCAAGTAATCGAAAAATTTTTTGGTTTTTTGTTTCAGACCGCTACAAAAAACGTGACGATGGCAGCTTTTTTCCATCTCGCGTAAAAGACGCCAAATTGTGAAGTCTGTAACGCCGCCATTTTCTTTTGTAAAAAAAAAATTTTTTTCAGTGCTTGACACCTATAATTAAAGTATGCCAAAAGTTGAAATTAATGCGATTATTTTATCACCTCTAAAAAAATTGTTCAAAAATCGCTTATTTTCGTGCTTCTACTTAGTTTTCTCCCCTTAAAACACCTATTGTAGACGGACTCTTAACCAAATCAGTCAATCACAGTCAAGAACTTAAGGGGATGCTGGAGCCGCAGGCGAACTCGATCAGTGTCGATAAAAAAGTGCTCACCGATTCTTAAACATACCTACAGAGCGCCTGCTCTAGGGCTACCCGTTATACTGATCCGTATGTTTTTGGCTGAATTCGGGGAGACGCGTAACATGTGCATATGAAATTTTCAAACACACTTTTCTCTTATACTAAAGCTCGCAGCTCATTTCTGCAAGCGCAGGATTCTTCTTTATTGTATTTCCGAGCCAGCTGCAAGGTTTTTGTATACGTACACAGTCTAAAACTTTTATGTGCAGCAAATGTTGTCATGAGTCGACCGCAGAATCGAAAATAAAACTGTAATTTTCTAATGTCTTTTCGTTTTTCATACGCAAATGGTGTCTGCTGTCTTCGTTATCGTCCATACTTTAATTCTGGACAAAAAATTTTTAATTCGGTGAAATCAATCAAAAGATTAGTGTGTCTGAAAATATCGCGGTAAAACAGAGCTGTCTCCAGCATCCCCTTAAGACATAACGTAAGCGGTAGCGAATCAGTAACGTTGATTTCCTTACTGGGGCCCTATTCTCGACAAATATCGCATACGATATTTTAGGAATGTCACTAAAAAATCACACTTTGCAAGTATGATATTGGTTGCAGAGTGTGAGTACTAGATCGCAAGCAATCCAGCAGGAAAACATGCTCCCTGTGCCGCTGGCTTTACTACAGAAGTAACGCTCGCGTAAACGTAAGCCGGTATTCATAATCAGATCTTATTTCAAGACCGTCTTAAGTAATAGTTGCTTTCCATTTACATCAAAACTCAGATAATTCTCACTTGTGATGTCATTCTGTCTTTATTATTCATTAATTGCCAAAAAGGATAGAACGACGTCACAAGTGAGAATTATCTGAGTTTTGATGTAAATGGAAAGCATTTTATATCTTAAGATGCTAATACGGCTCTGTGATTGGTTAATGACATCTTAAGATTGTACTTAGGATGGTCTTAAATATAAGAACCGACTATGAATACCGGCCGTAGTAATATTATTGTTTTAAATTCGCGCACTTTTTACATGCACATGTGGCCACGGAGCATGCGCATGTCGCTACTGTCGCTAGTAGTCCGTAGTCGCTACATCTCGTCAGTATGACAAGTTTCATAACCTGAATAGTCGTCAACTTTAACGATTAATATCTCCGCTTCGCGGAGCAGAGCGACGCTTTTTTTCTGTCAGATTCTTTCGTTTCGTGCAAAAACGCGTCGATTGAGCATAATTTCATCGATATTGGAGGTGAGGCCCCTAAACTGCCCATTCGGCATGTTATGTTGCTGAAATATTGAAATATTCGGAAATGGTGCAGAAATATTTTGTTAACATTTCATTTGTAACTATGCATCTGAAATATTTCAGAAATGTACCTCCATCATGTTTTTTATAATATTGCATTAACAATATTTCTGAAATCTTTCAGAAAGTTGTTTACAATATTTGTAAGTTTCTGTAATATTGCAAAAAAATGTAGCAGATGCAATATTTCAGAAATATTTCTGAAACATTATAAAAGTAATATTACGTTTGCATTGCACGAATAATATTTCTGTAACATATTAAACGCAACATTGCATTTAAAATATTTCTGAAAAATTTCTGAAAGATTGCGTAGGTAATGAAAAATTGAATTGCAGGCAGTGAATTTCTACAATATTGCAGAAGAAATATTGCAGATGTAATGGTTTAAAAACATTTCTGATACATAATAAAACTGTTATTACGTTTACATTGCACGCGTTATATTTTTGAATGTTTCACATACAACATTGCATTTGTAATATTTCCGAAAAATTGCTGACAGACTTTAGAACATATAAAAAATTAAATTTATTATTATTTAATATTGCATTTTATTGCATTTTTTCTCTTTTATTAAGAATTTTCTAATATTCCAAATTTTGTCATATGGCATTTTTAATATAAAATATAAAATATTTAATAATATTTAATATAAAATAATATTCGACGCTGACTGGCAAAAAAGATTTATTCGTATATCTGTATTGTTAATATTGTTATGCGATAGCTTTATGCTCACCAAAATAAGCAAGTATAAGAAGGAAAGAAGCGTCAGAGTCAGAGGATCACCACTACCCTGTTCGATCATCGATGTCAAGCAACAAGGCGCCGGTATACTACTTGGATGGGTGACCGGCTGAGAGAGCGGATTTCTTCGGACAAATGCGCGGCGGCTATACGCACATGGCTTAATATATTTTTTTTGTTCCGGTAACAAAATATTTCATTTTTCACATATCAACAAATAGTTTTTGCGTCAGTAACAAAATTTTGTTTGCTAATACAAAACATTTTTCTCAGTGTAAAATGTATTTGAAATATCTCTGAAGTGTTTCTGCAATATTTCGTAGATATATTTCAGAAATATTTCAGAAATATTGCCGAAATCTTTCAGCAAAGTTGCATTTGAAATAATTGTGCCGATTGAAACATTGCAGAAATGTTGCAGAAACGGTCGTGAAATATTTCTGAAATATTGATGAAAGGTGTAATATTTCAAATGGAATTTTGCAGAAATGTTTCTGAAATATTACATGCCGAGTGGGTGTATAATTCTACCTTGTATTTTAAGTTTCAATTTGCTAAAATTTTTGGGTGTAGTTTCGAATGACCCCTGCTTTCGATCGACCTAAAATTTTACACATAAGTTGTTTTCGATGTGAAGAATAAAATCTGCGTGGTTCCAACTTCGAGAAATGAAAAAAAAAATTTTGTTTTATGATAACACTTATCGACTAAAATCGATTCTATATGATATATTTGTTACTGTAAAAGTGATAAATTTGATAATTATATGTAATTACCGGTTTTTATCCATAATTTTCAAGATACGGATACATTATAGCAAATTTATCAATTTTATCGGTAATTGTAACCAAAACTTTTTAGTAAAAGTAATAAATCTTTCATTAATTTTGTTGTGGGTAGGAAAGAGTGAATCTATTGTATTTACGCATATACTTTTCCATTCACACAACAATTGGGTTGGGTTAGGTTAGTTTTTTTGGAGGTGGAGTCCCCTGCCTCCACGCATACACTTTCCACGCGAGACGAGTTGCCACATGGATTTACAACTTTTCACGCGTGGAAAGTCCACGCATGTACTTTGCAAGGCACACTATGGGAGCTTTCCAGCAAGCGACACAAGTCGACACAAGTATCGTTTTATCTTTGTTACTCATTACCAAAAAAGAAAGATAGAACGATGCTTGTGTCGACTTAACGGTAGTGGAGCCCCCCGCAGGGGAGCGGAACCTACTGCCTCCACGCATACATACACTTTCCACACGAGACGAGTTGCTACACGGGTTTACAACTTTCCACGCGTGCTATATATATTATATATACTATATATATTAAATTTTTTATATGTTGTATATATCACATAGAATGAATTTTATTAACCGATAAGTGCTTATAAAATTTTTTTTTAAATTCCCGAAGGACCACGCATACTTTATTTCTCACATCGAAAACAACGTATGTGTAACACTTTAGGTCAATCGGGAGCAGGGGTCATTCGGAACTATATCCAAATTTTTTATTTTTTAATTGTTTAAACAATACTAATTATTTAAGTGACAAAAAATTATACTCAAACTGTTAAGAATATCCTGGAGTGACGGCCGAACTCCGACGGGAAAGCGCCCTCATCTAAGCGGAATTAAAAATATCGATTATTCTGATCATTCTGTTCTTATCCAACGAGATCCTACGAGATATCTGTCCTTGTCAGATTGCAACGCCATGTTACACTGCGTGTGTGTAATGTACATGCATAAAGGTCGGTATATTTATAGCACGGTCTTACATACAGGTCTAGAGACTCCTGTGTTTTTAAGTGGCGGGGGGTGTCACCGTTAGTGAGGCACGTAGACCCCAGTATTGCAGCGAACCTATCGGACGGACGGGAAATTGAGCCGACCGTAACCATGTTCAAATGGTGGTAATCGTGTGTGCGTCAAAAATCAAAATCAGTGAAAATTGTTAACATAAATTGTAAATAATAAAAAATTGTTAACAATTGTTTAAATTGTTAACATAAATTGTAAATACAATGCCAAAAGCGTGCATTGTGCCGAATTGCTGGAAGAAATTTAAGGACAATACAGAAAAATGTTCCGTTTTTAAAGTGCCTCAAAACGAACAATTGCGTAAAAAATGGGAATCTGCAATTCCAGGCATTGCAGTATTGAAATCGTCGCAACACGTGTGTGAGCGTCATTTTGAGCCAACGTGCATCGTGCGAAAATTAGAGAAGCGTAGTCCAGATGGAAAAATTCTCATTGATGTAAGTGTGAATTATATGAACAGTTTTGTCGATTGCATTTTCGCATTTGCATAAGGTAAAAAACTGTGCAACATCGTTCCCGGTAAAAAAATTTTCATATAAAATTATGTATAATTATATAGAATTATATAGAATTATATAAAATTATATAATATATGGACATATTTGATATATAATTTTATATAATTATATATAATTCTATATAATTATACATAATTTTATATGAAAAATTTTTTACCGGGATTGCACAGCTGTTTGGATTATATATATGGTTTTGACCTGCCTAACACCGCGGTCCGATTCACACTGAGCGCTATTGGCATCATTCTATCTTTATCATTCATTAGGCATAAACAAGGATAGAATAACGCCAATAGCGC